>NC_053389.1:256372364-256694364 GCF_905171765.1 Bufo bufo
AAAATTAATGTGATGTTTTAGCATACATGAACTGATAATTGTATTTTTTCTCTTTACAGGTTCCTTGCCACTGGCAACTCTTTTGCTTCATTGCATTATGAGTATCTGCTGGGAATCTCAACCATATCTGGTATCGTCTGTCACACATGTCAACTTATCTGGCAGCGACTCAGAGATGCGGTGATGCCCTAACCCAAAGCAGAAGATTGGCTGAGAATTGTTGACGGGTTTTATCAACTGCATAGGGGCATTGGATGGCAAGCACATTCGTGTAAAGGAGCCGCCTCACTCAGGGTCACAATTTTTTAATTTCAAACAATATTTTTCTGTTGTGCTGTTGGCCTTGGTTGACAGTAATTACAGATTTATTATTGTTGATATTGGGGCCTATGGAAGCACAGTTGACGCTCACATTTTCTGTTCTTCTAGAATGGGCGAACGGCTTTGCTCCAACAAACTAGCCTTGCCAGAGCCCAGACGACTACCAGGGTCTGTGGGAAGACCCGTGTGAATAGGAGGCTGAAAGGGATGATGCATAGGAGGAGATGTAGAAGGCTGATTCAATTGTTTCCTAGCATCATTTAATACATTATAAATATGCATCGGCATAGTTGGGCCAGCCAATAGCTCCAGGACAGCAGTGACTGCAGCTACACACATATGCTGTCTAGATTCCCGTTTGTTTGTATTTGTTATATTCCCTGTTTGTTGTATCTGGGTCTGAGACAGAGACTTCCATTCGTCCATCTGGGGAGGAATGGGTTGTCTCTGGTCCTATACTTATTCCAGGGCATTATAGGGAAATCAGGGCCTAGGTATCCTGCTTATGAATATCCGTACCTTCAAGGTCTACTCATATTGATAGGTAGTCAGGGCCCGGATTAGGGTTGTCTAGGAGGTGACCTGTTTCTTCCCTAGTTTCCAGGCCTAGTTACTGTTCCCCTTTTCTCCTGTGTTCAGTGTGGAGTTTCCCCCCCACACTGATCATGACAGCTACATGTGAATAGGGTTTTGTAAAAGTCCATTCACTTGCAGTCTAGTAAAATCTATACTAAAAGTCTACAGCCAATCTGTCATGTATAAATATTTGTTGGCCTGTTCCGCAGTGGACGTTTACCAGTGCATGTGAACATAGCCTAAACAGACAGCAGTCCTTCTCCAGAATACTACACAATAGAGTCACGTTATTATGACCACCAGCTAATATCCAGAGTAACCTCTATGTACAGCAAAGACAGTAGCACAAGTTAGCGTGAAACGGCCGTCGCCGCCGACTTCACCTTTGTTTCTTTGCACCACATGCTCCAGCCCGAAGATTTTATCTTTTTGTACTAATCAAGGATCATCTTATCTACGCTGGTGAGTGCCGCCTATTCTATTATCCTTCACACAGATAGATTTTAATGTGACATTTGGCTGCAAAGCTTTGTGGCCAAAAGTAAAGGCACACAAAAATGCCTCAAGAGAGGTCATCAATTTCCGATTGGTGGGGGCCTGATTACCAGCATTACTGCTGATCAAGCCGCAGTGCTCTGATGTGGCCACATAAGGCAGAGAAGGAAGAAGTGCATCATGGGTTTGGTTGGATGCAGCAACAGTAAGTGCTACATACAGGATAGAAATGTAGTGCCCTGGAGCAGGAAGTACTTTGACATTTAGACATTTGTGGACATTGGCCTATATCCCCTATGCAAAGTTAAAACTTCTAATTTTATTTCTGTTGAAAGGGTTAACTTATACTGTTTAATACTGTATGTTGTGATATATATCCTGTTCATTATTACTATATTTACATGGCTCTGTGGAAAGGGTTAATAAATGGTAGGGCTTTGATTGAAAAGCTGTTAATTTTCCACAGCTGCCATAGGGTTTAAAGAAGACAATGTTTTGGAGGGAAAACCCCCGACTTGTTTACCACCCTGTTTTGGAGGAAAATACCCAGGCTTGTTTACCACCAAAAAGCAGACAGCCTGACTGTGACGAAAGCACCTTCGTCACTGGGAGTTGGAGAGGCCTGCTTGCCAGCCTCTTGCCCTGTGACTATGGCCCCTGGGACACTATTTGGGCATATTGGATTTCAAAGGCTCTGTCTCTGCCCCGTGGACTTTTTACTGGAACTATTTGGGGCATGTGACCATGCGCACGGTGGGGCAAAAATATGACTTCCAGGAAATTCCTGAACCCCTGAACCAATCTGGGTGACTTTTGGATAGGTTGTTCACCCAGATCGAGGCTATGTGGTGTTTTGGGGTGTTTACTGTGGTAGGGAAAAATGTGTATTGCCTGTGAGTAATTAAGTCCATTGTGTTTGTTGAATGTATAGTTTTTGTGTTTAAACTGTAAAACTGTAAAGGATTGGCTGCTATGTTATGTCCTCAGTTCCCAACCAGGTCCACGGGGGTGGTACCCTTGTTGGAAAATGTGTATAAAAGTCAATGCTTGTGTGGTCAATAAAGAGAGTTCCTGTTTTACATTTAACATAGAGCCTCGTCTCATTTGTGTGGGGATTGCTTTACGCTGTATACTCCCCTAGCTATAACCCCTAGCTCTTGTAAGAGCTGTTCCTGTTCCTTGTTCCTGTGGTGGTTATGGTGTCGAGCGGAGTGCTTGGAGCCCTCGGGAAGCACTAGGAGCATCCATCAACAGAGGTACCCTGTCGGGGTGCCAGGAGATCTGTTACACTGACCTTTTAACCCTTTCAGTACTGAGCCACATTTCACCTTAAATCCTAGGCCGATTTTTGCAAATCTGACATGCGTCACTTTATGTGCTAATAACGCATTTACTTATCCAAGCCGTTCTGAGATTGTCTTCTCGTGACACATTGTACTTCATGACAGTCATAAATTTGAGTCAATATATTACACCTTAATTTATGAAAAAATCCCAAATTTACCAAAAACTTTGAAAAATTCATAATTTTCTAAATTAGAATTTCTCTACTTTTAAGACAGATAGTAATACCTCATAAAAATAGTTATCAGTCAACATTCCCCATATATCTATTTTATGTTGGCATAATTTTGTAAATGTAATTTTATTTTTTAGGACGTTAGAAGGCTTTAAATTTTAGAAGCAATTTTTCAAATTTTCACCAAAATTTCCAAAACCATTCTTTTAAGCACCAGTTCAGTTCTAAAGTGATTTTGAGGGGCTTATGTAATGGAAACCTCCCATATTTGACCCCATTTTAGAAACTTCACCCCTCAAATTATTCAAAACTGATGTTACAAACTTTGTTAACCCTTGATGTGTTCCACAAGAATGAAATAAAAATGGAGGTTAAATTTCAAAATTTCACTTTTTTGGTAGATTTTTATGTTAATCAATTTTTTCTTGCAACACAGCAAGGGTTAACAGCAAAATAAGCCTCAATATGCATTACAATGATTCTTCAGTTTACATAAATACCCCATATGTGGCGGTAAACTGCTCTATGGGCATGTGCCAGTGGTCATAAGGAAAGCAGCGCCATATGGATTTTGGAGGCAGATTTTGCTAGAATGCTTTTTAGGCGCCATTTTGTATTTGAAGACAACTGAGGTACCGCTACAGTGTAAACCCTGAAAAAGTGACCCCATTCCGGAAACTATACCCCTCAAGGTGTGTAGTGAGCACTTTGACCCATTTGGCGTTTCACAGAATTAGGAAATACTTGGCTGTGAAAATGAAAAATTACATTTTTTTCCAGAGAAGCTAGCCCAATGCCTCGCCTGTATTTTTTTGTACCTGAATTCCTCCAATAAAGAAGCACCCTGGTTTACTGCAGACCCTGACTCTCTGGACTTATTTGCCATTGGGGTGCACCACGCCGTACCATCCCTTCCGGAGTGCAGCAACAAGTGGTGACACCTCAACGATGTCTGGGGGACCCAGCCTAGCGTTGGGGCCGCCCCAAACCCGGCCACTGCAGAAACATACCAGAATGATTGGTTTACATGGAAAAAAGGGCCAGGAGAGTCCATATTGAAAAAAGCATGAGGAGATGTAAATCTGTTAAACACCATCGTTATCCCGAAAAAGCCCTTTAACCCCTTCACGCATTGTCACGTACATGTATATGAGGGAATGCGGCTTCTTGCTGCATCCTCACCTGCATGTACGTGATGTGATCGGGCAGGTGCAGCTCTGTTACTGATAGCCGGGCCCCTGCTGTATCCGCCGGCATTGCTGTCTGTGGTGATGCCAGCGGATTAATCCTTTCACATGCCGCGGTCAGCGCTGACCGTGGCATGTGCGGGGTTTACAGAGGGAGGGGGCTCCCTCTGACTCCATCGGCCCCCCACGCTGCACTGACAGGGGGGTGATGGTTGCCATGGCAGCCCTGATGCCTTATACAGGCATCGGGGCCTGCCAGCTACGGAAGCCAAGGAGATCCAGCCTGAGGGCTGAGTCTCCTAGGCAACTGTCAGCGTCTTTCTGTGTACTGAATTGAAACAGGGATCAAACCCTGAAAAGGTAAAGTTCCACAGTGGGACAAATATAAAAAGTAAAAAAACTGAAAAAATTTGTATTTTTATAATTTTAAAAATAAAGAAAGAAAGAAAGAAAAAACAGACATACCACCTCAGGTGAACGCCATAAAAAAAATTTCTTTGTCACCTTACATCACAAAAAGTGTAATTCCAAGCGATAAAAAGTCATATGTACCCCAAAATAGAACGAATCAAAGTCATCTCTTCCCGCAAAAAATGAGATCCTACCTAAGACAATCGCCCAAAAGATAAAAAAAAATATGGCTTTCAGAAAATGGAGACACTAAAATATGATTTATTTTTCTTCAAAAATGCTTTTAATGTGTAAAACTGTATAACTGAAATAAATGTTTATTAGGTATCACCACGTCCATAATCATCTGCTCTATAAAACTATCACATGATCTATACACTCTGGGGAACGCCGTAAAAAAAAGCGGCATCCTTTCGTCAAGTCAAGGTAACCACGCCCCATCTTGCCTTTTCTTTCCCAAATCTCGTGCATGCGCGGTGCCCTCTATTTTACTGTGCAATCCTATGCCCTGACATAGGATCGCGCAGTAAAACAGAGGGCACCGCACATGCGCTAGACTTAGGGCTCTTTCACACCTGCGTTATTGTCTTCCGGCATAGAGTTCCGTCGTCGGGGCTCTATGCCGGAAGAATCCTGATCAGGATTATCCTAATGCATTCTGAATGGAGAGTAATCCGTTCAGGATGCATCAGGATGTCTTCAGTTCCGGTACGGAACGTTTGTTGGCCGGAGAAAATACCGCAGCATGCTGCGCTTTTTGCTCCGGCCAAAAATCCGGAACACTTGCCGCAAGGCCGGATCCGGAATTAATGCCCATTGGAAGGCATTGATCCGGATCCGGCCTTAAGCTAAACGTCGTTTCGGCGCATTGCCGGAGCCGACATTTAGCTTTTTCAGAGTGGTTACCATGGCTGCCGGGACGCTAAAGTCCTGACAGCCATGGTAAGTGTAGCGGGGAGCGGGGGAGCAGTGTACTTACCGTCCGTGCGGCTCCCCGGGCGCTCCAGAGTGACGTCAGGGCGCCCCAAGCGCATGGATCACGTGATCGCATGGATCACGTGATCGCATGGATCACGTCATCCATGCGCATGGGGCGCTCTGACGTCATTCTGGAGCGCCCCGGGAGCCGCACGGACTGTAAGTATACCGCTCCCCCGCTCCCCGCTCCTACTATGGCAACCAGGACTTTAATAGCGTCCTGGGTGCCATAGTAACACTGAAAGCATTTGGAAGACGGTTCCGTCTTCAAATGCTTTCAGTACACTTGCGTTTTTCCGGATCCGGAGTGTAATTCCGGCAAGTGGAGTACACGCCGGATCCGGACAACGCAAGTGTGAAAGAGGCCTTAGGAAAGCGAAGCCGAATTGCGGGCTGTCACTCAAAGGCAAGAGGGGGCGTGGTTACCTTGACTTGAAGCAAGGAGGCCACTGCCCCCTTGACTTCAAGCTGACATGCAAATTAGTGCGGTCGGAGGATAAAAGATCGTTTTTTGACTTTATACAGCATCGGACTGCAGGATGAAAAGTATGATGAGTATCACACTACGGGCTACCCTGAGGTACTGCTGGCGGGTTTACATGCATTTAGGAGGTGACAGGTTCCCTTTAAGGTGAAAAATGGCAGGGTCTTGAAGGGATTAAAATCTCCTGTGGGGGCACTCCTAGAATTTAACACTTACTGCCAAGTTCCCGCACATGTTACAGCCGACTGCTTATCTCCCTCCCTCAGTTCACCTGTTATTCGGTTTACCGTCTGGGGACCCTTTTAACAAACAAGCACCCCATTTAAGCAAAACCCTAATCTAGACCATAGCTTAAAAAGCGGATGTACCTGAGGAATAGATAATACACATAGTAGGAAGCCATGAAATTACATGTCCAGTATCTGTAACTGCTATTGGATATTAATATCATGACCCGTTCCCACAGGGGTTGTCGCTCAGCTCGTCCAGACTCCTGAATCATGACTCAGTTATGCAGCGAGTGATGCATTTACTGTGGGCGGAAGCCCCCCTTTAACATACTGGGTGCAGACATTGCTTACAATGTAAAACATCTGGTATGAAATGTGAGGACAAAGCTGACAATCAAAACACCAATGTTTCAGCCAGTCAGGATGTTGCCCAATACACACCCACAAGCTCATTCCCTGGCACTGATGGATCACGTGGGCATTTCTCAGAATTCAGAGTGAAACGTGTCATTTTACAATAAAACAGTATTTAAAGGAGACCTGAATTATTTTATTTTATTTTGGTTCACTGTCAGCACACAAATGTCAAGCTGTTGCATGTCAGTTCTCAGTTACACAGTCAGTGTTTTGGTCAGTGATTTCCATCAGTGATTGTGAGCCAAAACCAGGACTGGAGCCTCCGCAGACATAAGGTATAAGGGAAAGATCTGCTCCTGTTCTGTGTTTAGAGCCGCACCTGGTTTTGGCTCACAATCATTGATGGAAATCACTGACCGAACACTGACGTGTGAATGAGGCATAAGTCAGAGTGGCATTGAGAAGTGCGGGTAAACAATATTATAGTAGTTTTCCATGCTTCTTTTCTGCAGTTCCTAGTCTCTGGTTGTCACACCAAAACACTAGTCTCTATTCACATATTGCAGTTTTTTCCCCATATGTCTCCATATGGTTTTCTGAAAACTTTCCTACTTTTCACATGATGCAGATTACATGCAGAAGTGTACAGTACCAGCAAAGTGAATGAGATTTTCCATATTTGACATACACATTGCCTATTTTTTACTTGCGGAAATTGACCTGCCATGAGGATTTTAAAATCCGCAGTATATCAACTGTGAGATTTCGCACCCTATGTAGAGTGGTTTTCCCCATAAACTTCAATGAGTGTTGTCAACATAAACAGAAAATCCGTAACAAAAAACGTATAAAAGCACGATAGATAGTGGGGATTATTTAGTTATTGTGGTTTTGGTGCTTTTTCTGCATACAAATCTGCACCATGTGCAGTTAGCCTTACGGTAGGTTCCCATGTACTGGATTTACAGCAGAAAATTTGCGTTCAAATAGTGCTGCTGCGGATCTGCTGAAGTAAAAAAATTAATAAAATATATATATAAAAAATGATATATTTGCCTGGTAGTGGCCAGATCTAACCTGGATCCCATTATAGTCAATGGCCCAGTTGGCATTGTGGTAACATCCAGCCCTGCCGCATCCAGAGAGCCCCAGCAGAGAACACCTATAACGCTAGTGTGAAACTAGCCTCAACTGATTATTTGTATTTAATGTCTACGGATTTCGCTGTAGATCCACAGATATTTTGCAACATTTGGGATTTCTCAGAATAAATTCAATAACTCAATGAGGAAAATCCACGATAGGTACAGACCTGCTGTGCATTGTGAGCCCTGCACCACCACCCAGTCTGCGTGCAGAAATGTTTCGAGCACATTGATAAGATTTGTTCAAATCTCATTCCGCTGTGGATTTTCTGCCCCCAAATCTGGATGGAAAATCTGCAGCGGTTCTAGCGAGTGTGGACGTGCCCTTAGGTCAAGTCACATAACAGAATAAAATCTGACATGTATTTGCTGTAGAGGAAATTTGTGCTGCTGTTTGCTTTGCTGCAGATCCTTACAAGAGATCCTTACAAGAGATTTTTCTATGTGCGCGATGGGTGGCTGAAACGTTATTCACATGCATGGGAGACGGACTGCATGAGGATTTGGATTTCGGCACAGAATACGCGCCAAAATTAATGTGAAAACTCAATCTGATTTCAATCCGATCCTGTACTTATACAGAAATACATGAATCTAACACAAAACGGAAATACCTTGTAATGCACACATTAGTCTGCTAGAAGATATCACACCTGCTGTGTTGGTCGGTATCTATTTTCTGGATTTTTTGTACAAATAGGTATAAGTTTACGTCACTAGGTTTAACTTTCTAGCAAGGGGCATTTTTTGGTTAAAACATTCAGGGCCTGGGCCCGAATGTACTGCCTGCCAGATAGATACAACTGTATTGCCGTCCTCAGGACGGGAATACAATTGAATCTAATGCACTGTAAGAGCTGGAGGACCTGTGATGACATCACAGTCCATGTGATCAATGCTGAAGGCACTGGTTGAGAAGGACCTGCGATGATGTCACCTTCATGTGACCAGTGCAGGAGAGGATGGCACTCAGCAGTGAAGAGGAGAAGTTCAGGGGAAGAAGCTGTGGTGATGTCTGCTACATGAGGAGAGGTAAGTGAAGGTCTCAGTGTTGTGGTTGTTTAACTGGGACTGTATGTTAGGGCTGAAGCCAGGGTATTTTTGTATCAGTCACCAGAACAATTGCCAATATATTATTTTCTGGGCTTTTTTTTAATTATTGCTATGATTTTTCTGTACCATATTGTGATGAATACCACACCTCGTGCCTGCTTGACGTCAGCTACGTCGAGCTCACGAGACGTGGTATGGTCATGGGTCTACCAAAAACGTGAAGTTACGCCCTCCAGTGGAGCACGTAAGGTCAGGTTGTTATAGCTTACACACACACCTCCTGTCCACGCAGGCACAGAGAGGCAACAAGCTGAGAGAGCCTTTTCACTGCCGCAGTGAAACAGCACCTCCTCAGCCCGGGTATCTGCCACCAGTTCTCGTTTGATATAAGCCCGGTCCGCTAACGGGATTATATAGGGTCAGAAACCAACCCGCGGTAGCTTATAACTAGGCCAAAACACGGACGTGGGGATTCGTGATCGAGATACAAGATAGCACAAGATTAAATTCTAGATTTAATCGCCGTAAAGGCACACTAGATTTAACACAATATACACAGACAATATATACAGTGGTCTGAGGTTACAGATTACAGGTTATATGGTTACAACAGGGTTAAGCAGTGTAAAAGTCAGTTACCGGGTAAGATGAAAAATCCTTTTGGTTGGGAGATGTTCTTTGCTGGAGTCCACATGAAGGGCCGTGATCTCAGCTATTTCCTGGGTCCCTCTAAACACATTTGTAGGATGTGATCCCTCTTCAGAGAAAGACCCGCCTACTTGCTGGCACCAGACTTTTAACCTGTAGCCAGCCCTTCCCCTCCCGGCCTCAGGGAGGGGTCCACTCCCCCTCTTCTGGGCTGGCAGCAAATGACCCGCAAAACAATTTAGGGTTCATAGCTCCAGACCAGAGGGTCACAGGGAGATGGTTCTGGGACCAATGGACCTGCCTGTGTTCCGGCTACAAGTAGAGTCCAAACCTGGTACCGTTATGTGGTTTCTATGGGGAGATATGGATACCTCCCTCCCCTTACCTTGTCCCATTAAACAAAGACCATGGGCACGTACCTCGTGGCCACCGGGACACAAATATGTATCCGGTTTGCACCTGCGAGGGCCAGGCGATCCATAATTCCTTATGAAAGGTAGGTGCCAACATGTCTGGGCGGTCTCATTGATACTGGGCAAGGGCGGATACCCCATGCTGGGGGTTTTCCTGCAGGATTCAGCTTGGCTCCAAATTGGTGGACTGAGGTGTGACCTTCTCCTTGAAGCCTGGACCCCCTGGGGCTTTCTTCCTTGCCAACTGACACTCAGATGGCTGGGGGGGTGGAAACTTATTTGGCATGTACACTGAACATGCATCAAATGACAATCAGGGCTGGGGGCTTTGAAGCAGGGCCCTCCTGTAGAGTTCACTACCTCCGCTATCTGTCAGCAAATGGGGGTGTGAGGACATGGCTGACAGTAAATATTAATCCATATTCCTCACACATATTATATATACAGTACTTGGTGGCTGTCTATGATTCCTTGATGTGATCCCTCTTATGCAGCTACTTCTTTGTGAGTGCCGGCTGCCCTTTTTAATTATACTTATAATTTGTTATTTATTTGATATAATGATGAAGAATTTGGGGAGATTTATCAAACTGGTGTAAAGTAGAACTGACTTAGTTGCCCATAGCAACCAATCAGATTTACCCTTTCATTTTCCAAAGGAGCTGTCCAAATGAAAGGTGGAATTTGATTGGTTGCTATGGGCAACTAAGCCAGTTCTACTTTACACCAGTTTGATAAATCTTCCCCTATATCTTTATACTTGATGGTATACTGCGTGTTTAATGCTAGCAGGTTCTGTACAGCTTGTAACTGCTGTGTGATCTTGGGGAATTATCTTAAAAAGTTCTCTCACTTCAGTAAATGGCATTTATCATGTAGAGAAAGTTACTACAAGGCACTTACTAATGTATTATGATTATCCATATTGCCTCCTTTGCGAGCTGGATTCATTTTTACAATATACAAACCGGATTCCAAAAAAGTTGGGACACTATACAAATCGTGAATAAAAACTGAATGCAATGATGTGGAGGTGCCAACTTCTAATATTTTATTCAGAATAGAACATAAATCACGGAACAAATGTTTAAACTGAGAAAATGTACCATTTTAAGGGAAAAATATGTTGAATCAGAATTTCATGGTGTCAACAAATCCCCAAAAAGTTGGGACAAAGCCATTTTCACCACTGTGTGGCATCTCCCCTTCTTCTTACAACACTCAACAGACGTCTGGGGACCGAGGAGACCAGTTTCTCAAGTTTAGAAATAGGAATGCTCTCCCATTCTTGTCTAATACAGGCCTCTAACTGTTCAATCGTCTTGGGCCTTCTTTGTTGCACCTTCCTCTTTATGATGCGCCAAATGTTCTCTATAGGTGAAAGATCTGGACTGCAGACTGGCCATTTCAGTACCCGGATCCTTCTCCTACGCAGCCATGATGTTGTGATTGATGCAGAATGTGGTCTGGCATTATCTTGTTGAAAAATGCAGGGTCTTCCCTGAAAGAGATGACGTCTGGATGGGAGCATATGTTGTTCTAGAACCTGAATATATTTTTCTGCATTGATGGTGCCTTTCCAGACATGCAAGCTGCCCATGCCACACGCACTCATGCAACCCCATACCATCAGAGATGCAGGCTTCTGAACTGAGCGTTGATAACAACTTTGGTTGTCCTTGTCCTCTTTGGTCCGGATGACATGGCATCCCAGATTTCCAAAAAGAACTTCGAATCGTGACTCGTCTGACCACAGAACAGTCTTCCATTTTGCCACACTCCATTTTAAATGATCCCTGGCCCAGTGAAAACGCCTGAGCTTGTGGATCTTGCTTAGAAATGGCTTCTTCTTTGCACTGTAGAGTTTCAGCTGGCAACGGCGGATGGCACGGTGGATTGTGTTCACTGACAATGGTTTCTGGAAGTATTCCTGAGCCCATTCTGTGATTTCCTTTACAGTAGCATTCCTGTTTGTGGTGCAGTGTCGTTTAAGGGCCCGGAGATCACGGGCATCCAGTATGGTTTTACGGCCTTGACCCTTACGCACAGAGATTGTTCCAGATTATCTGAATCTTCGGATGATGGGTAACACGCTGGGTAACACCTTTCTGATATTGCTCCACTATCTTTCTGCGCAACATTGTGGGAATTGGTGATCCTCTACCCATCTTGGCTTCTGAGAGACACTGCCACTCTGAGAAGCTCTTTTTATACCCAATCATGTTGCCAATTGACCTAATTAGTGTTAATTGGTCTTCCAGCTCTTCGTTATGCTCAAATTTTCTTTTTCCAGCCTCTTATTGCTACTTGTCCCAACTTTTTGGGGATTTGTTGACACCGTGAAAATTGGAATCAACGTATTTTTCCTTTAAAATGATACATTTACTCGGATTAAACATTTGATCTGTCATCTACGTTCTATTACAAATAAAATATTGACATTTGCCATCTCCACATCATTGCATTCAGTTTTTATTCACAATTTGTTTAGTGTCCCAACTTTTTTGGAATCCGGTTTGTATTATGCACTACTCGTTTCCATGGTTAAAACCACCCTGCAATCTATCAGTGGTGGTCGTGCTTGCACACTATAGGAAAAAGTGACGGCCTATGTGGTTGTAACCCCTGGAAACGAGCAGCATATAATCTGATCGAAAAATGAATCAAGCCAGCAAAGGGGGCAATATGGACAATCACAATACATTAGTAAGTTCCTTGTATTAACTTTCTCTACATGATAAATGCCATTTGCTAAAGTGAGACAACCCCTTTAAGAAGCTACCTTAAGTTGTATATAAATAGCTCAAAATGAACCCGTGTTATAACTCCTTATAGTTCATACTAGTTACTGTACACATCTGGTTAAACAATCCTGATATCTCCCTCTGGTGGTTGCTGTGTACATTGTACAATGCTATGCTAAACTCATTTAAAGGGACACACATCAGAAATGGGTATTTTTTTAAACTCAATGTCCATGGTAAACATTTTTGGCTGTTTTTCTTTTTAATATTGTCCTTCTGTAGCAGTCAATTCAAATAAGACCTCCTATATAGATAAGTAATCTATTGTTAGTTTACTGTTGCTGTGAGGGGAAGGTGTTATCTGCCACATAATCCTTGTGACAATACTGGTTGTAGAATTGGGACTACATTATGACAACTCTATTGTTCCCTTGTTCTTAATCAAGAGCATTGCACGGATTAGTGTAAAATGTAATGCTCTATTTGAGTCACTAGAGGGAGCTTTCTCTGGCCGCAGTGATGGTCAGACTGAGACAGTTAAGAGAGACTCAAAGAGGACGTTAAAGGAGAGGAAGCAAAATACATGGAGTGACTTATAAAAAAAATTAAATTAAAAAGAACATATTAGTCACATTAGTCAATAGTCACATATTGATTGTTAAAGTGTACCCAACATTTTTAAACTGTTTTAAACTTACAAAATCATTTTTGTAATATATTTTCTTAATTGACTTTATTGTTTTACTAGCAAAACAGGCTCCCAAAGTTAAGGCCTTTCAGTAGCGCTTTTCACTGCAGCACATACAGAATCCGTACACCACGGCCACGCATGTAATGTACAGATTCTGATTTCTACAATATGAGCTGCTGTGAACACCGTACTGGAAGGGGCATACATAGCTGATCCTGTCTGTCCCGCAAGCCCAAGAGGGGCACAGGATGGGAGTGGTAGTGGCTTTGGCTGCGTTTCTCAAGGGGCGTATCCTTCTCCTGGCTGTGAGCTGCCCAATCGCAGCAGTGAGCATCACAACCAGGGGAAAAAAAAGCTCACCTTCTCCCTGGCTGTGATGCTCTCCGCTGCGATTAAGAAACACGGCCGCCTCCTCCTCCCTGTACCGATGCCATTAACATACAAGGCGGCAAAAGTGAACGGGGGGCACAGCGGGGGAACGGCAATAATTATTCATAGTCAGTGATGGTCAGTTCGCAGTGTACGCCAGCGAACACATGCGGGCTGCCATCTTTAGTAAGGTAGACTCACCCGTCCGGCGATGCACAGGTAAGCCCTTGCCTGTGCCGGGAGCCGGTCAGTGCAGCCGCCGGAGGCCTTCATCGGGCTGTTCTCGGAACTGCCTGTTCCCCAGTCGTCTCCATGACACCAAGTCCTGAGATTGACTTCCTTCTGATTGGACAGGAAAAACACAGAGAGGTTAAAACCCCCACCCCCTCCTCACATCACCAGTGTTTTTCCTGTCCCATCAGGATAGGAAGCAGGAGAGGTGCACGGAGCTCGTTTGGGCTCACCTGGAGTTTTTTTTTTTTTTTTTTTCATCTGGGCCGAGGTCGGATCTGCAGTGCAGCTCTCCCTCCTCCGTTTGGTTAGGCCTGGGCTCGGGCACATAGGTAGTGCCCCTGCGAAGATTCCCTCTGCGGCGGTCCCGGAGGGCTTGATGCAGAGGGAAGGAGGAACACGGCGGATCGGCACTGTGATGTGTCCCTTCCGGCCGGCAGGCGGATGACGTCAGACGCCGGGGGCGGAGCTAAGCGCGCTGACGTCATCAACATGCGCCACAGGTCCTGCAGCATGAGAAGCATGGAGACACTATAAAAACGCTCAGGACCTGTGTAACGGCGCCCTGCATAGCGCGGCTCACATATTTTGGTGAAGCATCTCTGAAGCGGTCGGGAGTCAAGATGAGCACCCCCCTCACGCCGGGCTCTGGAACCGAGCCTGCATCAAACCCTGGGACAGTGAGTAACCTGTTCTCAGGTACATGCCTTGTATGGTGGGTTCAGTCTGCTCATCCTTTCCTCCCTTACCATTTCAGGGAGAAAAGGATTCGGCTTCTGCAGCCAAAAAAACTAGAAAATGTGGTATTTGCTGCAAAAGATTGTCTAACACTGGATCCAAGCCCCTGTGTAAAGAATGTACTGCCAGTGTCATCAAGTCTGAGTCTTCTAGTCTAATTGAAGACATTAGAAAAGTGGTAAAAGAAGAGGTTCAGCTAGCCTTAACTACCAGAGAACCTACTCCTCCCAAAGTTCCCCCCACTCAGGACGCCCGTAGTGTTAAATCACTTATCCTGGATTCCGACTCTGAGGGGCTGGCGGTCTCAGACTCCGAATCTGTCCAAAAACACCCGGCATCTTCAGATGAAGAGGGCGAATATAAGCGCTTCCTGTTCAATCCTGAAGATATTGATGAACTTATCAGGGCCATCAGGGCCACCATTCAGATGGAGATGCCTAAAACCCCTAGGTCTACCCAGCAAGAAATTTTTGGGGGTCTAGGTGAAAGGAAGAAGGCCGTTTTTCCAGTCCCTGATAGTGTCCAAAAATTAATTAGGTCTGAATGGGAAAAACCGGATAAAGGATCCTTTATCCCAAGAGGAATTAAGAGGCGCTACCCCTTTAGCCAAGAGGACTGTACGGATTGGGAGACCATTCCCAAAGTAGACGCGCCAGTGGCCAAGGTAGCAAAACATACGGCCCTACCGTTTGAAGACTCAGCACAATTGAAAGATCCTCTAGACAGGAAAGCGGAGAGTCTCTTGCGAAAGACCTGGGAGACTACGGCGGCCCTTCTCAAACCGGGCGTTGCCTCCACATGTGTGGCCAGAACACTGAACCTTTGGCTAGACCAGCTAGAGATACATCTGGTCAATAAGACACCACGGGATCAAATTCTAGAGAGCTTGCCTCTATTAAAGATGGCAACCTCCTTTCTAGCAGACGCGGCTGCTGAATCAGTTAAACTGTCCGCCCGTACAGCTGTTCTCTCAAATACAGCGAGAAGGGCACTATGGCTTAAAGCGTGGTCAGGAGATATCACATCTAAAAATAAATTAATCGCACTCCCCTTCCACGGTCAGTACGTTTTCGGAGAAGATCTAGATAAAATCCTAGACAACGCGACAAATAAAAAAAGAGGGTTTCCAGAGGAAAGATATAAACAAAAAAGGCAGCCCTTTCGTGACCGATTTTTTCAACCCGAAAATAAAAAAGATAAAGGGAAGACTGGGAGGTGGAGCTATGCGAAGGGAGGCAGGGGGAGAAGCTTCCTCTTCAACCCAAATCGGGCCGAAGCCTCCTCATCCAACAACAAACAATGACGCCATACCAGTGGGGGGAAGACTCGGCTCCTTTCTAAGATCTTGGGAGCATGTAACAAACAGCCGGTGGATCTTAAGTATTATACAAGAGGGTTATCTGATAGATCTTCTCTCTTCCCCTCCACAGAAATATGTGATCACTACCCTTCCCCCATCTCAAACTGCGACCTTAAAAAACGACATAAAAAACCTATTAACCTTGGACGCCATAGAGCCCGTCCCGAAAAATCAGACAGGACTGGGATTCTATTCCCGCCTCTTCATTATAAAGAAACCAAACGGGAAATCCAGGGTAATTATAAATCTGAAACATCTAAACAAATACGTAAGATATCAAAAATTCAAAATGGAGACCCTGAAGTCAGCAGTGAAACTCTTAAAAAAGGATGCAGTGATGGCCACAATAGATTTAAGCGACGCCTATTATCACGTCCCAATTCACAGGTCATCAAGGGAATTCCTAAGGTTCGCAATAGAATTGGAGGGAAACATTCAGCATTTCCAGTTCAGGTGTCTCCCCTTCGGGATCTCTTCTGCCCCAAGGGTTTTTACCAAAATAATGGCGGAAGCCTTGACAACCTTGAGAGAAAAGGCAATTTGTGTGATCCCCTATCTGGACGACCTACTGGTAGTGGCGGACAACATAGAGACCATGGGAATCCATCTCGGGTTAGTCCTGGATCATCTACAGAGCCTAGGTTGGCTCATCAATTGGAAAAAATCGGATTTAATCCCATCCAAACGGAAAGTTTTTCTGGGCATTACTCTAGACACAGTCTCCCAAAGATCCTTTCTACCACCTCAAAAGATAGTAAAACTTCAGACAGCTTTGAGGAAGTTCAAGAAGGAGAAATTCTGTTCAATAAGACAGGCCATGAAGGTACTAGGGAGTCTGTCCGCTTGCATTCCAGCAGTTGCCTGGGCACAGTTCCATCTAAGACCACTCCAGAAATTCATCTTAGACAAATGGAACAGATCGCAATTAACCCTAGAGAGGAAAATATTCTTAGATGCAGAGACCAAAAAATCACTAACTTGGTGGCTCAGCAATTCGAACCTAGAAAACGGGATTTTCTGGGCACAAGATCTCCCTCTAGTCATCACAACAGATGCCAGCCTCCACGGGTGGGGAGCGGTCGTCCAGGGGAACTCCTACCAGGGAACATGGGGGAATTACGTGAGCCAGCAATCCTCAAATTTCAAGGAGCTGAGGGCAGTGTGGGAAGCACTGAAACACACAAGTCAGCTGGCAAAGGGTCGTCACGTCCTAGTCTACTCGGACAACGCTACAGCCGTGGCCTTTATCCAACACCAGGGAGGCACAAGGCATCGCCCGCTACAGAACCTGGCAAACAAAATCTTTTCCTGGGCAGAAGGCAACATTCAATCTCTTTCAGCGGTTCATTTGAAGGGAGTTTTAAACATTCAGGCCGATTACCTAAGCCGGCACAGACTAGACCCAGGGGAATGGATGTTAGCTCCAGAAGCCTTCCATTTAATCACAAAGAAATGGGGCAGGCCGACGATAGACCTGTTTGCATCCAGGAGAAATCATCAGCTAAACCAGTTCTTCTCCCTCAACCCCAGGGATCATCCTCGGGCAGTAGACGCCCTCAACCAGAGTTGGACAACAAACTTAGTCTACGCCTTCCCCCCATTTCCGCTTATCCCCAGAGTGTTACAGAAGTTCCTAAAAGAAAAGTGTACACTAATCCTGATAACCCCCTTCTGGCCCAAGAGAAGTTGGTTCTCCCTCTTGAAAGCCCTCAGCGTGGAAGCTCCTCTCCTTCTACCTCAAAGGCCGGACCTTCTAAGTCAGGGACCTATTTCTCACCCAGACCTGAAAATACTAAAGTTAACAGCCTGGATTCTGAAGAATCCAACTTATTAAACTTTGGTCTATCAAAAAAAGTAGTGAACACCTTACTCCTTAGCAGGAAACAGAGTACCAACGACAAGTACCAAAAAATATGGAAGAAATTTGCTGATTGGTCTGGGACCTCCTTCAACCAGTTTAGAGCCAACATCTCACTAATCCTGGATTTTCTTCAAGAAGGGCTAGATTTAGGTCTATCCCCCAATACCCTTAGGGTCCAGGTATCGGCTTTAGGAGCACTATATAATACCAAGCTAACGGAACATCCCTGGATATCCAGATTCCTTAAGGCGGCAGATAGGATCAGACCTACAATTAGAAACATGGTGCCACCATGGAACCTTAATACAGTACTAGGGGGTCTAACCTCCGATCCATTCGAACCTCTGGACTCTATCCACATCAGATGGCTTACCATTAAAACGATTTTTCTGGTGGCAATAACCTCAGCCAGAAGGGTCTGTGAGCTGCAGGCCTTGTCCATCCAAGAACCATTCCTTGCAATATTTGAGGACAAATTAATTTTCAAATTAGATCCGACTTTCCTCCCCAAGGTAGTCTCGACCTTCCATAGGTCTCAGGACATTGTTCTCCCCTCGTTCTGTGACGATCCGAAAAACGATCAAGAAATCACTTACCACACATTAGATGTCCGGAGAGCGGTCTTAAAGTACCTGGAAGCTACCAGCCTTTGGAGAAAAGACAAAAATCTGTTTGTCCAATTTTCAGGTCCTAACAAAGGGAAGAAAGCGGCAAAAAGTTCCATCTCCAGATGGATTAAGATGGCAATCTCCGAAGCATATAAAGCTCAGGGAAAAGACGTCCCTGCTTCCCTAAAAGCACATTCTACGAGAGGCATGGCTGCCTCCTGGGCGGAAAAAGCCTCAGCCTCCTTACAACAGATTTGCAGGGCAGCAACATGGAAAAGAGTTCATACTTTCACTAAGCACTACAGACTAGATGTAGCTGCTAATGACGACCTAAGATTTGGACGTAAGGTCCTGTCGGCAGTTGTCCCCCCCTAATTGTATCTTTGATATTGTCTCAGGACTTGGTGTCATGGAGACGACTGGGGAAAAGAGTATTACACTCACCGGTAATCCGGTTTCCTGGAAGTCTCCATGACACCACATATATCCCACCCTTTTTTTCTGCTATTAGCTATTATCCTTTCATCCTGGGGTTCTTCGTTAAAATACACTGGTGATGTGAGGAGGGGGTGGGGGTTTTAACCTCTCTGTGTTTTTCCTGTCCAATCAGAAGGAAGTCAATCTCAGGACTTGGTGTCATGGAGACTTCCAGGAAACCGGATTACCGGTGAGTGTAATACTCTTCTCCCGGTGCCTGCTCCCGGTGACTGCATTTGATTTCAGACCGGCTCCCGGCACAGGTAAGGGCTTACCTGTGCATCGCCGGACGGGTGAGTCTACCTTACTAAAGATGGCAGCCCGCATGTGCTCGCTGGCGAACACTGCAAACTGACCATCATCCTTAGGGCTAGGGCAGTGATAGAAGGGCACAACCTTTCTTCCCTGAGGCACACCCTGATGTTGGGGCTCCTGCCTGATGGGACAGGATGGCCCACGAAAAAGTAGCCTGCCTCCAATATCTCCAAATCAAACTGCCTAATAGTAAATCTGTCTTAGTTGTCCATAGCAACCAGAAGTCAGCTTTCATTTTTTTCAGAGCCCTGTAGGAACTGAAAGCTGAGCTCTGATTGGTTGCTATGGGCAACGGAGACTGATTTATTATTCAGTTTGATAAAAGTGGCCTATTGTGTCAGAAAGGTGGTGTTCTCCCTGGATCAGCGGATAGCGATTGTGGAAGGTTACGTGCGAAGCAGAGCGATTAAGGAAACTCAGGAGACCTTTGCCGACAAGTACCCAGGAACAAAACCACCAGCTAAATGTATTCAGAGTCTGGTCCAGAAATGGCATCAAACTGGCTTTGTTGCAAATGTTAAAGATGTGTGAATTTTATTCTATATTTTGTATATCTAGGACTGTAATGAGTTAACTTTTTCTTTTCCAAGTGCCTTCCTCCCACCCCTCTCTTTGTTTCAAGGCTGGAAAGGAGAGAGAGGGGGGCAAAGTGCTGTGCTGTGAGAAGTGTCTGATTTCTCATCTTTCTGCAGGTGTCCCATGGAGTGTGGTGGAATGCGTAGACCAATCATATGACTTGATATATATTATCCACTGCCTATAGAGAAGCACCTCTTTGAAGTGTCACATATGACGTATGCAGTATTATTGTTAGAATAGAAGCCATTACAAAATGGCGATGGTAACGAGATGTTTACATTAGTTCACATTCCAAAGTAGGGCCCAGTGCGCAGATGCAGGTGTATTATCTCCTTTCTCTTATCTCTTCTTCCTTTTTGACCAATGAAACAATGTTTTAGCCTCAGAGAGGACTGCCCTCTTCTGAAGATGTATATACGGCTTATCCCATGTAATAAAAGTTAGAGATTGCATTGACCATCTATGTGTCAGCGTCTAGTCTCTCAGCCACGCGTGGATATTAACCCCTGGGGGGGTACATTGATTCGGAACACCAGAGTGTACCTAAAATGCCCTAATTTAGGGCGTCTTTATCACAAACATGAAGAAACCGAGGCCTCCATCAATCAGAACGGCTGAAGTTGTGCCTGAAATTCAGCAGCGGATTGCAAGTAGCCCTCAAAAATCAACTTGAAGACTCTAGCAATTTGGTGTATCACGAGCAATGTGTCAGTGAGTGCTGAAATCTCTGAACCTGAAACCACATAACGTGTGTGCAGGAACTGAAAGAGGCTGACAAAGCGAAACGCGGAAATTACTGTACTTGGTTGCTATGATTGCTGACAGACATTTGGACCCATTGCTGCACTTCATGACGGATAAAGCTCAAGTTCATTTATCAGGTCATGTAAATTCCGAGAATATGAGGTACTGGCTCGCTGAAAATCCGGTGCATGTCAGGTCTTTAAAGGGACACTGACAGGCCCAAAAAGCATATTTAGGTATATATATGACAGTACAGGTCTTATAAAGTGTATTAGAATCATCTAAGTATCCCCCCTGTCCACCTTATAAATACAGTAAAATGAAGTTTTATAACCTGCTTGAATCGTGTTCAATCTGCCCAAGGGGCGGCGTTTCATCTCAATGTGCGCCCAGCCAGCCTCGCCCCAACTGCCGTTTGAAGCGCCGCCCAGCTCATCAATATTCACTTCGCTGGGCGGCTACTACTGTCCCCAACGCAAGATCCGGCGCATGCCCAATACAATACTATGGGCATCGGCCTCCGGCTCATCTTCAGCGCCTCACTGGCTGGGATCGCATCGCGCCTGCGCACAGTCTGATTCTCAGAGGCCGATGCAGCCTCTGCTTTATGCGCATGCGCCGGGCACAGTTTATAGCAGCGCTTCAGAGCTCTGATCTGTTAGATCTGAAAAGGGGTTAATTAGTGCGCAGGCGCGATATGATTAGTGAGGATTAGTGCGCCGCCCAGCGAAGTGAATATTGATGAGCTGGGCGGCGCTTCAAACGGCAGTTGGGGCGAGGCTGGCTGGGCGCAAATTGAGATGAAACGCCGCCCCTTGGGCAGATTGAACACGATTCAAGCAGGTTATAAAACTTCATTTTACTGTATTTATAAGGTGGACAGGGGGGATACTTAGATGATTCTAATACACTTTATAAGACCTGTACTGTCATATATATACCTAAATATGCTTTTTGGGCCTGTCAGTGTCCCTTTAAGGATGGTGCCCGCTCCGGAGCTCTGGAGCAATTTCCATTATTCTGTCTAAGTTGCAGAATTTTAGGGCATTTGTAAGAGGTATAAAATGTTTAAACTTTTAGGTACACTTTAATAGGTCATTAAACAATTTAATGAAAGTGTTCCTTTAAAGGAGTATTTCGGTTGTGTAAAATTACCCCTATCCAGGGGCAGATTGAGAACTTAAATTGGCCCTGGAAAAAACCTAAGTCCAAATTGACAGAAGTCGAGAAACACAAGTAGACGGGGCCAACAGAAGTAGGTGGGGCCAGCGATACTATAGTACAGCACAAAATACCGCCCCAGCAAAACCAAATACCACAGGAGGATGGTGATCAGATGAATTCAGGAGGGCACCTGGCTGCTGGCCAGGTGAATAAGTACCTGATGCTCCTAGCGTTAAATGGGTTATCCCATGACTAATGTAGAAAATAAAAATGAGACATCATATAGTACATGACAACCTCTTTCTAACAAAGCTAGAACCAGCCCTGTACCTCACATGGATCCAGAGATCTCCCCATTCATTGCTCTGATAGATTTATATCAGGCTGGCAGATTAAGGGGAGTGTCTTTCCTGCTGCAGCTCAGGGGCGTGTCCATGATCTCCCTATCATAACCCAGGAGACAGTTTCAGGATGAGACTGAGCATGTGCGGCCATCTCAGTGAGGCGGACAAATAAATTAGAAAAAGAACAAAGAGCAGGTGGCGCTGTACAGATATATTTTATTGAATAACTCAGTGGCTATGCTACATTATTAATTACATGCAATTACAAAAATATTCAGATCCAGGTGCTCGTTTAAAAACTGTAGAATTTTTTTCATGGGACAACCCCTTTTATTAATGCTAAGAGCATTAGATCATTATGTATGTGGACAGTGGCCATGAGGAGGGCTCGGGCACCCCCTGGACATCGGCCCACCGGGAAATTTCCATGTAGGGTCTATGACCAGTCCGCCCCTGTGGGGATCCTATATCTCGTGCATGCCCCCTGCTGCTCTATTCATTTATATAGGAGTTCCTTCGATTGCAGAGTGTTCTGTTTATTTTGAGGGCCTCCATGGGGTACAGGGACCCAGTTTTTGTGATCATGGAGGGCTAGCTGTTAGGACCCCCACCGATCTAATAGTTATCTGCAGTGACCCCCTGAGGAGTCAGTGTGGAGGATAGTGGCCCTGATGACGTGTTGTGTCACGTGTGTAGACCCTCAGGCCATTGGTCCCTGGGGATCAAAGTAGTGGAAATATCTTTTTGAAGAATGCGGCCAGATATAAAGAGGACCTTTCACTGGTCCTGACGTTACAGTATTAACATCTGGCGGTGTAGGGCATTATTAGTAGATGTCAGGGTGCTTTTTTTTTCAGATGCGCTGCTCCGTTCCCCTGCTGTGCCCCTGTTCACTTTTGCCGCCCTGTATGCTAATTAGTAGCATCAGTACAGGGAGGAGGAGGCGGCCATGTTTCTCAATCGCAGTGGTGAGTGTCACAGCCAGGGAGAAGGTGAGCTTTTTTTTTCCTCCCTGGTTGTAATGCTCTCCGCTGCGATTGGGCAGCTCACAGCCAGGAAGAAGGAGACGCCCCTTGAGAAAAGCGGCCGTCTCCTCCTTCCTGTTCCGATGCTACTAATTAGCATACAGGGTGGCAAAATTGAACGCGGGGCACAGCGGGAGAACAGAGCAGTGCATCTGAAAAAAGTGCCCTGACATCTACTAATAATGCCCTACACTGCCAGGTGCTAATATTGTTACGTCAGGACCAGTGAAAGGTCCTCTTTAATCGTAACAATGTATTTTTTACTGAGTGCAAAGTAGAACTTTAAAAGCATACAGTAGCAGCAGGCTTCAGTGCAATTCCTCTTTGATACCAGCAAGGAAATGGAGGAAGGTTGGTTAGTGGTAATTCTGCACTTAGGTGATTATGGCCTAGTGGTTATTTGGTGATGGGTGGCTTGGCTGTAGTCCCTCACTTTACAGCATTGTCTGTAGATGCAGGAGTGACAGGTCACTTGGCTGTCTGGACTCTCAAGGCTTTACTTGAAGACAAATTTAAATGGTTCCCTCTGATAAGAGGATCAGAAGCACTGCAGCTTGTTTCTTCTCCACTCTGTAGCTACACAGGAACTCCCCCTCCTGCTTCCATGCATCCCTGTGCAGGGAACTGCAGCACTGCCCATTCATTTGTGATACACCATAACAATTTTAGATGTGGATACCCCTTGGTGGAATAGTCAGAGGGTCCACTGTGTCTTTGTCACATAATAGTTTTATTCTTGCACATAGGGGCAATATTATAGTAGTAATATTCTTGTATATAGGGGCAGTATTATAGTAGTTATATTATTGTAGATAGGAGGCAGCATTATAGTAGTAATATTCCTATACATAGGGATCAGTATTATAGTAGTTATATTCTTGAACATAGGAGGCAGTTTTATGGTATTCATATTCTTGTACATAGGGGACAGATTGATAGTAGTTAATTTTTTGTACATAGGAGGCAGTATTATAGTAGTTATATTCTTATACTTACCTGCAGGTGCAGTATTATAGTACTTATATTTTTGAACATAGGAGACAGTATTATGGTAGTCATATTCCTGTACACAGGGGGTAGTATTATAGTAGTTATATTCTTTGACAATTTTCTTTTTATTGAAAAGAAGCAGATAGTTATTACACAAGTGACCTTATGTCATAGTATTAAGACAAAAAGAGTGTACAATTGCATAGCCAGGGCGGATAGGCACATCCCCCAAACATTTCTAGGCCTTATGCATAATGCGAATGAGCAGACCAGAGACATGACATGGGACCAAGGTAATAAAGCATAACATCCATATAATAATCCCTAGTTGGTCCCTGTATGGACACGCCTTGAGCATATATAAATGTGTACTTACATCGGTCACTTGGTTTACAGGGACATTTTATCCAATTGGTGAACAGCAAGGCAACGGCCTCACAAAAACAAACATAACCGTAACTTACATCTCTAAGCACATCTTAAAGAAGCATAAGATAATCTGATGTTGGAGGTAGAGTGAAGTAGTACCAGTCGTAAGGGTCAGGTGACCTTTATTGAGTAACTGATGATTGTGACAAGCGATAACGCAACCAAGGGTTCCACATTGTAGCATGTTTCTCATGCGATCTATTCTCCCAACTGGCTAGTTCCTCAAGGCGCTGTATATGATCTACCTTATTCATCCAATGGGATAAAGTGGGGGGATCTGCACTCAGCCACCTCTGTGGAATTATCAACCTTGCCGCTTGAATCAGTTGAGTGGCTAGGCTATTCTTAGAAGGGGAGAGAGCTTTGGTGGGTAACCATAGAAGGACTAACTCCGGGGACAGAGGTATCATCTTATGTGTAATTGAGTTAATGGCCTTAGACACCATCTCCCAGAAAGGTTGTATTAGAGGACAGGACCAAAAGATATGTGAAAGTGTACCCACCCCATCTTTACATCTCCAACATTGGTCACTGGATAGTAGTTATATTCTTGTATATAGGTGCAGTATTATGGTACTTATATTCTAGAAACATCGCAGGCAGTATTATAGTAGTCATATTATTGTACACAGGGGGCAGTATTACAGTAATTATTTTCTTGTACACAGTGCAGTATGATAGTAGTTAATTTCTTGAATATAGTGAGCAGTATTAGAGTGGTTATATTCTTATACATAGGGAGCAATATTATTGTAAATATATTCTTGTGCATAGGTGCAGAGGTTCATGTACATATGGTGCAGTATTATAGTAGTTATATTGTTGTACATGAGAGGCAGTATTATAGTACTTATATTCTTATACATAAGGAACAGATATACCAGGAGTGGGACTTTTAAGAATTTTTTTAAAAAGCTATTTCCAAATATGGAGCTACTATTTAGATAGCTTTTGTTATATATACAGTATGTTGATGTTTTATTCTCTTTCTTGGTACACACTGCGTTTATTATCATTTATAAACAATGCACATTAGCTGACACAAGGCTTTCATATATATGTCTGTCTGTACTTGTTTCCTCATTTCTGCTCCAAACATCTGCAGACTGAAATTGTGTGGCAAGGGCTGCTGGTAAATTTATAGCATGGGCATAACTACCAGGGAAGGAGACATAGCAGCTGCTATAGGGCCTGAAAACTAAGGAAGCCTATTGCCAATTAAAAGGGTGTTATTGAATGTTAGGTGGGTTAGAAACTTGAATGTTTCCCCAATCTAAATTTTTACTATCGATTACCGTGATTACCCCTGCTGTGTGCATTATCCTGTGCTGTGACATCACCATTTGTATTTCACCTGCCGGTTGGGTGCTAAGAAGGGGATGTGGGGGGCGGTCCAGAGCCTAGAAGCAATGAGCGCTTCCATCAATACAGATGGAAGCGCTCATTGATGGAGTAACAGGACTGCAGCTCCCCACGCTCCTTCTCTCCCGCACTGAATGGTGAAGCAGGAAGACTTCTCCCCGCTCCACCATTCAGCCTGCAGGCACAGATCGCGCCACCAGCCTGTGTGGGAGGAGCCTGCAGCCCGGGAATCTGCCTAAGCTCCGCCCAAACTCTGTGCTGCAGAGCGATCTGTGCCTGCAGGGAAGAGAGGTATGTGAGCTTCAGGAACAGGACAAGATGAGTAGGTACTGTGTTGTTTTTTTTTTTAACAGAGTGGGCACAGGAAGCATTTCTAACATGGAGGGGGCACAGAGGGCATAACTACTACAAAGAGGGCACAGAGGGCATTATTACTACAAAGGGAGCACAACGGGCAATACTACTACAAAGGGGGCACAGAGTGCTTTACTACTGTGAAGGGGGCACAATGGGCATTTGTACTATGGAGGGGGCACAGAGAAGCATTTCTAACATGGAGGGGGCACAGAGGGCATAACTACTACAAAGAGGGCACAGAGGGCATTATTACTACAAAGGGAGCACAACGGGCAATACTACTACAAAGGGGGCACAGAGTGCTTTACTACTGTGAAGGGGGCACAATGGGCATTTGTACTATGGAGGGGGCACAGAGAGAATTACTAGTACAAAGCGGGTGCAGGTGGCATTATTACTACAAAGGGGGCAAAGAGGGCAATACTACTACTATGGGGGCACAGAGGGCATTACTACTACAAAGGGGGCACAGAGGGCAATACTACTATTAAGGGTGTACAATGGGCATTACTATTATGAAGGGGGCACAATGGATATTACTACGGTGGAGGGGGCACAGAGGGCATTACTACTGTGAAGGGGGCACAGAAAGTATTACTCCTGAAAAGGGGGTGGGCATAACTGTTATGGGGCACTGAGTGGGCATTATTACTGTGAAGGGGACACAATGGGCTTTACTACTGTGAAGGGGCACAATGGAAATTTCTACTGTGGAGGGGGCAGGGGGCAAAGAGGGCATTACTACTACAAAGGGGGCACAGAGGGCATTATTACTACACATTGGGCACAGAGGGCATTACTACTACAAAGGGGGCAAAGAGGGCAACACTACTACAAAGGGGGACAGAGGGCATTACTACTATTAAGGAGTACAATGGGCATTACTACTATGAAGGGGGCACAATGGGCATTACTACTGTGGAGGGGGCACAGAGGGCATTACTACTGTGAAGGGGGCACAGAGAGCATTACTCCTGAGAAGGGGTTGGGTATAATGTTTATGGGGCACTGAGTGGGCATTATTACTGTGAAGGGGCCCAATGGGCATTACTACTGTGAAGGGGCACAGAGGGCATCATTAATGTTATGGGGGCACAGAGAGGGCATTACAACTGTTAAAGGGCACAGATAGGGCATTACTACTTTGAAAGGGGCACAGAGAGGGCATAACTATTGTGAGGGGGCACAATGTGGGCATAACTACTGTGAAGGGGGCACAATGAATTTTTTTTGCTGGTATTGTATAGGGAGACTGGTTTGGGACTGGAGGCAGGGGCGTAACTACCATAACGGCAGACCAGGCGACTGCTATGGGGCCCAGGGCAAGAGGGGGCCCAGTCTTAGTTGGGATTATCTCTTCTTTTACTGTAGGTGAAAACTTGGTCAGGATTCTACCCTCTAAAGGAACAACTTTTAGCAAATGAGTTAGTGGAAAAATGACCCAACTCCAAAGGGTCATTGAAAAGGGTTTAGGCGGAAACCCTTCTATCCTGTGTGGGGGGCCTTGCTGTCACGGGGTTCCGAAGGTGCACTCGGTCCCCCATTGCCCGCAGAACTGTTGCTTAGCTTTTGGAATGAGGTTCTGTGTTTGACCTCATTCCCAGGGCGGCTTTACTAGCTGGGTGGCTCCTTGCTCCTAAGTCTGCCTTGAGCGCCGAGCTGATCACTCGGTGCTCGACTGGTTGGTCTGTCGGTCATGTGACGCTGGCCACGTCACATGACCCTCACTCCCCACTATAAATACAGGCAGCCTGCTGGCTACAGGTTGCCTGTTAATTTCTAGGTTCCTGGTATTTGTTGGACTGCTGAATACTTACCTGATCCTGTTCCTTGACCATCCTTTTGCCTGATCCTCCTGTACTGCGCATCCGTCCTGGTATTGTGACCTCGGCTCCCACCTGACTACTCTCTTAGGACTCCTCTTGTACCTCTCTGCTCTCCTGGTATTTATGACCCCGGCTTCTCCTGACAATTCTCTGCTTGCTCCATTTGTACTTTGCAGCTTTCCTGGTATTGACTCGGTCCGTTCACGTCCTGTTGTTTGTCTGTCTGTCATCCCTGCACTTACTCCAAGTTAGGGATTGCCGTCCAGTTGTCCCCTGTCATTAGGACTCGCGAGGCAAGTAGGCAGGGCCAGGGGTAAGGGTGGAGCGCAGGGGTCACTTCCCTCCCCCCTGTGTGTGTGTGTACGCGACCGTTACAGATTAACAGGCCCAATAACCACTGTATTATGAATCCTCTGGTGACCCTGACTGACTATGTCTCTAATCTGACGCAGATGGTGCAGGAGTTAGGGGAAAAACTCAGCTCTTTTGAGTTAGGGCAAGGCTCTTCCACTCCTCAGGCCTCCGGTCCGCATTTTGAGCCCCAGATTAAGCTCCCAGAAACCTTTTCTGGAGACCGGAAGAAGTTTCTCTCTTTTAAGGAGAGTTGTAAACTTTACTTCCGTTTGCGCCCCGTGTCCTCTGGCCCCGAGAGTCAACGCGTGGGCATTATCATTTCCCGATTACTGGGTGATCCCCAGGACTGGGCGTTCTCTTTACCTGCTGGCGCCAGTTGTTTATATTCTGTGGAGGGGTTCTTTCAGGCCCTAGGTACCCTCTATGATGAACCAGACAGGGCTCTAGTAGCCGAGACGGCTCTAAAGGCACTGGTTCAGGGCAATTTACCAGCGGAGGATTATTGCACCCAATTCAGAAGGTGGTGTGTCCCCTCAGGATGGAACGAACCAGCCCTGAAGAGTCAGTTCAGGTCAGGTCTGTCTGATAAATTAAAGGATCTTCTATTCAGTTATCAACTTCCAGAGACCTTAGAGGAGATGATGACCCTTGTTGTCCGACTTGACCGACGGGTTAGAGAGAGACGACAGGAACAACAGTTCTCTTCCCAGATGGTGGTCCAGCCAGAGGCCTATCCCAGAGACAATGCTGAGGTCTCTACCGAGGAACCCATGCAGGTTGGCATGACCCGAGGGAATCTTCGCCGCAGACGTGGAGAATGCTTTTACTGTGGAGATTCTGACCATTGGATCAACCAGTGTCCTAAGAAGGTCCTCTCTGTCAAGTCTCCTAAGGCAAGGCAACCTTAAGACCAGGTACACCCTGAATTTTCTAAATGTAAGCTTTCGGTACCCATTACGATTTCTCTGGGAGTAGATAAATGGCCGGGTAAGGCCTTTATTGATTCTGGCTCAGCGGCTAGCTTTATTGACTCTGAGTATGCTGTTAGATTGGGTATTCCTATGTTTGCCTTACCAACTCCTATCCATGTCATGGCTATTGATGCTACTCCTCTTATTGGTGGTACGGTGAGCTTATGTACCTCGGAGATTTCTCTAACCGTGGGTGTGTGCCACTCAGAGAGATGTTCGCTTCTAGTCCTGGAGAACCTACCTGCTGAGGTGGTACTAGGGTTGCCTTGGCTCCGACTACATAACCCCACTATAGATTGGTCCAATGGGGAGTTGGTGAGATGGGGGCCTAAGTGTGACTCGTGCCTGTCCGTGGTACAGGCTGGGGTCTCAGTAAAGTCTGATACTTTACCCTCTGTTGTTAGAGAATATTCTGATGTATTCTCATCACCAACCCCAGAGGTTCTACCCCCCCCATAGACCTTATGATTGTACCATAGAGCTAGTAGAGGGGGCCAAGTTTTCTAAAGGACGAATTTATAATCTTTCTATGCCCGAACGCAAGGCCATGGAAGATTATATTAAGGAGAGCCTTGGTAAAGGGCATATTAGACCTTCTGTCTCTCCTATGGGGGCGGGGTTTTTCTTTGTTAAGAAAAAAGATGGTGGTCTTAGGCCATGCATCGATTACCGGAGATTAAATAAAATCACTGTCCAGAATAGATACTCCCTCCCATTGATTCCGGATTTATTTAACCAGGTCCTGGGGGCAACCTGGTTTTCCAAAATTGACCTGAAAGGGGCATACAATCTAATCCGAATCAAGGAGGGAGACGAATGGAAGACGGCATTTAATACTCCGGTAGGACACTTTGAATATCAGGTGATGCCTTTTGGACTCAGCAATGCCCCAGCTGTGTTCCAAAACTTCATGAATGACATTCTTAGGGAATTCTTAGGTAAATTTGTTATTGTCTATCTTGACGACATTTTGATATTCTCTCCTGACTTCGAATCCCATGTGTCTCATGTTAGACAAGTATTAGAGGTGTTGAGGGAGAATCAGCTATCCGCTAAACAAGAGAAATGTGTCTTTGGTGTGCAGGAAATTCTGTTTCTAGGGCATGTTCTGACTCCTCACGCTTTCAAGATGGATCCTGGTAAGGTACTAGCAATTAAGGAATGGGTAAGACCTTCATCCTTAAAGGCCTTACAACGGTTCTTAGGTTTCGCCAATTACTATTGTAAATTTATTATGAATTTTTCCGTAATTGCTAAACCGTTGACCGACCTTACTAAGAAAGGGGCGGATTTGGAGAATTGGTCTACTGAGGCCATTTCTTCATTTGAAAAATTAAAAAAGGCATTCAGTAGCGCTCCCATTCTGATCCAGCCTGATCAGGAGAAACCTTTTATTGTGGAGGTGGATGCGTCCGAGGACGGCGCAGGAGCAGTCCTTTCACAAGGTCCTGCCAGCCTCACTAATCTGAGACCATGTGCCTTCTTCTCCAGGAAATTCTCTCCCACGGAGAGAAACTACGACATAGGGAATAGGGAGCTGCTGGCCATTAAATGGGCATTTGAGGAGTGGAGGCATTTTCTGGAGGGGGCAAGGCATTGTGTAACTGTTGTCACTGACCATAAAAACCTTATGTTTCTCGAGTCTGCTAAGAGGTTGAATCCCCGTAAAGCCAGATGGGCTCTGTTTTTTACTCGTTTTGATTTTTCCATCACGTTCAGGCCGGGAAGTAAAAATGTGAAGGCGGACGCATTATCTCTGAGCTTCCAGGCTTTTCAACCTACTGAGGTACCACCTGAATCCATCCTACCAGCAAAAATCTTCTTAGCAGCTCTTACCCAGGATATCTCGGCTCGCATTAGGTCGGAACAACATCTGGCACCGGTATCCACCCCAACAGATAAGTTGTTTGTTCCCGTACAATTTCGTCTCCAGCTGTTGGGTGAGTGTCACGATTCTGCCTTTTGTGGACATCCGGGTGTTGAGGGCACTAAGGATCTGGTTTCTAGATCTTATTGGTGGCCCACTCTAACTAGGGATGTCAAGTCCTATGTGTCAGCCTGTGAGGTTTGTGCCAGGTCCAAGACACCTAGGACTCGCCCTGCTGGTAACCTACGACCCCTACCCATTCCCAGTAGACCCTGGTCCCATATCTCGATGGACTTTATAACTGACCTACCGCTGGCGGAGGGTAAGACTGTAGTGTGGGTAGTGGTGGATAGGTTTAGCAAGATGGTCCATTTCATTCCCCTGTCTAAACTCCCGAATGCCAAAACCCTGGCGTCTATTTTTGTGAAAGAAATTGTTCGATTGCATGGTATCCTGGAAAATATTGTTTCGGACAGGGGTGTGCAGTTTGTGTCCAAATTCTGGAGGGCCTTCTGTCAAAGATGTAAAATTTCGTTGTCTTTTTCTTCCGCCTACCATCCTGAGAGTAATAGGCAGACTGAACGCCCTAATCAGTCTGTGGAACAATTCCTGAGGTTGTATGTTGCTGATGACCAGCAATTATGGGTCAAATTCCTTCCGTTGGCTGAATTTGCTCTGAATAACCGTGTCAATTCTTCTGCTGGGGTCTCCCCTTTCTTTTGTAACCATGGTTTTCATCCCCGTTTTCATTCTGGGTCGTCCGTCTCCTCCTCTAACCCTGAAGCTGATAAACTCTCCTCTGAACTGTGCACAGTTTGGGCCCGGGTTCAATCGAACCTAGAAAAGGCTCAATGTTCTCAAAAACTCAAGGCCGATAGGAGACGTTCAAGGGGGGTAAACTTTCAGGTTGGGGATAAAGTATGGTTGTCCTCCAAGAATCTATCTCTCAAGGTAACTTCTAAAAAATTTGCTCCTCGTTTTATTGGACCATATAAGATCACGGAAGTGATTAACCCGGTATTTTTTAGGTTGGAGCTGCCTGAGTCATTCCACATTCATAATGTGTTCCATAAATCTCTGCTTAAAAAATATTTTGAACCGGTAGTACCATCAAAAGCCTCGCCTCCGCCAGTTCTTGTTAATGATGCTGTCGAGTATGTGGTGTCTAAAATAGTGGATGTCAGGAAGGTGCGTAATTCCTTGCAGTACCTGATTCACTGGAAGGGGTATGGACCTGAAGAGAGATCTTGGGTACCTGCCAGGGAGGTTCATGCTCCTAGACTTGTTCGTAAATTTCATTTAGAACACCCTGAAAAGCCATCGCCTGAAGTCTTGGGTCCGGTGGCCCCTCGTAAAAGGGGGGGTACTGTCACGGGGTTCCGAAGGTGCACTCGGTCCCCCATTGCCCGCAGAACTGTTGCTTAGCTTTTGGAATGAGGTTCTGTGTTTGACCTCATTCCCAGGGCGGCTTTACTAGCTGGGTGGCTCCTTGCTCCTAAGTCTGCCTTGAGCGCCGAGCTGATCACTCGGTGCTCGACTGGTTGGTCTGTCAGTCATGTGACGCTGGCCACGTCACATGACCCTCACTCCCCACTATAAATACAGGCAGCCTGCTGGCTACAGGTTGCCTGTTAATTTCTAGGTTCCTGGTATTTGTTGGACTGCTGAATACTTACCTGATCCTGTTCCTTGACCATCCTTTTGCCTGATCCTCCTGTACTGCGCATCCGTCCTGGTATTGTGACCTCGGCTCCCACCTGACTACTCTCTTAGGACTCCTCTTGTACCTCTCTGCTCTCCTGGTATTTATGACCCCGGCTTCTCCTGACAATTCTCTGCTTGCTCCATTTGTACTTTATTTTTTGTCTGTCTGTCATCCCTGCACTTACTCCAAGTTAGGGATTGCCGTCCAGTTGTCCCCTGTCATTAGGACTCGCGAGGCAAGTAGGCAGGGCCAGGGGTAAGGGTGGAGCGCAGTGGTCACTTCCCTCCCCCCTGTGTGTGTGTGTGTGTACGCGACCGTTACACTTGCTATGGGGCCCTTGCTTCTCTATGTGCGCCACTGACTGGAGGTGAGGGGTGCTGGAAGAAGAGGTGGGAGAAGACGCAGAATATTGGGACCTTTTATCTGAGGAAGAATATTTTGTAGAAATATTGGCCGATCTTACTTAATGATCCAGTTTTAAAGAATATTTTACCTATTACAGGGGTCACTTTTAGAAGGTCTCAGAACCTCAAAGGACTCCTAGCACCAAGCACACTTAGAACACAGCCCACCATTCCATCCAACTTGCCCTTATTACCTTTCGAATGTTATAAATATGGTGGTCCCCAATGTGCCTGTTGCAGTACTATCATACACGGCACTACCACATACTGCTCCCAGCGGACTGGAGAGTCTTTTAATATCCACCACCATCTCATCTGTGCCAGCAGCTATGTTATTTACTCACTCTCTTGCAGTTGCAATATTAAATATGTAGGCCATATCACACAACCCATCAGAACCCGGCTCAATAAACATTGTTACAATATTAGAAAAGGTCTCCATACACATAGTGTGTCTAGACATTTCGCCCAAGTCCATGGGAAAAATCACCATCACCATCTAGTGGTTATCAATCATACCCCTTTGTCCCAGTCATCCATATACAAAAAACTAATAAATAGAGAATCCTATTGGATTTTCAAGCTTTATACCCAGTTCCTGGACGGCCCCAGTGAAGCCATTAAAACTATCAAATAAGGGCTCTTTCACACTTGCGGCAGGACGGATCCGACATGCTGTTCACCATGTCGGATCCGTCCTGCCGCTATTTCGCCATGCCGCCGGACCGCCGCTCCGTCCCCAGTGACTATAAAGGGGAAGGGGGCGGAGCTCCGGCGCAGCACGGCGGTGCACGGCGAAAGCCGCCGGACTAAAAAGTCCTGCATGTCCGACTTTTTAGTCCGGCGGCTTTCGCCGTGCACCGCCGTGCTGCGCCGGAGCTCCGCCCCCGTCCCCATTATTGTCAATGGGGACGGAGCGGTGGTCCGGCGGCACGGCGAAATAGCGGCAGGATGGATCCGACATGGTGAACAGCATGTCGGATCCGTCCTGCCGCAAGTGTGAAAGAGCCCTAAGTTATTTTTATGTGTACCGTATATATCAGTATACTTTTCATCATACTTTGCTGTTTATACATTGGTTATATTTATTTTTCATACACCATTGGATCTATTAGTGGAAATCATCCTCATTTATTAGCACCATTTTCTTCACCATTCTTCACTTACACTCAGACTGGGTCTTTCTAGGTCTGGTTTTCCTATCTCCGTTCAGCTTCCTCTCACTTCTGGTGGTGTTGCAGTGCAGGGTGAATAAACACTAATAATAAATACAGTTTATTATTTCCTTAACACTCTCTTTTTGTTGTTTGACATCTAGGTCTCCTCACCTCCATTGTTCCTCTTGTCTTCTGCTTATTTTGGGTCAGTGTGCCTCTTCTCCTCTGCAGGCTGCATTGTCCTCTGATTGTATGCTGCATTATACCTCTGACTGCTGCCTATTTCTAATCACCGTTTCCCCTCCACTCAGGATTTATGGGATTTCCCTCTGTATATTCTAGGTGTGCACATTACTGCTTACCTGTCTCTAGGTAACACTTGTGATGTCACTTCCTGTCCTCCAATACTCATATATTTCACGGTCCAGGTCCCCGGGTGCCCACTCTCAGGGGGGTGCCAGAACCCAGATGCAAAGAGCGCTACCATCAATATAGATGGAAGCACTCATTGCTGGAGCACTGGAAGCTGCAGTCCTGTCACTCAGCTCCTTGCGCTCCATCTCTCCCGCACTTAATGATGAAGCAGGAAGACTTCTTCTGCTTTCTGCTCCACCAATCAGCCTGCAGGCACAGATCGCACTGCTGGCCTGTGTGGGAGGAGCCTGCAGCCCAGGCATCTGTCTGTGCTCCTCCCACACAGGGTTGCAGAGCGATCTGTGTCTGCAGGGGAGAGCTGGATGTGAGCGTCAGGATTGGGACAAGGTGAGTAGTTACTATTATTTTTTTAACACAGAGGAGGCGCAATGGTCATTACTGTGAATGGGGCACAATGGGCATTTCTACTATGGAGGGGGCACAGAGGGCATTATTACTACAAAGGGGTACAGAGGGCATTACTAGTACAAAGGGGCACAGAGGGCATTACTAGTACAAAGGGCACAGAGGGCATTACTATTAAGGGGGCACAATGAGCATTACTACTATGTAGGGGGCACAATGGGCATTACTACTGTGGAGGGGGCACAATGGGCATTACTACTGTGGAGGGGGCACAATGGGCATTACTACTATGGAGGGGATACAATGGGCATTACTAGTATGAATGGGACACAATGGGCATTATTACTATGAAGGGGGAACAGAGGGCATTGCTACTATGAAGGGGACACAATGGGCATTACTTCTATGAAGGGGCACAATGGGCATAACTACTCTGAAGGGGCTGTGACACAGTGAAAGGTCTGTTGGTTGATGGGAGGTATTTTTCTCCTAGCATACAGTATGCTGCAAAGACTGATTACAGCAAGGTGAGGTAAAGCACCGGGCTGGATTTCACTTGCCGGTCTGGACTTTGTGGACGCCCAACTCTCATTAAAGGCAGCTAGAGTGTGGGATAGAGCTGGCTGTGTTAAGGTATGCCTGGATGAATGCTTGCAAGCTGTTTGGGGAAGACAGGTCGACTAAATCCTGAACGTAAACTTTCATGTGGACCTGTTTTCAAAGTGTGAACACATGCCTGGACTGGGGTTCTTTATGCAGGACCTGCAGCATGGTGTGAATGAACACCAGGACTTTCAACTAAGGTGAAGTAGTTTGCTGAGCTGTTAAACCTGCTTGTGTGAATAAAACACTGCAGTTTAATCAAGAACTGTTTTTGGTGCCTCTGTTCTGCGTCCGTTCACCCTGCCTACCAGAGCGAATCCCCACAGGGCACAGAAAGGGCATTACAACTGTGAAGGGGGCAAAGGTAGGGCATTACTACTGTTAAAGGGGCACAGAGAGGGCATAACTACTCTGAGGGGGCACAATGAGGGCATAACTACTGTAAAGGGGTACAATGAAGTGATAAGTACTTTAAGGGGGCACAATGTGGGCATAACTACTGTGAGGGGGTACAATATGGGCATAACTACCGTGAGGGGGCACATATCTGGACAAAACTACTGTGAAGGTTGTACAGTGAGGGCAACACTACTGTGAGGTGGTACCATTTTTTTAAGTATTGGGAGGGGGTGGGGGGTGGGGGGGGGGCAGAGAAAAGACCTGCCCCGGGTGCCAAACACCCTAGGTCTGCCACTGTTTCACATTAGCATTAGTGAGATACGGCAGGCTGCTGGTTCTCTCTGGATCTGGCAATGCCGGAAACTACATGATTGCCATCTGGCCCCATTAACTATAATGGTGACTGGTGGAGATACGTTCCCAACCTAGGAAATATGCCGAGAATCGACCAGACTTCTTAACATCTGCCATCCCATTGCGGCTTCCAACCTTCGATAGAATAAGTCATTGGTATTACAGTCCCATTCATTCTAGCAGGTTAACACTTTTTCTTGGGAAAAAGAATTGAAGAAAGATCACTAATAAAATCCCCTAAATGACCCTTTACCTGACACTATCATAATTAATATGACACAGATCTACTGGTATTTAGAAGCCTCTTTAATTAATTACCTTGCCTCATATTTATAATCTGCCTTCCTGTATCTACATTATCGGGCAGGATAAAAGTAACATAGTATAAGTCTACAGTGCTTTGCTGCCCTCTAGTGGAAAGGTTATAAAAGTGCATTTTTGCAATGTGTCACATTTAAAATGGGTCTCCGGGCAATCTTGAAAATCTTGCTGTGTGCTGACCTATGAAGGGAAGATAGTCTGCTCAGTACTTAGTTCTCTGTCTTGCTGCCAATTCCATCGTCTCCCCTACACAGGAACCAACTGGATGTTTTTTTTTTAAAGGAATGTATCATCAGATAATGACCTATTCTTTAAAACATGTTTTTATGTTAAAACACATTTTTAAAGAATTTTTGATGTTATTTTTAGTTTTACATGTCAATATCTATTTCAACAGAAATGATAAAATCCTGTAGTTTTCCCACCGGCCACTAAGCCTAATCATATGTGCGACTTTATGGTCTGTACAGATCACTTTACTGAAGTTATCTGCTTATCATTACAGGCAAGATTAGAATGACAGACATCACCTTTCTGTATAGATACCATCATCCACAATAGATGATTGTCGAATGCTTATCTACTCCCTTCTGACCTCTGCACAGGTCATGCCTAGAAAACTCTCCCATAGAAGTCCGTGAGGTCCCCTGTGGTCTAATGTGTCTGTGGCCCATGGTGGATTCTGTACAGCAATTCTCCAAATGCTGTTAAGAACAGCTCAGGCAAGATGGTAGCCTTGATAATCATATTCATGAAATAGAATAAAAAAAAAGAAAAAACAGATAAAAAAAAGGATATGTGTCGCTATCTTGTTTTAACTGCAGAAAAAAAAAGCAAGCTGAAACCATTACAAAAATTCTGATCACCCTGGTGCATGGATCATTACATGCAGAATGATCTTATAGCGGGCCGTGCATGTGTGTCCATCAAATCACCAGGACAGATTTGTATCTCCTGGAAGAAAACAATGAAGGTTCTTATTAAATGACAGCAAACAGAGATCTTGAACATTGTGAGGATTTGATCAGCAAAAATTATTCAAAAATTATATTTTTTCATTATACTGTACGAAAGACAAGCTTTATTTGCTGAAACTGGAATACCCCTTTAAGAGATCTCTTCACATTGAATGCAGATTGTGGGGACGAGTCTGTACATGGATGTAAATTACACCTCCAGCAAATGACATTCTGCCATTCACACCCACTAGTGGTGATTCAGCTGTGTCCTGACGTGCCACGGGAGCCTCTAATGAGCTCATTTTGGGTGTGTTGTCAGCCTGCACTGTGTGATGCCCAGAGTGATTAACACCTCACACCGCTTCTACATTTGCCTAATTGGAGGAGGCCGAGTCACAGGGGTCAGTGAATTTTTTCCCAGAGGGGCGTCATGTACACATATTCGAGTGCTCTTCAGCACTTAAAGATGCAGAGAATGAAGTTTCAGATAAAAAACGGATGATGATTGTACCATTTTAGCCTCACGTGCACCATTTTGCGACACCAGGGATTTCATCCCTGACCCTCTGCTACTGTAGAACGTCCTTTCATGTATATCCATTTGTAATGATCTGTGGCATCTGAGAGGACTCTAAGACCTCATGCACACAACTGGATCCGTTTTGCGCTCAGCAAATAGCAGATCCACAAAGCACGGATCCTGGCTGTGTGCAGGTCGACAACCTTTTTTTTTTACTTCTGTAGAAATGTCCTATCCTTGTCCGGGGGCCACGGAAGGGACATACAAATGTGGTGTCTGCATTATTTGCGCCCCCATTGAAATGAATGGGTCCGCATCCAATCCACAATAAAATGCATGAGGCCTTAGTCCTTGAGTTGTCCTGTGTTGTCAAGTTTAACAGTTTTTTTCGGCTGTTTCTCGGATGGGAGCTCTCCGCCCTACTGACCTAATGGTTTTAGTAAGCAGTGATGGTCAGTTCGCTGTGTTCACCACCGAACACATGCGGGCTGCCATCTTTAATAAGGTAGACTCACCCGTCCGGCAATGCACAGGTAAGCCCTTACCTGTGCCTGTGCCAGGAGCCGGTCTGAAATCAAATGCGGTCACCGGGAGCAGGCAGTTCCGAGAACAGCCCGATGAAGGCCCCCGGCGGCTGTTCTCTGAACTGCCTGCTCCCGGTGACTGCATTTGATTTCAGACCGGCTCCCGGCACAGGCACAGGTAAGGGCTTACCTGTGCATCGCCGGATGGGTGAGTCTACCTTACTAAAGATGGCAGCCCGCATGTGTTCGCTGGCGAACACTGCGAACTGACCATCACTGTTAGTATGTACTTGTATTCCTCATGAAATATCAATCCTGAAACACCCTGTCTTAGGACACTGCATCGTGATGTTCCTCTGTTATTCCTCATAGAATGACACAATTTGTAAGAAAAAAATGTCCCAAAATTGTATTTTCATGGGGAATATAAGCATTTACTAGAACAAGCATGTGAGGAAAGAGGACAGGTCGTCTTTTAACTCAAGTGACAAACAATATGGACACCATTACAAGTGCTGTGGACTCCACAATAGCAAATCTGCTATTCAGAGGAGATATATCAAAACTGGTGTAAAGGAAAACTAGCTTAGTTGCCCATAGAAAACAATCTGACTGGATTGCTTTACACCAGTTTTGATAAATCTCCCCAATCCACTTTGCCAAAGCGGACAGCTCAAGGTCTTCGTTCACCTCCAATTTTACCAGCCAGGAGATTTTTGTTGGGTAGATCCAATTCGCCGCATCAATGGCCTTTTCCAGTGTTATCTAGTTAGCACCAACCTAGTCTAAGGGCTCATGCGCACGATCATGATCGGCCTGGGAATTCAGTCTGTGTGTCTGCCGAATCTCCTGCACCGAACATGGCGCCCACGACCCAAACTGTCTGTATCATAATTGGGGATGAGCGAATTGACTTTGGAGGAAACATCGGAAGTCGATTCGCATAATACTTTGTTTGAATATTGTACAGAGCGAGCGCTCCGTACAGTATTAGAATGTATTGGCTCCTAGGAGCCGAAGTTATTACTTCGCAAAGTCTTGCGAGACTTTGCGTATGAACTTCATAAATCATTTTCTACTGTAAAAAAAAACATTTCCCGAACTCGGGTTCGGTTTCATAGGATCCAATACATTCTAATACTGTATGTATCACTCGCTCCGTACAGTATTCAAACAAAGTATTATGCAAATACTGTAGACTTCAGATATTTCATCCGTAGTCAATTCGCTCATCCCTAATCATAATGTTTTATGGTGCAGTCAGTTCATATCTGATCATGGATCTCTTCTGCTGACAGTACAATACAAGAGAGCCGCAATCAAATATAAACTGAATGCATCATAATACACTATGATACAGTTGGTTCAGTTCAAGGGCACCTCAGTCGGCCTGAGAGATCCGGCAGACACCCGGACCGTGTTTCCCAGAGCCACAAAGAGTGTATATTTGAAGGAAAGATAAGGTGGGGGATGAACGGAAATCATTCTAGTGAAATGATGAATTAATTTGCCGCATGATCTTCTCAGGCCACTGAGCCATAGGCTCCTCCATTTGCTACGTCACTGCAAGCTCCTTGCACCACTACTCTGATGGGGAATGACCAACTTGGCCGCCTGTAGAAGATGTTGTGCTACAGATTTTTTATAAGCAGAAAAGTAACACTGGTTCAAGGGTGCTTGGTATAGTGATTCCTCTCACCTCTAGAATGACCCAAAGGATGGCCCAATGCAATCATGTGTAGTTATTCCTGATCCTGCCCAATGTGTGTTTCAATTCCATGTAAATGTTATGTCCAAGTGTGGGACGGGCCTTGTAAATGTTATGTTCATCCCTGTTGGACAGGCCTTGCCAAAGACAGCCAGAGAACCTTCAATTCTGCTGGGACCCGCACCTATATCGAGAACGGAGCCCCGAAAGTGAAGGAGAGCGCCCTGCGCATCCGCAGCCGCCCTCCATTCATTTCTATGGGGCTCCTGAAAATAGCCGTGCACTGGCTCGGCTATTACTGTCTACCCTATAGAAATGAATGGGAGCATGGGCCGTGCATGCGCGGCACGCTCCCATTCACTTCTTTGGGAGAGGCAGGAATTAGCGCTTGGTGGTGGACGGACCCCGGGAAATCTGGAGTCGTCCAGCCACAGCGATCCACCTCCATTCTCGATATAGGTGCGGGTCCCAGCGGTGGGACCCGCACCTATCAGACAATGGGGGCATATCCTAGCGATATGCCCCCATTGTCTATGGTGGGAATTGTCTAAGGTGAGGATATACCCCCATTGTCTAAGCAGTAGCAGAGCCAAATGTGTTTGCCTGCCAAAACTTATGCCAAAGCTTGTTGGTGTGAGATGGAGAAACAGTCACCATTGTCTGAATACTGTAAACATGCATATTGATTCATTAGCACTGCCATTCTGCTCTTTAACCACAAGATGCCGCTGTTTCTTAACACAGCTAACATATTGCATGTGTTTGAATATTCATAGGAGGTGGGGTTTGGACAGTCTAAAGAAGAACCAGGAAGCTGCAGCTGCCTCCATCTTGAAGGGAGCAGAGAAGGACTGTGTGTAAACAAATTCCGGTCGAATCCTAGCGTCAGGGTGTCCTGGAGTGGCCGGAGCGCTGCCTATCCTGCAGGACCTCATGTTTGCTGAAGAGACTTGTTGCTGTTCAGTTTAAAGACATCATCGGATACAGAGCAAGACCCGGATCAGTAAAATTGTGCACACACCTAATTGCAGATTGTCACCTAAGAGACTGCAACTAGGCCCGTTAGTTAGTTAGATAGGAACTCTGTGTTATATAAGGCCAAAGTGTTTGCCACATTTACTACAAGGACTCCATAACTAAAAGGGACATTGCGCAATTGAGAGCTGACCACAGGGCCATGACTTCAAGTCAGCTCAGCACATTGCTCAGGAACAATACTCTGATACGGGTTCCTGGACTAGTTATGGGAGGGGAGGTGTTCCAGAGTTGATAAGATTGTAAGCTGCTGTGCTGCACCACAGATAACTCCATACTAAGCACTCACTCAATCGTTCGGGTCGTCAACAGGGTAATTACAGGTATGGTGGGGTAGTTTTAGTGTAGGTAAATTATAGAAAACTTCCTCGGTATTCACCAGGGGGCATCTCACTGTGCAGCACAGGAGTGTATGTAACTTCATTTTCTTTGCCTCCATATTTGGGATTGTGTTCATTGCTATATCTTTCAGTAAAGAAAGTTCTGTTCTGTATCCTAGGGAGCCCACCCCGGTTCACGGTCTTACAACTTGGCGTAGTCGGCAGGATACAGCGACCGTTATGGATGGGAACGCAGCGGGAGACCTTCCCCTGGCGCCTATGGCACTGGATCAGGGTGCGCCTGCGCAAGACCAGCTTGCCCCCAACGCCATGACCGCCCTAGTAGGATACATCCCCGTGGGGGCGCAATTGCATCATCTGCCAAAATTTGATGGTAAAAACATGACGTTGCAGGACTGGACTGAGAAGGTGCGAAGTGCAGTTAAAATGTGTAACTTGACCCCCGAGCTGCGAGCCGAAGTTGCATTGGGGGCTCGAGAGGGTGACGTCAGACGGACCATGATGGTGAGGCCCGAACCCGAGAGAGACACTCTAGAGAAGACAGGGGGGGGCGTGCCAAAGTAGTGCAGTTGTGGGCTCACTTCTTCAACCGACCACAGCGAGAGGGCAAGACCCTGATGCAGTACTCCAATGCTCTACAGGAGACGCTCAATTAAATACAGCGGCGGGACCCAGAGGCCATTCCAGGAGGTGGACCGGCTACTAAGAGACCAGTTCATAGTGGGGCTCTCCAACAAGTTCCTACAGGACAAGCTGCAAGAGATGACCCGGACAGCGGCTGACATGACATTCTACAGTGTCTACCAAGCTGCCGTGGGGAGGGAGGAAGAGCACGTACCTGTGGTGGCGAGAGTAGTGAGTAGCACCCATGCTACAAGGGATCGGCCAGGGTCTGAAGAATCCGAGTATTTAAAGGATCTGGTCCAGGCCCTGCAGACAGAATTGAGAGAACTTCGGTTGGAAGTGTCCCAGATGAAGGCAGGATCACCCCGGTCTCCGGAAATGTCCCCAACACCTCGTACAACTTCACCCAGGAGGATCCAGGAGAGAGGGCCTTGCTGTTGGGCTTCTCGGCCATATGGCCATGTGGCCAGAGAGTGCCCAGAACAGGCGGAGTTCGAGCCGACGATAAACTTGATGGTCAGGAGTTGCTGTCTGCAAAAGAGCAACATGTCCCTTCGGCCCATTGGAGACATGAAGGTGCCGCAAAGGACCCCGGCGAAGATTCCAGCGAAGTGAAACAATGGGTCTGGACCAAGATATGGCGTCGGCCAGAAGAGCAGGCTCATTTCACCCCAGAGGGCAAAAAATGTTGAGACAGTGGGATAAGTTGACTGTTACCCAGGGCCTCCTGTGCCGGACCATATACTTGAAGTCAGAGCTGCAGTACCGACAACAGATTGTCATCCCCATGTCATTGGGACTAGAAGCCGCCTGGGAAGCCCATTTCAGGAGCAACAAGGCGTTCAAGTGGCTCCAACGGCTGGTATACTGTCCAGGTCTGGCAGACATGGTAGCTGAGACATGTCTTAAGTGTGGGACCACCACCGAGAAATGCCACCACATGGGTGCAGGAGCACCACCGCCAGTTGAGAGCGATCCACAAGGTTGTGGGAGAACGCCTGGGACACCCTAAACCAAAACCAGTACGGCGGGATGGGTCTGCCCTGGGTGATGGTCAAAGCCAAACGGCCGTCGGGGAGGTTGGATGGGCGGTGGGAGGTGGTCCCATACATGATAAAAAGGGGGGTTGCTGCTGCCCTAGTACCCACAGATGCCCCAGCTATGGCAAGTTTGCCACCCAGAGAATGCTGAGCAGTCAGCGGATCCTTCCCCGTCAGATGTGCCTGACGTCCCCAGTGCTTTTGAGCCTTTCACTCTGCGAAGGTCAATTAGGGCCAACGCTGGTATACCACCACAGCACTATGCGCAGCACGAGTTTGTATGGGGAGGGGCATATTTATTCATTAGCACTGTCATTCTGTTCTTTAACCACAAGATGCTGCTGTTTCTTTTTTTTTTTTCTTTTTTTTTTGTTTTAAACTTTTCATTAGTGAAAATTGACAAAATTACATGTTATGTCTGCATGTTACAATTTCAGTTTAACAGTCTTGACAAGTAAAGCGTGTTACAGCGTGTTTTGTAACATTATATTACAGCAACAGAGTTATTCATAACCGTAACTGGGAAAATGGGGTAAGGGAAAACTTGGGGAAGGGAGGTGGGGATAGGGAAATTTGATTGATAATTTCTCTTTCCAGAGGATGTTGCAGAGTATTAAGAGAATTTCCTGAAAGTCTTCCAGGGCAACCATATGGACTGAACACTGTTCGTGCTTCTCATTTCCCAACCTGCAATCTGTTCCATTCTGTATATATCATCACACTTGATCAGCCACTGGGAGTATGTTGGGGCCTCTCTAGATTTCCATTTAAAAGCAATTAACGCTCTGGCTGCTGCCAACAATAGAGAAAGCAGAGTCTTCATTTGTTTAGAACATTTTATATCTCCCAGTAGACCTAACAGGCAACTTTCTGCTGCCGGTGTTATTGTAGTTTTACTTATGTTTGTGAGGGTTATGTAGATTTGTCGCCAGTAGTTTGCCATGACCGGACATTGCCACCATATATGAAAGAGTGTGCCTACCTCATTCTGACATCTCCAACAGCTAGGATCACACTCTGGAAAAAGGGAATGAAGTTTTTGTGGCTTATAGTACCATCTTGTAATTAATTTATATAAATTCTCTTGTAATTTTACACAGCGCGACACTTTCGAGGCAAGTGCTAAGAGGCATTTTTTTTCTCCATAGTTGAAAGGGCAGCACCTAAATCCTTCTCCCACTGACTAACAAAGTCATATGTCTCAGGCTTGTTCTGGGAGACTAGACCAGCATATATGGTAGTGATTTTCTTTGTAGGCATGGTGTTTGATAAAACCATTGTTTCAAATCGCATATTGGAGGTGTGTGATGTGGTTATCCCCTTCTCTATCTGGCTCTTGAGATGTAATTTTTGTAGAAAAGTAAGTGCGTGTAGGCTTTGGGTGTACTTCCCAATTCTTCTGGAGAGAGCCTGTTGTATCTAATAGGTCCACCACTGGAACCAATAGGTGTGGGCATTCTCTAGACAGTGTGGCTTTAAAGGTTTGAGATGAGTTCCATGAGACATCTCTTACTTGTTTTATTGGGAGAGCAATTTTTTGGACAGGTACTTATGCCATATCTTAATAGTAGTTATGGGAGAGGCTTAGGGCTATGATGAGGGGGAAGCGCTTCCCCTGACCTAAGCTGGCTGTGTTGTGCCGGGAGCCAGGAGCGAGGGTAAGCCTAGCAGTGGGCGTACCCTAAAGGGAGTGTTTGAGAACAGGGGGGGTGGGTGGGTATGACCAGAAGCGCCCTGAGGAGCTGGGGGCTGGAGCTTAAGAAGGTAAGATGCCCCTCCCACAAAGTCAGGCTGACTTTTCAGCCTTCCACTTATGGGAGAGGCTTAGGGCTATGATGAGGGGGAAGCGCTTCCCCTGACCTAAGCTGGCTGTGTTGTGCCGGGAGCCAGGAGTGAGGGTAAGCCTAGCAGTGGGCAAAAATAGACGAGGAGAGCAGAGTAGTGTCCAAAACATTTAATTCCTCTCCGAGAGCAAGGTTACAGAAAGCCTGGGAAATCTCTACGTTTGGGTTCGGGATGTACCTCGTGAAGCAAGTAGAACGCCATCGATCCATGCATTTGATCACGTGCGCCGGGACCCCATTTTTTGATGCTGAGGACGCGGCCCCGATTCGGAGCGAGTGTCCTGTGATGGCCGGCGGGTTGTAACCGAGACCTGAAGCCAGCGTTCTGATGTGGGACACGAACTGGATTGAAGTCAGGAAACTCCCATGCCAAGGAAGTAGCGGGCCATCTAGGGGGGCATCTTGCAACAGGGCTACCAATTGACGGAGGACCATGACCGGGCACCAATCGTTCAAAGTTTTGAAGAACCTGACCTCCGAGGGAGGCCCATGCTGATTGGATTTCATGGAAGGGAGCCAGAGGACAAAAGGGTCATGGACCCAGGAAAATTGCCGCACCTGCAATCCCTGACGTTTAGGGGAGGTGCTGGTGAACTCACCTGGCCTAAGGAACCCATAAAAACCTGAGGTACATGGCTGCCTTAATAACCAAACTAGGAGAGTGCCCAAAAGGATGTCTATCCAGCGCGGACGACAGTCTCCTAAACATCTCGCCGGAGACAGCCTTTCTACGGGCGGTAGGGGCATCCCCGCACCTCTGGATCCCCCTAAGGGCCTCCTTGACTGCCTGCACTGAAGAAATGGAACCTCCATTTGGATTATGAAGCATGGCGCAGTGCTGTATCCCCCGCTAGGTACAGCCCGATGGTGTTAACTGACAGCCTGAGATTTGCGGTGACAGTGGGCTATGAACGCCAGGGTGTAGGAGACATCGTCCAAGCCACCTTGCGGGTGGGACCTGGAAAAACTTTGGAAACCTTGACGCCGGCTTGGTAGTTTCCTGATGGTATGGGAAAACCCCTGAGCGTTTCAGGCAAATATATTGGATCCTGACCGATTCAGGCAAATGCGTACAACCTGTGGGGAATAAGACCTGAGCGATCCAGGCAAATGCGTACAACCTGTGGGAAATAAGACCTGAGCGATTCAGGGAAATACGTGACCTGAGTGAATCAGGAAAATACATACAACCTGGAAATACCGTCAACCCGAAAGAGACAGGAAAATACAAACCTGAGCGATTCAGGGAAATACATAAACCTGAGCGATTCAGGAAAATACATGACCTGAGTGATTTCAGGGAAAATACGTGAAACCTGAGTGATACGGGTAAATACATAAAACCTGGGCGATTCAGAGAAAACATGAAACCTGAGCGATTCAGGGAAATACATAAACCTGAGCGATTCAGGAAAATACATGACCTGAGTGATTTCAGGGAAAATACGTGAAACCTGAGTGATACGGGTAAATACATAAAACCTGGGTGATTCAGAGAAAACATGAAACCTGAGCGATTCAGTTAAATACATAAAACCTGAGCGATTCAGGGAAATAGATAAAACCCGAACAATTCAGGGAAATGAGACCTGGGTGAATCGTGGAAATACGTGAAAATTTGAGCTAATCATGGAAATATATGAAAACCTGAGATTCAGGAAAATACTCCCTGAGATATTCAGGAGAAAACACAACCTGAGTGCGACAGAAAAGACCCCCAAAAAAAAAAAAATATATATATTTTCCCTTTTCTTTATATTTTATTTATTTATTTATTTTTTAAGCGGTGGCCGAGTGACCGGGCGAGAGCGGAAAGGAAACAGGAATGACCATGGTATAAAAAGGATCGCAACCTACCCGAATCCACAGACAGCGCTGCCAACTCTCCGGCGATACTGAAGACCTAGGAAAGGAGGCTCGTGATGAATGAAGGAAGGCTCTGAGCTGCGGAGGAGCGTAAAGCCGCCACACGGCTGGACCTTACCTGAAACCTGGCACCGTGGAATGACCGGACACGGAGAAGCCCTGCGACACAATTGAGGATGGATCGAAATTCCGGTGGCCTGAGGCCCTGCTTACCTGAAAAAAAGCTTGCGTTGGTACGAGACCCGGAGATAGGTGCGATTTGGTGGCACTGGAATGAAGCGACGGAGAACCAGGATGCAGCCGGGGCGTCATGGCCAACTGCTGGATGACCCTGAACTGCCAGAATCAGGGCCCGAAGTCGCGCTGCATGCAACAAGACCTGCGGGAAACAGAAATCCAGACATGCAGGACACGAACCGGGTAACCAGGAACCAGCCGGACCCTGCTGAGAAACCCCCGAGCGTTCCAGGCAGATGCACGGAACCTGAGCGATTCAGGCAAATACATTGAATCCTGAGCGGTTCAGGCAACATGGAATCCTGAGCGAATCAGGCGCTTACCTACACCTTTCGTGAAGATGACGGACCCTGGTTGCGTCGGGCATTACCCTGAACCTGGGTGGACCTGGCCACTACCTACCCACTGAGAGACCAGGGAAAATACAGAAGCCTGAGTGATTCAGGCCAATACCTAAACCTGAGTGATTCAGGGGAATACATAACCAGACTGTAACAGGAAAAATATGCAATAACTATATGTGACCGGAACGTAGTACGACCGGTGCCTGCGAGAAGGCTTGTGTCGGTCTGAGTAACGTACCTGGGATTAGAGGCTACTACCTGTACTGATGTCTTGGGTCACCTGACCTTGGTCCAAATGTCGTACAAGTGAACGGTCAGAACACGTTCCTGAGAGGACAAATCCATAAAGTTCGGAAGGGAAAGAGAACATAACTGGGGAGGATGACAGGCCTGGGTGAACCAGGAGACAGAGGTAGGTATGAGCCTGGGCGATCCAGGAGGCAGAGGTAGGTATGAACCTGGGCGATCCAGGAGGCAGAGGTAGGTATGAGCCTGGGCGAACCAGGAGACAGAGGTAGTTGCGTGCCTGGGCGATCCAGGAGGCAGAGGTAGGTATGAGCCTGGGCGAACCAGGAGACAGAGGTAGTTGCGTGCCTGGGCGATCCAGGAGGCAGAGGTAGGTATGAGCCTGGGCGAACCAGGAGACAGAGGTAGTTGCGTGCCTGGGCGATCCAGGAGGCAGAGGTAGGTATGAGCCTGGGCGAACCAGGAGACAGAGGTAGTTGCGTGCCTGGGCGATCCAGGAGGCAGAGGTAGGTATGAGCCTGGGCGAACCAGGAGACAGAGGTAGTTGCGAGCCTGGGCGATCCAGGAGGCAGAGGTAGGTATGAGCCTGGGCGAACCAGGAGACAGAGGTAGATGAGAGCCTGGGCGAACCAGTAGAGCAGGGAGACAACAGCATATAACGTGAAAGCACATACATATATCATGTGGCCCTGTCGCCACCATAGAACAGATGACTGCAGTGAGCGTTTAGTGACCGCTGGTTGCGTATGGCGTGTGATGTTGACCTAGCGTACTCGTGGTGATACCCCCAGCTCTCTTTGACCACCGCACAGAAACTAGCGCCCTTCCAGCCCAGCGGGGACCCGGGAGCCCTACCCCTATATAAGGGGACCGAGGATGACTTTGTCTTCCTCCCACCTGGCGCTGCGTGGCACGGCGGGAGTGCGTATGAGATGGCTGGTTGTTGGATAATCCTGCTGAGGGTTTTAAAAAAATATTTATTTATTTTTATTTATTTATTAAATTATTATTATAATTTTTTTGGGCTGTTTGTAGACATGGGCCGTTGTTGCCCAGGGGCTAGATACCCCTATTTACTTCGTATATGGCCTGTTTTGACGTGTGTTCCACCCTGGAACGCACCGCCATCTAGCCCCGGAAGTAGATGGTTCATAATGGAATGTGCAGGGGGGTGACCGGGTAGCCTGGGGGATGGGGCCCACCCGTCCCGAGTAGTAAGTGAGGCGGGAGACCCGGGTGTGGAACAGAATTTACCTACACTGGAGCCGCCGCACTGGAGCCGCCAGGTCGATTAAGTCCGCCGGGCCTGAGTGAAGATTCCGGCGTGCGCTAGACTCTGGAATGCACGCCGAACACGTGACCGGAGCCCACACTGGAACGCACGCTGGGCTGCAACAGCGCCCAAGCAAAAGACGGAACGGGGGAGGCCTTGTGGAGGGGGTAACCCGCAGGCCGGACCCTGCCCGCCCTGCTGCCTCAGGAGGGAGGTGAAAAATTGTTAGGACCAGGAATGTATATCGGCGTGCGTTCCACGCTGGAACACACGCTGACCCAGAGAGCTGGAAGTGTGTGACCGCCGCTGGAGGAGCCCTTGTGGAGCAGGGAGCATCATTGCACATTATTTACTTCTCCTGAAGACGTGAACGGCGGTGTATGGAAAACGAAACGAAGCAGATGAAGCAACTCACGACGTGCACGGATGCAGTACCAGAGCAAGCAACTCACTATCCAGCTATGACCAGAAGCGCCCTGAGGAGCTGGGGGCTGGAGCTTAAGAAGGTAAGATGCCCCTCCCACAAATTCAGGCTGACTTTTCAGCCTTCCACTTGTCGTCATATTGCTCAATGTATTAGTGCATTGGATCGAATCTTTCAGTGATGTAAATACGGTAAGTATGTTCGTAGAGGAGGTCTCATCCCCCGAGTCTTAGCTTCAATGTCTAACCTATAATTTGTGGCCCTAAGCCATTGTAAACATCTCCTTCCATGAATTGCCCTATAATATAGCATTAAATCTGGGAGGCCTATACCTCCTGTTCTATTTGTCTAAATTAGTGTGCTGTGAGGAAGGCGTGGGCTGGCTTTATTCCATAGGAATGAGGAGAAGTGCTGTCTTATTTGTGTGGGGAAGGATCTTGGAAGAGAAATTGGAAAGGTTTGCATGTAGTATAGGATTTTAGGTACTAGGATAGATTTTATTAGCGTGCGCATCCCAAACCAGGATGTGAACTGGATCTCCCATGAGTCTATTGTGTTTTTGATGGTTTGTGGTAGGGTCTGGAAATTTTCTTTGTATAGATCTCTAGGGTCTGCAGTTACGTTCACTCCTAAGAATTTTATTGCCTTAGAGGACCAGTTGTAATGGATGTGTCGCGCTAGTGTTAATTGTGTTTGTTGGTCTAATGCAGGGGTGGGGAACCTCCGGCCCGAGGGCCGTATGCGGCCCACGGTATCATTTCATGTGGCCCCCGGCCCCCTGCCAGAACATAATGTGAAAATGCTTATGACCCCTTCCATTATGGAAGCGGTCATTAGCATACGGGAGGCACAGGAAGGTGAGAACAGCACTGCACTGGCTGTCCTCACCTTCCCTGGTCTTCTTTCAGCCCCACACTGTGTCCTGACACATCCAGCGTCAGGACGCAGTGCACGTAGACGTGCACTATGACCTGACGCTGTGCGGTGTGAGGTGACAATATAGTGCGGCAGGAAGAAGAACAGGGAGGGTAAGTGAATCTGCCAAGAGGCAGCGCCGTACGGAGCTGGAGAGGTAAGTTTATTTGTTTATCTTAAATACAGTATCTGATCTGATGTCTGATTGGGGCTGATCTGAGGCTAAAGGAGGGTGGGGAGGGTCTGATGGGGGTCTGATCTGAGGCTTGGGAGGGTCTGATCTGAGGCTGGGGGTGTCTGATCTGAGGCTGGGGTTTGATAGGGGTCTGATCTGAGACTAGGGGGGCTGATGGGGCCTGATCTGAGGCTGGGGAGGGTCTGATGGGGGCTGATCTGAGGCTAGGGAGGGTATTATGAAGGTCTGATCTGAGGCTGGGGGGTCTTATAGGGGCTGATCTGACCCTGGGGGGTCTGATGGGGGCTGATCTGAGGCTGGGCGTCTGATCCGGGTCTGGTCTGAGGCTGGGGGTCTGATGGGAGTCTGATCTGAAGCTAGGAAGGGTCTGATTGGGGTCTAATCTGAGGCTTAGAGGTCTGATGGGAGTCTGATCTGAGGCTGATGTAGGCCTGGGGGGTCTGATAGGAGGCTGATTTCAGGCTGATGGAGGTGGGGGCAGATATTTTGCTGAGAAAGGGACAAAGGCAGGGACAGTTGCGAAGAAAGAGGCAGGGAGAGTGAAAGCTGGGTGAACCCCTCTCTGGACCCCCTGGGTTTAGCTTCCTGCCATTAATGTCAAATAAGTAACATTCTGAACTTAAAAATTAGACTGCTATGTGTGGTCAATATGGCGCCTGTATTGTATGTAATATACTGTATATATATAGTGCAGGCGCTATTTTGTGCTGCAAAAATACAGCCCTCTAGATTATTTTAATTGAAGTGCAATTTCTGTAACTTATCCCTAAGTCAATTATATGTTTGACCAAATACAGCAGTAAAAAAATTTTATTGAGAATTTTGTATGGCCCCCGAATGATGTTACAAATATCCAAATGGCCCTTGGCAGCAAAATGGTTCCCCACCGCTGGTCTAATGTGACATTTAGTATTTGTGAGTGGGATTGATTAGAAAGTTTGATAGTTCCCCGAACTTTTGGAAAAGCGTGTCATTTGCTGGTAAAGCCTCATCCGGGTTAGTAATTATAACTAATAAGTCATTAGCAAATGCTGCTAGTTGATGCCAGGTCCCTTTTAGTGTTAGACCCTCAATTTTGTCATCTTGGCGTATTGCTTGAAAGAGACACTCTACTGTCATGATGAATAACAAAGGGGAAAGGCCTGTCTTGTGCCATTTCTTATCGAAAATGGGGGGGATAAAGTCCCATTAACCATCACACGAGCAGTGGGGTTGTCATACATAGCCATAATAGAAGATCACATTAAAGCACACAGCAGCTCTCACCTTCCCCTTCACCAGTCGAGCACGGATGACGCACCTGGATATGCAACAGTAGATCAGGAAAAATAGGAAAATCCAGCTCATGAGGAAGGACCGCTATTTATTTATCCCAATAAAAAGAAAGACGGTCCAGCTTCACTGAAAAATACTTGAGGCTTTATTTAATCCTGTGCAGATAAAAACCAACATACAGCAATGCAGAAAATCGACCGGTTTCGGATCACTATAGATGTGGATCCTTAGTCATGACGTCTTTCTTTTTATTGGAATCTGCTGTGCGCCTAAGGTTCAGGGCGAGGTCCGGGCTCCTGGCTTCCTGTGGATGAGCGCGACATCTTCCAGTGCTATTTATTTATGGTCTGAAACGCGTAACCGAACTGTTCCTGTTTGTCGAAGATTTTATGCCGCAATAAAGCTACAATTTTTCCACCATCTCTGAGCTGGATTTTCCTATTTTTCCTGATAGCCATAATAGCCTTTATAAATTGGGTGGGTATTCCAAATTTGATCAGGGTTTTCTGCATAAATAACCAGTCTATATGGTCGAATGCCTTTTCGGCATCTGTTTCTAGGAGAACTAATGGTGTTGAGTGTCTCCTGGCAAATTGGATAAGGCTTACTAATCGGGTTGTGTTCATCCTACCTTCCCGGCCAGCCACAAAACCCCACCTATTCTGCATGTATAAGCTGCGGTAGGTAATGGAGTCTAAGTGCCAGCATTTTTGCATATAGCTTTAAGTCGTCATTTAATAAGGAGATGGGTATGTAGCTAGCACAGGGTGCAGGGTCTTTTCCCTCTTTCGGCAGGATAGTGACTAAAGCTGATAGCATTTGAGGCGGCAATGTATTTTTAGTTAACACCTCATTACAAACTGACAAAAATCTAGGTAGTAGCAGCGTTGAGAATACACTATAGTAAGTAGAAGGTAGCCCATCAGGTCCTGGGCATTTATGAGCTGGGGTTGTTCTAAGACCTTTCTCCAACTCCTGCAAAGAAAAAGGCTGCGTAAGGGATATAGTCTGCCTCGGTGTAAGGGAAGGAAGGCAAATATTTGAGAGCCAGATCTTTTTTCCCTGTCTATAGTTTCTCGGGGGCCCAGTTGCTCTCTAAGGTTATATAGAGAGTGGTAATATTCACTGAATCTTGCAGCTATTTGGTCGGTGGACATTAATGTCTGGGAAGAAGCGTTTTTAATGGAATGGATATATGAGCATGTTTTATGTTTTTTCAAACTAGTCATCATGAATTTTGAGTCCTTGTCTCCATGGGCATAGTATTTGAATTTAGCAGACAGATATAGTTTAGCTGTCCTTGAATTCAGAATATTTTTTAGTTCTAATCGTAGCTGGTTGAGGCGTTCCAGCACCCCTAGGTTAATATGTCTTTTATGGAGTGTTTCTGTTTCTTGTATCTGACTCTGTAAGGTTATAATTGTACCTTCCCTTTGTTTTTAAAGTAAGAGCTTAGGGAGATAAGGTGGCCCCTGACAACTGCCTTGTGCACTTCCCAGATGAGACCTGATTGCACTGCTCCCCCTCATTGAAAGAGAAGTATTATTCTATATGTTTTTGAATTGCTTTCACATTTTCTTGGTTACTTCGCAAAGTTTCGTCTAATCTCCATGTAAAGTGAGTTTTGGGGAGGGACGCCACTCCAATCTCCACAAACACCGGGGCATGGTCTGATAGTAGTATATTGCCTATAGATGTCCGGGAGCACCTGGAAAGTAAATGTGGGGGGACAAATAAGTAATCCAACCTTTGGTAGGATGTATGAGCTACAGAGTAAAAGGTATAGTCCTTAGTTGTTGTGTGTAATGCTCTCCAGACATCTACAAGCCCAGTGTTAGCATAGCAAGTTGTGTTTTAATTTTTCTTAAAGCTATTTAAGATACCGATGAGTTACCTCCTGATGTATCTATCGTGGGTCTAGAGCAACATTTATATCTCCTCCCATAATTATCACTCCCTCAGCGAATGTTTGAAATATGGACAGTGTATTTTTAATCCAATCAGCTTGAGATACAATGGGAGCATACACGTTTACCACTGTTATTTTTTTGTGTTCCCAATATCCCTTTTATAAACAAATAACGTCCCTCATCATCTGCGAGAGTTGACCGCACCACCAAAGGTGTATTTTTGTGTATCGTTCTTAACACTCCCCTGAAAGCACCTGATGAAGAGGTGCTGTGAAACCATTGGTTAAATACCATATGAGATAAGCGTGGAATATGTCCTTGTCTAAAGTGGGTTTCTTGTAGGACAGCAATATTCACCTTTTGTTTTTTAAGAAATTGGCAGATCTGTGTTCTCTTAGGTGGTGCAGTCAACCCTCTAACGTTAAAAGTACATATTTTTGTGTCAGCCATGGTCAACTATTTCTTTACCATCTAGGTCCTCTGCCCATCCCAGCTTTTTTCCCGAAGGAGAGAAGGAAGTAATGAGGGAAGCGGGCTAAGGAATGTGGGGAAACAAACTGTAGCCCTTATAAAGCAGGTTTTGTTCAAACCTTGTGATAAAATCTATATAAATTGTGTTGTATCTCCCAGGAGCAGCATCTATGCAATACCCCTGTGAGATGGGGGAAAAGAGGGAGGACCAAAACCAGAGTCCGTAGTGTGGTGAACAAGCAAGTATATAAAAAATGTGTATATATGTAGGGGTCCTAGCCTTGATATAAATGCTTATATTACTTTGTCTTAGACAATATATAACTTTTTTTATCTCTAATTCTTCAAAGTCGATATCCAGGTGAGTCCTTGAGTTTTAATAATAATTCCAGAGAAATTGAGTGAGTCTCTGAGTGAACACAAGACGATCAGAGTCCCTCCATATCTGTAACCAGCTGCTTGGGTGTTAATACTCCTGGTTTCATTTTCCCCCGCTTGTCAGCAGAGCGGCTTACTGGTGCCTACGGGACCACCGTAGGAAGATCTGGCAAGTCCGTCAAATCTTTAGCAGAATTCCAGTCTGGGATGTCTAAGGAGGCGATCTCCAATGTATCATATACTGTGGGTAAGTCTGCCGGGGAGCGTACGGCTATGTTGTGGCCCGGTGCGTTTATAAGAAGGCCAAAGGGGTGTAGCCACCTGTAGCTTATGCTTTTGCCCCTTAGTATGTCCAGCAGGGGTTTCAGGATCCTGCGCTTTTGTAGAGTGATGGAATTTACAGGTCCTGGAAGAGCAATATATCAGCTTCAGCAAATTTTATGGATTTCTTAGCTCTGGAGGCTTTCAATATGTTCTCCTTAGCTTGAAAGCTAGTGAGGCGACATATCACGTCTCTCGGCGGGTCTCCATGTTTGGGGGGAGGCCTTAAGGCTCTATGTACCCGTCCATAGTAAGATCTGCTTCCGAGTCGGGGCCTAGAAGCATGGTAAAGAGTTCCTTGACTGATCCCCTCAGGTCGTCTATTCCAATAGCTTCAGGCAAGCCTTTTAGCCGCAGATTGTTGCTCCTGCCTCGATTGTCCAGGTCTTCTACCAGGTTGTAGAGCTGGTTAATATGTGCTTACATTCTGTCTAGACTATGTGAGACCGCTGTGTTATAATTTACAATCATCTCTTGGCGGCTCTCAAGTGTTTCCACCCTTTCATTGACTTGCCTGAGGTCTCTCTTAATGTCGAGCAGGTCTTTTTCACAATGGTGCTTTAGCATCAGCAAGAAGATCCTTTATAAAGCGTCGAGAGACAGAAAGGTCTTTTCTTTCTAGTACTGTTTCTTGTTCGCTTTCTCTGTCTGAATCTGTGGAATATTCAGAGGCGGCGGCCTTTTCTGCTCTCGACGCCATCTTAGTTCCATGCTTCCCGGCCCAGTTTGTTTTCCGACAAATTTGTCCATTTCTCCCTGGTTGAGTCTAGTTTTAAGTGGTCCGGGGTGTCTCTGGATCTGTCTCTTGAAGTTTTACCCATCTTCAGCTGGTTTGGTCAGCTTATTGTGCTCATTCCACTCGGCCCTAAACAGAGCTCACAATTCCATGTGTGTCTCGCTCTGCTGCCAAGCTCTGCCCCTAGATGCCGCTGTTTCTTAACACAGCTAACATATTGCAAGTGTTTGAATATTCATAGGAGGTGGGGTTTGGACAGTCTAGAGAAGAACCAGGAAGCTGCAGCTGCCTCCATCTTGAAAGGAGCAGAGAAGGACTGTGTGAAAGAAAATCCGGTCGAATCCTAGCGTCAGGGTGTCCTGGAGTGGCCGGAGCGCTGCCTATCCTGCAGGACCTCATGTTTGCTGAAGAGACTTGTTGCTGTTCAGTTTAAAGACATCATCGGATACAGAACAAGACCCGGGTCAGTAAAATCGTGCACGCACCTAATTGCAGATTGTCACCTAAGAGACTGCGACTAGGCCCATTAGTTAGTTAGATAGGAACTCTGTGTTATATAAGGCCAAAGTGTTTGCCACATTTGCTACAAGGACTCCATAGCTAAAAGGGACATTGCGCGTCCTGGCCTCATGGTGTCCTAAAGTGGCCGGAGTCGCAGCAAAGAGGGACTGATCGCTGTCCTATACCCAGATCCTGTCCGGAGTCAAAGTATTATTTCCTCGGTATTCACCAGGGGGCATCTCGGTGCAGCACAGGGGTTCTCAGCTATGGCTGAGTGTATGTAACTTTATTTTCTTTGCCTCCAAATTTGGGATTGTGTTCATTGCTATAGCTTTCAGTAAAGAAAATTTTGTTTTGCTCAAGTCGGTGTCGGTGTTGCTGTCCTCGTTCGTGACTTCGCTGTATCCTGGGGAGCCCACTCCGATACACAGTCTTACACTGGTGACCAAGATAAAGTTGGAAGATTGTTCCCTGATGAAAGTTTATGCCAAGTAAAGCTGTTTTAACTTCAATACAAGTCTGGACTCAATTTAGTTTACCAATCCCTCAACTGTTAACCCTATTTTCACTACTTCGGACGACTACTTCTGGGGTTCCCGGATATCCAGGTAGGAGCACAGTGACAAGTGCACAGCCGCACCTAGAGGGACATCTTAGGCCACCCTCATACCACTCTGGCATTCCTACACCTGGGTTCCACCATTACCTTCTACATAGGGGGACTTAGTCCCTCGTTGCTGAAATGGAACTGTTGTCACGACAAAACCTCTACAACATCTTAAAGGGACCCCCTAGTCGGCTCGTTGCATATAGAAAACATCTCATAGGGCCACATAGCAAAAATTACTATGGTCCCCCAGTTTCCCAGTACATGTAGTCAATCACTCTAAGGCTACGTGGAACGCCAAGCGCAACTCTCTAGATTTTTTTAGAAAGTGGAAGAAATTTTAATGAAAAAATTTCTAATAAAAAGCAAAGGCACCCTCCGTCTCACCCACTTTAGCTGACTTTTATGTTGGAAAAAGACGAGCAAGTTCTTCATAAATATGGCTCATTGGCTCAAAAGTTCTCATTCTGAACCACATACAGTTGAAACCAGAAGTTTACATCCTGTTTTTGGTCAATTAGAATTACCATAATTATTATTATTTGCCAAATGCCAGAATAATCAGAGAGAGTGAATATTTCAAGGCATTATTATTACTTTCTGCAATGTCAAAAGTGTACATACACTAAGATTATAATTCACACTATGTTAGATTCACAAAGTGATTTACTCCACCTCTAACCAGAATACTCATAGTGCAACAGCACTCTACAAACCAAAAGTAGAGTACAAAAGTATATTATATTGTAAATGCTATGCTAATAACTTAGAGATGCTTAGCAAATACATTTTTTACAAAATCATTTGAGCCCGTCTGCCGCACGCCAAGGCGATCTCTATAAGACGGGTCCTAACACTAAAGCTCACCTGTTGGGTGCCATAACAGCGACCATGAAATCCAGGAAGTACAGGTCCCACATGCATGCTGGGCCCCTTTTGATCCATATCTGTGTGGAGCACAGGCTGATTTTAATTAGCATGAGTATATATGTAACGGTCACGTCCACACACACACAGGGGGAGGGATAGTGACCACTGCGCTCCACCCTCACCCCTGGCCCTGCCTACTTGCCTCACGAGTCCTGATGACAGGGGACAACTGGACGACAGTCCCTAACTTAGGATACGTGCAGGGAAGACAGACAAGACAAAATACGGAACATGAACGGACCGGGTCAGAACCAAGAGAGCTACGCAGTACAAAGGGTTAAGCAAAGAATGGTCAGGAGAAGCCGGGGTCAAATACCAGGAGAGCAGAGAAGTACAAGAGTAGCCCTAAGAGAGTAGTCAGGTGGAAGCCGAGGTCACAATACCTGGACGGATGTGCAGTACAGGAGGAGCAGGCAGAGGATCGTCAGGGAACGGAATCAGGTGAGTATTCAGTAGTCCAACAAATAGCCAGGAACCTAGAAATTTACAGGCAACCTGTGGCTAGCAGGCTGCCTGTATTTATAGTGGGGAGTGAGGGTCATGTGACGTGGACAGACCAACCAGTTGAGCACTGAGTGATCAGCTCGGCGCTCAAGGCAGACTTAGGAGCAGGGAGCCACCCAGCAGTAAAGCCACCCTGGGAATGAGGTCAAACACAGATCCTCATTCCCAAAGCTAAGCAACAGTTCTGCGGGCAATGGGGGACCGAGTGCACCTTCGGAACCCCGTTACAATATAGTCTGCTCAGCATGCATGCTGGTAATTGTAGTCCCTGGATTCAATGAAGGCTATTTTGGCTCCACACAGATATGGATCAAAAGGGGCCCAGCATGCATGTGGGACCTGCACTTCCTGGATTTCATGGTCGCTGTTATGGCACCCAACAGGTGAGCTTTAATGTTAGGACCCGTCTTATAGAGATCGCCTTGGCGTGCGGCAGACGGGCTCAAATGATTTTGTACAAAATGTATTTGCTAAGCATCTCTAAGTTATTAGCATAGCATTTACAATGTAATATACTTTTGTACTCTACTTTTGGTTTATAGAGTGCTGTTGCACTATGTGTTTGTCAGATGTATATTTGCAGCCACACTAGCGATGTGCACCTGCGCATTGGGATGTGCTGACCCCTCCCCCCCCTTTTGTGTTTGTAGTATTAACCGGAATACTCAGTTATATAATATAAATCACAAATTAATTAGTACTATAGAATTTCTAGAAAAATTCACTTTTTATTAAATACAATTAAAAAGATTATATTATAATAACAGTTGGGATACAAATGTGTCACATCTTCTGTATTTAAATTGTATTCCCAAAAGAGTCTATTAGTGCTAAAGAAATTGATGGTGATGACTAATATCTTAGGCTACTTTCACACTCGCGTTTTGTGCGCATCCGTTCAGATAATACAATCGTCTGCATCTGTTCAGAACGGATCCGTTTGCATTATCTGTAACATAGCCAAGACGGATCAGTCTTCAACACCATTGAAAGTCAATGGAGGACGGATCAGTTATCTATAGTGCCAGATTGTGTCAGTAAAAACGGATCCGTCCCCATTGACTTACATTGTGTTCCAGGACGGATCCGTTTGGCTCAGTTTCAGCAGACACCAAAATGCTGCAAGCAGCGTTTTGGTGTTCGTCTCCTAAGCGTAATGGAGACTGAACTGATGCATGAGCGGATCCTTTTCCATTCAGAATGCATTAGAATGCAAACTGATCCGTTTTGGACCGCTTGTGAGGGCCGTGAACAGATCTCACAAGCGGAAAGCCAAAACGTGAGTGTGAAAGTAGCCTAACACGTATTGCATTGCTATGGAGTATAACAATCTTCCTCTTCCTCTAATGCAGCGGTTCTCAACCTAGGGGTCGCGACCCCTTTGGGGGTCGATCGGCCCTTTCCGGGGGGTCGCCTGAGGCTTCCTATTGTGGGTCGCCCGCACAACGGCAGCGGCCACTTATCCTCGCGCACAGGAAGTGATGTCCTATCACTGCCTGTGCTTGAGGGAGCCTGACGTCTGGACGGGTAAGTCGGGCCGCCTGTCTGCTGAGTTCCGAGTTTTTTCGTTAATGACACCGCCGCTGAGCACCACTGCCACCAATGATTTAATTGAGCCTGGCTGAGCCTGGCTAATTTTATTTTAATTATTTGGCTGAGCAAGGCTTAATTTATTTGGGGGGACATGAAGCACCGCTGATTTATTTATTTGGGGGACCCTGAGCACCATTGATTTATTTATTTGGGGGGGGGGACCTGAAGCACCGCTGATTTATTTATTTGGGGGACCCTGAGCACTTCTGATTTATTTATTTGGGGGACCCTGAGCACCATTGATTTATTTATTTGGGGGAAACCTGATGCACCACTGATTTATTTATTTGGGGGTACCCTGAGCACCGCTGATTTATTTAGGCCTCTTTCACACTTGCGTTGTCCGGATCCGGCGTGTACTCCACTTGCCGGAATTACACGCCAGATCCGGAAAAACGCAAGTGTACTGAAAGCATTTGAAGACGGAACCGTCTTCCAAATGCGTTCAGTGTTACTATGGCACCCAGGACGCTATTAAAGTCCTGGTTGCCATAGTAGGAGCGGGGAGCGGGGGAGCAGTATATTTACAGTCCGTGCGGCTCCCGGGGCGCTCCAGAGTGACGTCAGAGCGCCCCATGCGCATGGATGACGTGATCCATGTGATCACATGATCCATGCGCTTGGGGCGCCCTGACGTCACTCTGAAGCGCCCCGGGAGCCGCACAGACGGTAAGAAAACTGCTCCCCTGCTCCCCACTACACTTTACCATGGCTGCCAGGACTTTAGCGTTCCGGCAGCCATGGTAACCACTCTGAAAAAGCTAAATGTCGGCTCCGGCAATGCGCCGAAACGACGTTTAGCTTAAGGCCGGATCCGGATCAATGCCTTTCAATGGGCATTAATTCCGGATCCGGCCTTGCGACAAGTGTTCCGGATTTTTGGCCGGAGCAAAAAGCGCAGCATGCTGCGGTATTTTCTCCGGCCAAAAAACGTTCCGTTCCGGAACTGAAGACATCCTGATGCATCCTGAACGGATTTCTCTCCATTCAGAATGCATTAGGATAATCCTGATCAGGATTCTTCCGGCATAGAGCCCCGACGACGGAACTCTATGCCGGAAGACAAGAACACAAGTGTGAAAGAGCCCTTATTTGGGGGAGACCTGAAGCCCCGCTGATTTATTTATTTGGGGGACCCTGAGCACTTCTGATTTATTTATTTGGGGGGGACTTGAAGCACCACTGATTTATTTATTTGAGGGGTACCCTGAGCGCCACTGATTTTTATTTTTTTATTTTGGGGGGGGGGGGTTACTGTGAGCACCACTGAGTTATTTATTTGAGGGGTACTGTGCGCACCACTGATTTATTTTTTAGGGGGTATTTGTTGTTTATTATTTATTTTAAAGTTATTTATTTGGTTTACAAATATTTTGTATTTATGCTAAAGTTCTGTGGTTATGAATGAATACTTGTGTATTTGAATTAACATTTGGTGTATTGGTGTCTGTGCGTGTTTTTGGTGGGTCATCATAACAGTAGCAAAATTAGTTATGACGTAGCAAGGAAAAAAATGTAATGGTTGGGGGTCACCACAACATGAGGAACTGTATTAAGGGGTCACGGCTTTAGAAAGGTTGAGAACCACTGCTCTAATGTATCATATTTACTAATGAAGGGGATATATCGTAACAAATACTAGGGCGGTAAAATATTGCCACAAAGAATATCCCTCGCATTTATCCTATTATATATCCATAGATTCTGTACGTAATAAGGAAGATAAAGCATACACCATGTAATGGAACGCCTAGCACCCTGACCGGGTACCTCCGTTAATAGATGCTCCTAGTGCTTCCAGAGGACTCCAAGCACTCCACTTGACACCGTCAGCACTGCAGACCCCACGAACAGCCGAAGCTTGGTGGAGGTCTCGCCGTCTCCTACCCACCCTGGACCTACGACAAGGCTCCAGGCTCCAGTGGGTGAACCTCTCCTAAATGCAGAGACAGGAACCAGGAACAAGCTCTTACAAGAGCTTATACTCAGGGGAGTATTGTAATATAGCAATCCCCAAGAGTGTAGTTATCCCATCCCCCAAACATGAGCCAAGACTTCATGAAGGTATAAAAACAGGAACTCTCTTTATTTGAACACGCAAGCTTTGATTTATACACATCCTCCAACAAGGTTACCACCCACAGGGTTTTGTAAAAACAGCCAATCACATGCATTTACAGTATTCAAACCTTCCTAGTAATTGTACACAAAATCCCCTTCCCTCTGTCTGTAATGCAATCAACAAAATACAATGAGCATTGTCTGAGACGCAATTAACTAACACACTGGCATTGTCTAAGACGCAATCAACAAAATACAATTACCAAACGTAATGGGCTAACTTAATCACTCACAGACAGAAAACACACATTTTTCCCCAAAACACAGAAAACACCCCAAAACCCCACATATCCCCATAATGTATACATCCATGGATAGCTCTGATCTGGGTGAACAACATATCCAAAAATCACCCAGATCCGAGCAGGGGTTCCCGAATTCCATGGAAGTCACATTTGGCCGGCCGCAAGCATGGCTTTCCTGCCCAAAACAGTTCCACAGATTTAAGCTGTGCGGCCGGTCTTCTCCTTCAAAGTTAGTATGGGCCATAATCCTGGGGCAGGAGGCTTGCAAACAGCCCCCTCCAAAACACAGTGGCGAGGTTGGTTTCGCCACACACCATAGTACTTAAGACCTCTTTGTAGGTAACATACCTGAACTTAGAAGATTTGAAAGATGGCGTCCCCTCAACGCGCGTTTTGCGTATTGCTTCTTCAGGAGGGAGGAGCTGATTATCCCATTCAAATTAACAGGAAGCAGCAAAAAATGCGCCATTTGCGATGTGCACATATGCGCATTATTTTACACATAAACGCTCCAAAAAACACCCCAAAAATGCTTGTGGGAAAAGTACTATAGAATTTAATAAAGTTTTGAATACGTTTTAAAAAAGGGGAGTGTAGTTTTATTTGTTTTGGTACATAAAAGTGCATTTCTGGATATGTTTACTAAAATATTCATTAAAAAGCGCATTTCGTTGATGTGTACTTTAATGCGATTATTGGAGCTCATTGTGAACATACAGATGTGCTATTATATGTTATCTAAAATGGTTCCTGGGATGAAAAAGGAGGGTGTAGTTTCTATGGTTGGCATAGAAACCCAGCTGTGGAATCTAAAAAAAAACCATTAAAAAATCTTCCTGAAAAACGATTTACAAAAAACGCACATAATTTTGAAGCCTAAAAATATGCTTGGATTCAATGCTGAGTTTTTTACATGTGTAATTTAAAAATCAGCCATGTGAACTGACCCAAAGAATGCCCTCGTCAATCTCAGGTGCACAGGACCAGCTTCTCTCCTTTCCTCCTCAGAGTCCTCATTTTCAACAGAGTCAGGTCAGTGAACAGGAGGGGGAGGGGACACAACACAATGTACCGCTTCTCTTCCATGCCTACAGCTGGTTATCAGCACAGAACGCCGCCATTGCTCTTCTGGGATGGTGGAGTATCATGGCACCTGCTGCCTTCCTGAGAAAAATGGCTGCTATGACAGATGCAGCCTAGAAGGTAACTGTAAGTATAAGGCCTCTTTCACACGAACGTGTGTCCCCCATGGCTGTGCTGCGGACTGCAAATTGCGGTCCGCAATACACGGGTACCAACCGCGGGGAAGCCGCATGCGGATCGCAGACCCATTCACTTGAATAGGGTCCGCGATCCGTTCATTCCGCAAAAAGATAGAACAAGTTCAATTTTTTTGCGGAACACCACAGAAGCACTCCGCAGTGCTTCCGTGGGGTTCTGTTCCATCCTTCCATTTTGCACTGGATTTGCGGACCCATTGAAGTGAAAGGGTCCGCATCCGTGATGCGGAATGCACACGGCAGGTGCACGCTACCTTAGCTGCAATATAATGCGTAGAACTATAAGTAGCAGCACACTGCTTAATGCACAAATACACAGGTGCATGCCTCCCAAGTGTCCCTCTTTTGGAGGGACAGTCCCTCTATTTTTTACCTAAGTTCCTCTGTCCCTCTTTGATCCTTAAATGTCCCTCTTTTTGACCTGGGGAATTAATGCTTAAATATGCATTAATAAATTTACAAAATTGCTCCTTAGGCTACTTTCACACTAGCGTTGTTTTAATCCGGCGTTCAATTCCGACACCGGAACTGCCCGCCGGATCCGGAAAAACATGTGAAAACGGATTACATTTGAATCCTGATCAGGATTTTGATCACAATGAAAAAATGCATTGGAAAAAACGGATCCGCCATTTATGGACTTTAACATTTTTTTCACATTTTTCGGGTTTAACATGCAAAAGCCGGATCCGGTTTGACGGAACACACGGCGCAAGTCAATAGGAAAAAGACTGGATCCGGCGTTCAGTCAAAGTGTTCAGGATTTTTGGCCGGAGGTAAAAATACAACATATATCTATATTGGGACCAACCTGGGTAAGGTTAATTTACTATATAATATTTACAAATGCCTAGCTAGGCAGAGAAACCTATCTTGACCCAGGTATTAAAACTTCACTTTTAATGAGATAATTTTAAAAGTATGTATATTGTGTGTGTGCAACATGCACTCTTTAATTGAAATGAAGACAACCAAAGAATGAAAAATTAAAAATACAAAGCACCTCGACTCTAATAACAGTGATACCTGCACTAAGAGAGGGGAGGGGAGAATTGCTCTATCTCTCACTGCATATCCCTATAAGCAGGGTGCCACTGTCACCCTGCTTTGATTGGCATCTGTACATGCCAAATCAGCCCACTGCACACACTGTACAGATGCCAATCAAAGTAACCACAATATTTAAACTTACAGTTTTTTGGGGCCATTCGTCGCTGCCCATTTGCCCCTGAAGAAGCCAGAACTCTGGCGAAACATGTCGGGGGGCAGTAATAGATTTTAACTGCATTGCACCTCCTCACTGGCCACCACAGTTCCACGGCCATTCAGCTGTCGTTGTCTGGTGCAGGTCAAACATTCAGTAGGCTGAGTACAGCTGCTGAACACTGCATCTCTGTGCGTTTTCAGTTATACAATCACTCCAGTCTGAGAATTAAACGCTTTATGCAACATATATGAATGGTGGGCAGTGTTCTCCTTCCCACGCCACCCTTCAAGGGTATCCTGACAACCCTTTATAGCGTGCAGTGAACCGCTGACAGCGTCAAGGCAGTGTGTAGCTCCGCCAGTGACAGTGGCACCCTGCTTATAGGGATATGCAGTGAGAGATAGAGCAATTCTCCCCTCCCCTCACTTAGTGCAGGTATCACTGTTATTAGAGTCGAGGTGCTTTGTATTTTTAATTTTTCATTCTTTGGTTGTCTTCATTTCAATTAAAGAGTGCATGTTGCACACACACAATATACATACTTTTAAAATTATCTCATTAAAAGTGAAGTTTTAATACCTGGGTCAAGATAGGTTTCTCTGCCTAGCTAAAAATACAACATGCTACGTTTTTCTGAAAAGCATGATCAGTCAAAAAGACTGAACTGAAGACATCCTGATGCATCCTGAAGGACGGACTCTCCATTCAGAATGCATTAGGATAAAACTGATCAGTTCTTTTCCGGATTTGAGCACCTAGGACGGAACTCAGCGCCGGAAAAGAAAAACGCTAGTGTGAAAGTACCCTAAGGCTCAGTTCACACCTGAGCGTTTTACAGCGCGTTCCTACGCGCTGTAAAACGCTCAACAAGGAGAAACCAATGCTTCCCTATAGGAATGGTTCTCACCTGGGCGTTTTACAGCGCGTACGATCGCGCTGTAAAACGCCCGACGCTCACACAAGTACAGGAGCGTTTTTTTGGGCGCTTGTCGCGCGTTCCCGTACATAGACTTTCGGGAACGCGGGACACTGTGTGTACACTTGTCTCTATATGCGCGCTTGTAAACGCCCGTACAATCGCGCATACAGAGCGCTCCTTTCAGAACGCTCAGGTGTGAACTGAGCCTAAACGATCTGTATGGTTTCTACCTGTATATTAGACAATAACTTCATTATTTGGTGCAATTTGGACCTTAAAATATCTATAATCGGATGATTTATGTGATAATATTTAAATGGATATTGAAGCACAGGAAAACATTTTTCCCAGGGGCTCCACATGCTGTAAAAAAAATAAAGGAACTTATACTCACCTAACTGAGCCCTAGCTGCTGCAGTTCTGACAGAGTCAGTAATTATGCTTTGGGCGGAGTTAGAGGCATGGCCTAGTATGAAAATAATTGCTGCCACGTGTACTGGAATATATTCTGAAATATGCTCCTGTAATTTACCCACTGGCTCCTGGTATTGCCCATATGGCTCAGGTAGGAGAGTGTAGGGTCCCGGGCTACTTGAGAAACCTTGTCGTGGTGTCCGGGCTTAAGACATGTTCTACACCGTAGGACATGTTGACTAATCTCTCAATTTTAAAATCAGTTTGAGAATTAGTGAGACTGCAGAGTGCACCTATGTTTGTTATTGTTTTGTTATATTGTTATATTAATTATCACATCCGCACTTGTTACCTTGTGTAGGATGTCTATTGTGGTACTTGTGGTTCGCCGCGGGCATCCTCCATTGTATGCATTTTGCTGGGGATTGCCATTAGCAACGGGCCACAAGTGCAGGATTTGCTCCCCTATATATATGCACAACTGCATGTGGGTTTGAGCAGCTCCTGCTGATGCCAACCTGTCTTCTTAGTTTGTATATATAGATTCCTGGAGGTGTATAAACTCCTATTTAAATGTGCCTGTTTTCCATCTACAGGTCACATTTAGGTGCACCTGTGAAGCCTGGGCTATATCAGCAAGTCTTGAGTGGGACTCACAGACTCCTCCCTCCTCCCATTGCAAGCATGGCCACATGCTGGAGGTAACTGGTGAGTTGTTTGCGAGTCGGCCCTATGCTCCTGTAATTTGCCCACTGGCTCCTGGTATTGCCCATATGGCTCAGGTAGGAGAGTGTAGGGTCCCGGGCTACTTGAGAAACCTTGTCGTGGTGTCCGGGCTTAAGACATGTTCTACACCGTAGGACATGTTGACTAATCTCTCAATTTTAAAATCAGTTTGAGAATTAGTGAGACTGCAGAGTGCACCTATGTTTGTTATTGTTTTGTTATATTGTTATATTAATTATCACATCCGCACTTGTTACCTTGTGTAGGATGTCTATTGTGGTACTTGTGGTTCGCCGCGGGCATCCTCCATTGTATGCATTTTGCTGGGGATTGCCATTAGCAACGGGCCACAAGTGCAGGATTTGCTCCCCTATATATATGCACAACTGCATGTGGGTTTGAGCAGCTCCTGCTGATGCCAACCTGTCTTCTTAGTTTGTATATATAGATTCCTGGAGGTGTATAAACTCCTATTTAAATGTGCCTGTTTTCCATCTACAGGTCACATTTAGGTGCACCTGTGAAGCCTGGGCTATATCAGCAAGTCTTGAGTGGGACTCACAGACTCCTCCCTCCTCCCATTGCAAGCATGGCCACATGCTGGAGGTAACTGGTGAGTTGTTTGCGAGTCGGCCCTATGCTCCTGTAATTTACCCACTGGCTCCTGGTATTGCCCATATGGCTCAGGTAGGAGAGTGTAGGGTCCCGGGCTACTTGAGAAACCTTGTCGTGGTGTCCGGGCTTAAGACATGTTCTACACCGTAGGACATGTTGACTAATCTCTCAATTTTAAAATCAGTTTGAGAATTAGTGAGACTGCAGAGTGCACCTATGTTTGTTATTGTTTTGTTATATTGTTATATTAATTATCACATCCGCACTTGTTACCTTGTGTAGGATGTCTATTGTGGTACTTGTGGTTCGCCGCGGGCATCCTCCATTGTATGCATTTTGCTGGGGATTGCCATTAGCAACGGGCCACAAGTGCAGGATTTGCTCCCCTATATATATGCACAACTGCATGTGGGTTTGAGCAGCTCCTGCTGATGCCAACCTGTCTTCTTAGTTTGTATATATAGATTCCTGGAGGTGTATAAACTCCTATTTAAATGTGCCTGTTTTCCATCTACAGGTCACATTTAGGTGCACCTGTGAAGCCTGGGCTATATCAGCAAGTCTTGAGTGGGACTCACAGACTCCTCCCTCCTCCCATTGCAAGCATGGCCACATGCTGGAGGTAACTGGTGAGTTGTTTGCGAGTCGGCCCTATGCTCCTGTAATTTACCCACTGGCTCCTGGTATTGCCCATATGGCTCAGGTAGGAGAGTGTAGGGTCCCGGGCTACTTGAGAAACCTTGTCGTGGTGTCCGGGCTTAAGACATGTTCTACACCGTAGGACATGTTGACTAATCTCTCAATTTTAAAATCAGTTTGAGAATTAGTGAGACTGCAGAGTGCACCTACGTTTGTTATTGTTTTGTTATATTGTTATATTAATTATCACATCCGCACTTGTTACCTTGTGTAGGATGTCTATTGTGGTACTTGTGGTTCGCCGCGGGCATCCTCCATTGTATGCATTTTGCTGGGGATTGCCATTAGCAACGGGCCACAAGTGCAGGATTTGCTCCCCTATATATATGCACAACTGCATGTGGGTTTGAGCAGCTCCTGCTGATGCCAACCTGTCTTCTTAGTTTGTATATATAGATTCCTGGAGGTGTATAAACTCCTATTTAAATGTGCCTGTTTTCCATCTACAGGTCACATTTAGGTGCACCTGTGAAGCCTGGGCTATATCAGCAAGTCTTGAGTGGGACTCACAGACTCCTCCCTCCTCCCATTGCAAGCATGGCCACATGCTGGAGGTAACTGGTGAGTTGTTTGCGAGTCGGCCCTATGCTCCTGTAATTTACCCACTGGCTCCTGGTATTGCCCATATGGCTCAGGTAGGAGAGTGTAGGGTCCCGGGCTACTTGAGAAACCTTGTCGTGGTGTCCGGGCTTAAGACATGTTCTACACCGTAGGACATGTTGACTAATCTCTCAATTTTAAAATCAGTTTGAGAATTAGTGAGACTGCAGAGTGCACCTATGTTTGTTATTGTTTTGTTATATTGTTATATTAATTATCACATCCGCACTTGTTACCTTGTGTAGGATGTCTATTGTGGTACTTGTGGTTCGCCGCGGGCATCCTCCATTGTATGCATTTTGCTGGGGATTGCCATTAGCAACGGGCCACAAGTGCAGGATTTGCTCCCCTATATATATGCACAACTGCATGTGGGTTTGAGCAGCTCCTGCTGATGCCAACCTGTCTTCTTAGTTTGTATATATAGATTCCTGGAGGTGTATAAACTCCTATTTAAATGTGCCTGTTTTCCATCTACAGGTCACATTTAGGTGCACCTGTGAAGCCTGGGCTATATCAGCAAGTCTTGAGTGGGACTCACAGACTCCTCCCTCCTCCCATTGCAAGCATGGCCACATGCTGGAGGTAACTGGTGAGTTGTTTGCGAGTCGACCCTATGCTCCTGTAATTTACCCACTGGCTCCTGGTATTGCCCATATGGCTCAGGTAGGAGAGTGTAGGGTCCCGGGCTACTTGAGAAACCTTGTCGTGGTGTCCGGGCTTAAGACATGTTCTACACCGTAGGACATGTTGACTAATCTCTCAATTTTAAAATCAGTTTGAGAATTAGTGAGACTGCAGAGTGCACCTATGTTTGTTATTGTTTTGTTATATTGTTATATTAATTATCACATCCGCACTTGTTACCTTGTGTAGGATGTCTATTGTGGTACTTGTGGTTCGCCGCGGGCATCCTCCATTGTATGCATTTTGCTGGGGATTGCCATTAGCAACGGGCCACAAGTGCAGGATTTGCTCCCCTATATATATGCACAACTGCATGTGGGTTTGAGCAGCTCCTGCTGATGCCAACCTGTCTTCTTAGTTTGTATATATAGATTCCTGGAGGTGTATAAACTCCTATTTAAATGTGCCTGTTTTCCATCTACAGGTCACATTTAGGTGCACCTGTGAAGCCTGGGCTATATCAGCAAGTCTTGAGTGGGACTCACAGACTCCTCCCTCCTCCCATTGCAAGCATGGCCACATGCTGGAGGTAACTGGTGAGTTGTTTGCGAGTCGGCCCTATGCTCCTGTAATTTACCCACTGGCTCCTGGTATTGCCCATATGGCTCAGGTAGGAGAGTGTAGGGTCCCGGGCTACTTGAGAAACCTTGTCGTGGTGTCCGGGCTTAAGACATGTTCTACACCGTAGGACATGTTGACTAATCTCTCAATTTTAAAATCAGTTTGAGAATTAGTGAGACTGCAGAGTGCACCTATGTTTGTTATTGTTTTGTTATATTGTTATATTAATTATCACATCCGCACTTGTTACCTTGTGTAGGATGTCTATTGTGGTACTTGTGGTTCGCCGCGGGCATCCTCCATTGTATGCATTTTGCTGGGGATTGCCATTAGCAACGGGCCACAAGTGCAGGATTTGCTCCCCTATATATATGCACAACTGCATGTGGGTTTGAGCAGCTCCTGCTGATGCCAACCTGTCTTCTTAGTTTCTAATAACAGTGATACCTGCACTAAGAGAGGGGAGGGGAGAATTGCTCTATCTCTCACTGCATATCCCTATAAGCAGGGTGCCACTGTCACCCTGCTTTGATTGGCATCTGTACATGCCAAATCAGCCCACTGCACACACTGTACAGATGCCAATCAAAGTAACCACAATATTTAAACTTACAGTTTTTTGGGGCCATTCGTCGCTGCCCATTTGCCCCTGAAGAAGCCAGAACTCTGGCGAAACATGTCGGGGGGCAGTAATAGATTTTAACTGCATTGCACCTCCTCACTGGCCACCACAGTTCCACGGCCATTCAGCTGTCGTTGTCTGGTGCAGGTCAAACATTCAGTAGGCTGAGTACAGCTGCTGAACACTGCATCTCTGTGCGTTTTCAGTTATACAATCACTCCAGTCTGAGAATTAAACGCTTTATGCAACATATATGAATGGTGGGCAGTGTTCTCCTTCCCACGCCACCCTTCAAGGGTATCCTGACAACCCTTTATAGCGTGCAGTGAACCGCTGACAGCGTCAAGGCAGTGTGTAGCTCCGCCAGTGACAGTGGCACCCTGCTTATAGGGATATGCAGTGAGAGATAGAGCAATTCTCCCCTCCCCTCACTTAGTGCAGGTATCACTGTTATTAGAGTCGAGGTGCTTTGTATTTTTAATTTTTCATTCTTTGGTTGTCTTCATTTCAATTAAAGAGTGCATGTTGCACACACACAATATACATACTTTTAAAATTATCTCATTAAAAGTGAAGTTTTAATACCTGGGTCAAGATAGGTTTCTCTGCCTAGCTAAAAATACAACATGCTACGTTTTTCTGAAAAGCATGATCAGTCAAAAAGACTGAACTGAAGACATCCTGATGCATCCTGAAGGACGGACTCTCCATTCAGAATGCATTAGGATAAAACTGATCAGTTCTTTTCCGGATTTGAGCACCTAGGACGGAACTCAGCGCCGGAAAAGAAAAACGCTAGTGTGAAAGTACCCTAAGGCTCAGTTCACACCTGAGCGTTTTACAGCGCGTTCCTACGCGCTGTAAAACGCTCAACAAGGAGAAACCAATGCTTCCCTATAGGAATGGTTCTCACCTGGGCGTTTTACAGCGCGTACGATCGCGCTGTAAAACGCCCGACGCTCACACAAGTACAGGAGCGTTTTTTTGGGCGCTTGTCGCGCGTTCCCGTACATAGACTTTCGGGAACGCGGGACACTGTGTGTACACTTGTCTCTATATGCGCGCTTGTAAACGCCCGTACAATCGCGCATACAGAGCGCTCCTTTCAGAACGCTCAGGTGTGAACTGAGCCTAAACGATCTGTATGGTTTCTACCTGTATATTAGACAATAACTTCATTATTTGGTGCAATTTGGACCTTAAAATATCTATAATCGGATGATTTATGTGATAATATTTAAATGGATATTGAAGCACAGGAAAACATTTTTCCCAGGGGCTCCACATGCTGTAAAAAAAATAAAGGAACTTATACTCACCTAACTGAGCCCTAGCTGCTGCAGTTCTGACAGAGTCAGTAATTATGCTTTGGGCGGAGTTAGAGGCATGGCCTAGTATGAAAATAATTGCTGCCACGTGTACTGGAATATATTGTCCCCAGGGCCGATCCTAGGGTCACAGGCGCCTGGGTGCAGAAATATTTCTGGCGCCCCCACATGGGCGTGGTTATCTTACTAACTCCTCCCCTTTACAATGTTTCTATGGCAACAACTTCAGCCTCCAACTTCAGCCCCACCAATTTGCTTTGACAATAACTTAGTCAACGGCTTTGACAAGTCAAAATAAATGTCATGTGCCAGTAGCCAGAGCCCCCCCATATCATGTGCCAGTAGCCAGAGCCCCCCATATCATGTGCCAGTAGCCCCCCTTATGTGCCAGTAGCCCCCCTTATCATGTGCCAGTAGCCCCCCTTATCATGTGCCAGTAGCCCCCCTTATCATGTGCCAGTAGCCCCCCATATCATGTGCCAGTAGCCAGAGCCCCCCCCCTTATCATGTGCCAGTAGCCAGATCCCCCCCATTATCATGTGCCAGTAGCCAGAGTGCCCCCATATCATGTGCCAGTAGCCAGAGTGCCCCCATATCATGTGCCAGTAGCCCCCCATATCATGTGCCAGTAGCCCCCCATATCATGTGCCAGTAGCCCCCCATATCATGTGCCAGTAGCCCCCCATATCATGTGCCAGTAGCCCCCCTTATCATGTGCCAGCCCAGTAGTCCCCCCTTATCATGTGCCAGCCCAGTAGTCCCCCCTTATCATGTGCCAGCCCAGTAGTCCCCCCTTATCATGTGCCAGCCCAGTAGCCCCCCTTATCATGTGCCAGCCCAGTAGCCCCCCTTATCATGTGCCAGCCCAGTAGTCCCCCCTTATGTGCCAGCCCAGTAGCCCCCCTTATGTGCCAGCCCAGTAGCCCCCCTTATGTGCCAGCCCAGTAGCCCCCCTTATCATGTGCCAGCCCAGTATTGTACCGATAAAAAAAAATAAAAAAAAATAATACACTTATACTTACCTCCAGCAATGCGATGCGATGCAGGCCGCCTCTTCCGTCTGTGTCCCTCGCTATACGGCTCAGGCGACGCGATGACGTCATCGCGCCGCCTGCACCGGCCTCTGATAGGCTGCCAGCACTAAGCCGGCAGCCTATCAGAGGAACAGGAGGGGACACACCTCTCCCTCCTCTGCCGCAGCACAGGCATCTGTATTGCCGTCCTGAGGACGGCAATACAGATGACTATGGAGATGAGCGCTTCCGCAATGGAGGCGCTCATCTCCTGCTCTGCCCTGCCGCCGGCCGCGGCCGCCCCCACTTGTCACCAGGGCCGCGGCCTTGCGGCACTCAGGCTTGCCGGCCCACCGGGAAATTTCCCGCTATCCCGGCAGGCCAGTCCGGCCCTGCGCTCGGCGCCTTTCGGGTGACAGCGCTGGGGTGCGGGGCACCCACTGCACCACGTGTAGGATCGGCCCTGATTGTCCCTCTGCGATTTTTAAAAGTTGGGAGGTATGCAGATGAATGGTGAAAATATAAAAAGGTAAACTGCATTACTGCTATACTTACTGATTGAAAACTAGAAGCTCTTTGCGCATATTATTGATCAAAAATATTTCGGGCCCATCTACCCGCGACAAGGTGGCTTCCAACAGACGGGACCTACTCTAACACATGCCTCTCCTGGGCTTTTGGTCTAAAAGTTTCTGGGCGAAGTAGAATCCAGCTATGTGATACTTCTGATTAAAATGAAGTTTTAATATGTGCAAATTAGCCTCTGGGAGCAATGGGGTTGTTGCCGTTAGGCTACTTTCACACTTGCGTTGTTCTTTTCCGGCATAGAGTTCCGTCACAGGGGCTCTACACCGGAAAAGAACTGATCAGGTATGTCCCCATGCATTCTGAATGGAGAGTAATCCGTTCAGTTTGCATCAGGATGTCTTCAGTTCAGTCGTTTTGACTGATCAGGCAAAAGAGAAAACCGCAGCATGCTACGGTTTTATCTCCGGCTAAAAAAACTGAAGACTTGCCTGAATGCCGGATCAGGCATTTTTTCCCATAGGAATGTATTAGTGCCGGATCCGGCATTCAGAATACCGGAATGCCGGATCCGTCCTTCCGGTATGCGCATGCGCAGACTGAAAAAATAAATGCCGGATCCGTTTTTGCCGGTTGACACCGGAAAGACGGATCCGGCATTTCAATGCATTTTTTCGACTGATCAGGCATTTTTAAGACTGATCAGGATCCTGATCAGTCTTACTAATGCCATCAGTTAGCATCCATTTTGCCTGATCCGGCAGGCAGTTCCGGCGACGGAACTGCTTGCCGGATCTCTCTGCCGCAAGTGTGAAAGTAGCCTTACACCTAGAGGCTCAGCTCTTTCTGCAACTGCTGTGCCCTCTGCACTTTGATTGACAGGGCCAGGCAGTGTAAACATGATCACTCCTGGCCCTGTCAATCAAAGTGGAGGGGGCGTGATAGTTGCAGAGAGAGCAGAGCCTCTAGGTGTAATGGCAACATCACCACTGCTTCTAAAGGCTCATTTGCATATATTAAAAGATAATTTTTCTCAGGCACACATAAACAGGGGATACACAGATGCCTTCAAGGTCATGTCAGCCAGTTTCATAGGGAGAAATCTTCTGACAGATGCCCTTTAACTAGTACGGGAGATTTTGATTGTATTTATCTGTTATTTGGATGTAGCATATATTGGCATTATGTATTACCAGGCATGCTCAACCTGCGGCCCTCTAGCTGTTGTAAAACTACAACTCCCACAATGCCCTGCTGTAGGCTGATAGCTGTAGGCTGTTTGGGCATGCTGGGAGTTGTAGTTTTGCAACAGCTGGAGTGCTAGAGGTTGAGCATGCCTGATGTATACCATAAGTGTATTATGTATAACGTAAGAGTTAGGCTTTATGCACATAATCGTATTTATTTTGCGGTCTGCAAAGCGCAGATCCCCAAAATAAAGGATGTCCTTGTGACGCCCATGTGGCATTACATTTTTTGGGGTCCGTAGACCGTATTTTGCGGCCAAGAATAGAACATGTTTTATCTTTTGAGAGAAGCACACAGATCATCCGTGTGCTTTCCGGATCTGTATGTCCATTCCTCAAATAGATAAAACATGTCCTATAAAACCCTCAGTGGGTCCAAAAAAATGGTCAATGGGTCACCTGTATTTTGCAGATCTGCGAAATACCTACAGTCGTGTGCATGAGGACTTACTTGTGTGGATATTATTAGAGATGAGCGAATCGCAGTTGACGAAGTGGAATTCATGGAAAATTAGATTTGCACCGAATCCGAATTTCATCACGCTTCATGGTAACGAATGGCTGCTGCACGTGTTAGGACATGGAGCAAAGAACTCTGGGAACGAGGGATCACCCACAATGCCACTATTCCACACTATAAAAGGAGAACAGGGTCCAATAGGGGAGTGTACACAGCCTGGGTAATAGGAGCAATCCTTGCTGCACTGACTGGGGATCCAAATTGCCATTATACTGCTGCATTCAGGTTTGCAATAGATGATACCTCTGTAATTCAAGCAAACCTTGCTTGTTATTGGGGTACAAGTGCTGTATGATACAGCCATTAACAGGGCATATTACTAGGAAATATTTGTACATCTCATTAGCTGTTGTGCGGTGCAGTTACAGTGGATATAAAATGTCTACACACCCCTGTTAAAATGTCAGGTTTCTGTGATGTAAAAAAAATTAAACAAAGATAAATCATTTCAGAACTTTTTCCACCTTTAATGTGACCTATAAAATGTACAACTCAATTGAAAAACAAACTGAAATCTTTTAAAGAAAATGGTTTTGTGAGATGTCTCCCTGGGGCTACTGCTAGAAGAGATAGAAGACGTATTATTAATAAAAATAAAATAATATTATTAATTAAAATTAATAAAAATAAAATAATATGGTTGCATAAGTGTGCACACCCTTAAACTAATACTTTGTTGAAGCACCTTTTGATTTTTTTACTCAGTCTTTTTGGGTATGAGTCTATCAGCATGGCACATTTTGACTTGGCAAGATTTGCCCACTCTTCTTTGCAAAAACACTCCAAATATGTCAGATTGCGAGGGCATCTCCTGTGCACAGCCCTCTTCCGATCACCCCACAGATTTTCATTCAGATTCAGATCTGGGCTCTGGCTGGGCCATTCCAAAACTTTAATCTTCTTCTGGTGAAGCCATTCCTTTGTTGATTTGGATGTATGCTTTGGGTCGTTGTCATGTTGAACGATGAAGTTCCTCTTCATGTTCAGCTTTCTAGCAGAAGCCTGAAGGTTTGGTGCCAATATTGACTGGTATTTGGAACTGTTCATAATTCCCTCTAGCTCAACTAAGGCCCCAGTCCCAGCTGAAGAAAAACAGGCCCAAAGCATGATGCTGCCACCACCATGCTTCACTGTGGGTATGGTGTTCTTTTGGTGATGTGCAGTGTTGTTTTTGCGCCAAACATATCTTTTGGAATTATGGCCAAAAAGTTCAACCTTGGTTTCATCAGACCATAAAACCTTTTCCCAATATGCTTTTGGGAGACTTCAGATGTGTTTTTGCAAAATGTAGCCTGGCTTGGATGTTTTTCTTCGTAAGAAAAGGCTTTCGTCTTGCCACTCTACCCCATAGCCCAGACATATGAAGAATACGGGAGATATTCCTGCAGCTCATTTAATGTTGCTGTAGGCCTCTTGGTAGCCTCCCAGAACAGTTTTCTTCTTGTCTTTTCATCAATTTTGGAGGGAACCCAAGTTCTTGGTAATGTCACTTGTGCCATATTTTCTCCACTTGATGATGACTGTCTTCACTGTGTTCCATGGTATATCTAATGCCTTGGAAATTCTTTTGTACCCTTCTCCTGACTGATACCTTTTAACAATGAGATCCCTCTGATGCTTTGGAAGCTCTCTGTGGACCATGGCTTTTGCCGTGGCATGCGACTAAGAAAATTTCAGGAAAGACCAACTAGAGCAGCTGAACTTTATTTGGGGTTAATCAGAGGCACTTTAAATGATGGCAGGTGTATGCTGACTCCTATTTAACATGATTTTGAATGTGATTGCTTAATTCTAAACACAGCTACATCCCCAGTTATAAGAGGGTGTGCACACTTATGCAACCACATGATTTTAGTTTTAGTTTTTTCCCTCCACCTAAAAGATTTCAGTTTGTTTTTCAATTGAGTTGTACAGTTTATAGGTCACATTAAAGAGGGAAAAAGTTCTGAAATGATTTATCTTTGTCTCATTTTTTTTACATCCCAGAAACCTGACATTTTAACAGGGATGTGTAGACTTTTTATATCCACTGTATATGTTCTAAAGCATTTTAAACATAAAAAGGGGCTTATTTGCAGTTCAGCGGTGCAGTTATATGTTTTAAATCCTTTTTTGTGGTGTATTAGTGGGAAAAGAATGGGTTATTAGCCGGTGTACAGTTAAGTGACAAAATTACAGACTTTTTGGGTGTTTTAATTTCCTCTTTATTTATTTATTTGATCTAACAGTATGTCAGACAGAGAAGTGCTAGGCCCTGCACAGGGGAGGGGCAGAGTCCTAAATGTTTCTGGCGCAGGCACAGGTCACAGCAGAGTAAGGGGGCGTGGCAGCAGGGGTCACTTCGAGAGGCCTGAGCTCCCGGTGTCATCTAGTGGTCGTGACTTGACCAGCAACCCAGCGGTGCTTGAATGGTTGACTCTGTTATCCACTTCGTCCTAAGTGACATCAGACACCCCCAGCCAAGAGTCGTGGGTTCGTCAGACACAACCCTTAGTTGGCATGGCCCGGGAGCAGGCCCTGTGCCCTCACCTGTCCTCAACCTGCCTCTGTCCTTTTCTGTTCCCTCAGCCATACAAGTATTATATGCTGTGGGCTCAGCTCCACTATATAGCGAGGATGAGCTACTAGAGGACAGTCAGCAGCTACTGCCCAGCCAAGATCTGGATGAGACATCTGCCGCTTCCTCTGGTAGGCTGGCAAGTAGTGATTAGGAAAGTGGTGTAGGAGCTGGTGTTGCGAGCTGTCAGGCTCCTGGCTCAGAGGCTGTTGAGGAGGACATCAGTGACGTGCAGACAGTACTCGATGACGATGTAGCCGATTGCAATTGGGAGCCGGGTGATGAAGGGGCTTCATCTTCATCGGGAGAAGATGGTGGCAGCTTGCGCCTGAGGGAGCCGTGGAGCCAGCAAGTCGGTAGCGTGGCCAGGAGTCAGCAGGGTGGCAGCAGTGGAAAGTCAGGAGCCAAACATGCCCGGGGTAGACCACTCGCTTCGCAGGAGCCTACCTGCCCGGAAAGTAGTGGTGCAGGGGTTCAGGGAGGCAGGGGCTGTAGCAGTCAGTCAGTCCGGAGTGTTGGGATTAAAATCACCTACTCAGCGGTGTGGCAGTTTTTTGTTAAGCCGCTGAAGGAGGTGAACATAGCCATTTGCCGAATCTGTGGGCAGAAGGTGAAGCATGGCCAGGGTGCCAATGTTCGCACCACGGCCCTGCGTCAACATATGCAGCGTCACCATAAAGTGGCCTGGAAGAACCGTGGCTTCAATGTGGTGGTCCAGCCTGCGGCAGCAACTGCTGCATCACTCAGTGGCACGCACCTGATTTCAGGCAGTCAAGGCTCCACCACCTCAACCGAAGGGAGCTGTCTGTCCTTCCCATCATCTGCTGGTCCTGATGCTCCTGCTCCTCGTCCTCCTACTCCTCGTCAGTCATTTAGTCAGCAGTCGATCACTGAAGCGATTGCCAAGAGACAGCAATACGCTTGTGGCCATCCTATGGCGCAGAAGCTGAACGTGCTCCTGGCCAAGTTGCTGGTACTGCAGTCCCTCCCTTTTCAATTGGTTGACTCTGTGCCTTTCATAGAAATGATGGCTTGTGCCAAGCCGAGGTGGAGAGTCCCAAGCCGTCATTTCTTTGCGAAAAAGGCTGTACCTGCCCTATACAAATATGTAGAACAGTCCTTGAGTCTGTCGGTGTCTGTGCACAGCAGCGCCGACGTGTGGAGCAGTAGCTACGGTCAGGGACAATACATGTCTTTTACGGCCGACTGGGTGAATGTGGTTCCTGCCCAGCCACACCAACAATTTGGCCAGATGACGCCGCTTCTGCCTCCACGTTCTCACGCCGTTGATTCTGCAACAAAGTCTACCTCTGCCTCCTCATCCACCACTGTGTCCTCAGCCTCCACTGCAGGGACAATTCACAGTGCTCCTCCAGCATACCAAATGTGCAGGGCACGGCGGTATCATGCTGTTCTACACCTCGTTTGCCTGGGCGAACGGAGTAACACAGGGGAGGAACTGCTCCGTGTCCTTCATCAAGAAATTAAATCCTGGCTTTCTCTGCGACAACTCAAAATCGGAACCATGGTTACCGACATCGGGAAGAACATGGTGTCGGCGCTGCGTCAAGGAGGGCTGAGCCATGTGCCCTGCATGGCGCACATGTTCAATCTGGTTGTCAAGCGGTTCCTATAATCTTCAACCCATCTGCAAGACATCCTAAAAATGGCCAGGAAACTTTGCATGTACTTCAGCCACTCGTACACCGCCAAGCACACCCTCCTTGAGCTTCAGCAGCAGAACAGCGTCCCCCAACATAGGCTGATATGCGACATTTCCACCCATTGGAATTCCACCCTCCATATGTTGGACCGACTATACAAACAGAGAAAGGCCATAAACTATTTCTTGATGATCCAAGCAGACAGGAGTACTTTCCTGTGTCAGCCAGTGGCAGCTCATGCGTGACACCTGCCGTTTGCTAAGGCCCTTTGAGGATGCCACGTTATTTGTCAGTCGCCACGACTTTGGGATGAACAACGTCATTCCACTGCTTCATATACTGGAGACGTGGCGCCTACATCTCACGGCCAAATGAGCCCTGTGGGGGCTGAACTGGAGGAGGAGGAGGAAATTGGAGCACAAGCAATGTGTAGCAAAATGGGTGGTTTTTCTACACAGGTGACAGGAGAGGAGGAGCAGCCGGAGGAGCAAGAGGAAGGCGACGCAGATCACCCAGGCACACCGTGGCAGTATGCAGTGGAGATGGAGGCAGGGAGTCCCTCCGAGTCACTTGCGCTAATGGCCCGCTGCATGTTCACTTGCTTGGGCAGTGACAGCTGAATTGTCACCATTCGGCAGAGGGATGACGTCTGGCTCTCTATCTTATTGGACCCTCGCTACCGGTCCAAAATGGGGACCTTTTTTACACCCGCTGAGAGGGAGGACAAACTGAACTACTATAGAGACATCCTATGTAGTCAGTTGGCCGCTACCTATCTGCGTCATTGTCCATCCTCTCACAGGTCTGACCAGGGGGGCCCTCTGCCCTCTTGTTCCACTGCCATGGCTGCTGTGGGTGGGAGGAGCAGTACCAGGTCCATCAGCAGCAGTTTGAGTCTAGAGTCGCTGATGAGCAGCTTTCTTCATCTGCCTAGTGAAGAAACTACTCACCAGCAGAAGCAGCAGCAGCTAAACCTGGAGCAGAACCTGAACCAGCAGGTGGTGGCATACTTGGACAGCACCATGCCACCCCACATTTAAGATCCGCTGGACTACTGGGGGGGGACCAAACTGGATTTGTGGCTGCAACTGGCCGAGTTTGCCCTGGAAAAGCTGTCCTGCCCGGCCAGTAGTGTGGCATCAGAGCGGGTGTTTAGTGCGGCGGGGGCCAAAGTTACCCCAAGGAGAACTCGCCTGCCCACCCAAAATGTGGAGAGACTGACCTTTGTGAAGATGAATCAGGCGTGGATCAGCCAGGATTTCCACCCACAAATGCCTGATGCATCAGATTAGATCATCCATGCTGCCTCACCCAAACCTTGACAAAAGAGACCAGTTTCTTCTGGGTACCTGCCTCAGCTACTATTTTGATGCTGCCACCTGCCTGATGCCACACATCTGATGCCAAGTGCTCCTTCTTACACCCACCATCGTCAGCAGGTACTGTTATTGCCACCCACCTCCCCACTTTGTCACTGGGTCACTGTGTGGTCTCCTGATGCTGCTGGCACCTCACCACTCAGGTCTCCTCATGCTGCTGTTACCACCTCCACACTATGTCATTGTGCCACTCTGTGGTCTCCTCATGCTGCTGCCAACTCACAACTGTATCTCTGGGCCACTCTGTGGTCTCCTCACTGCTGCCACCTCCACGCTATGTCACCTTGCCACTCTGTGGTCTCCTCATGCTGCTGCCAACTCACAACTTTGTCTCTGGGCCACTCTGTGGTCTCCTCATGGTGCTGCAACATCACTACTCTGTGGTCTCCACATGCTGCCACCTCCACACTATGTCACCTTGCCACCCTGTGGCTTCCTCATGCTGCTTCTAACTCACAACTGTGTCTCTGGGCCACGCTGTGGCCTCCTCATGCTTCTGCTGCTGCCACCTCCACACTATGTCATTGTGCCACTCTGTGGTCTCCTCATGCTGCTGCCAACTCACAACTGTGTCTCTGGGCCACTCTGTAGTCTCCTCATGCTGCTGCCACCTCCACGCTATGTCACCTTGCCACTCTGTAGTCTCCTCATGCTGCTGCCAACTCACAACTGTGTCTCGGGCCATTCTGTGGTCTCCTCATGGTGCTGCAACATCACTACTCTGTGGTCTCCTCATGCTGCTGCCATCTCCACACTGTCACCTTGCCACTCTGTGGTCTCCTCATGCTGCTGCCAACTCACAACTGTGTCTCTGGGCCATGCAGTGGCCTCCTCATGCTGCTGCAACTGCCACCTCCACACTATGTCATTGTGCCACTCTGTGGTCTCCTCATGCTGCTGCCACTTCACCACTCTGTGGTCTCCTCATGCTGCTGCTGCCACTTCACCACTCTGTGGTCTCCTCATGCTGCTGCTGCCACATCACCACTCTGTGGTCTCCTCATGCTGCTGCTGCCACATCACCACTCTGTGGTATCCTCATGCTGCTGCTGCCACATGACCACTCTTTGGTCTCCTCATGCTGCTGCTGCCACATCACCACTCTGTGGTCTCCTCATGCTGCTGCCACATCACCACTGTGTGGTCTCCTCATGCTGCTGCCACATCCCTACTCTGTGGTCTCCTCATGCTGCTGCTACCTAAACACTATGTCACTGGGCAACTCTGTGGTCTCCTCATGCTGTTCCCACCCTCCCCACTCTGTGACTGGGCCACTAGTGTCCCTGTTTGGCCATGTTGACATCCTCATTTATTTGACCCTTCTTCTGATCTGTCAGTAGGATAGAAAAATGAGACACAAAATGGATCCTGTCTATGTAGCAGCTGAAAGGCTGGTATGGTCCCATCAGAATTGGCTTATGATTTGGTAGCCAAAAGCAGGAGTGGGTACAAAATACATAAGACATGCAAATATTCCAATAATGTGTTTTGGATCCACTCCTGTTTTTTTTGGCTTTAGCAATACTGATGGACTACTGACCAAATGCAGACCGAGTGAAGGCGGATGCTCAACAGACAGGATACGTTTTTTGGGGGTTATTGTTCTGACGGATTAGACGAAGGGCAAAATAATCAGTGACGTCATCACAAACTTACTGCTGACACCCTCTCCACTCTGTCGGGGGCAGGGGGGGGGGGCTCTACTTGTATAAGCTTTGGTAGCAAAAGGAACTCAGCCGAGAACCAAACACAGGCTAACCACAAGTCCAACAGAAGCTATAAACCGCATAGCAGAGTGGGAGAAACAACAATAAATAGAGAAGGTAAAATGACCACAATAGCCACACCTGGGAAAAGAAGGTGTGGCAAGCACCAGAAACAACACAGACATCATTTGATCCAAAAGGAAAACATGTCAGATCAAACCACGTGTTGCCAGTCTCATTGATCTCCTGCCACCTGTCGCGGGAAGGTCTGTATATCTCTGTATGACCTCCGGGCACCCAGGATCAACCTTATCCGGATGAGACCTATGAAAGGCTTTCACCAAACGACTGGCATTCACATCAGATGCTGCTACCCACATCCTCTCCTCTGATCCATAACCCTTCCAGTGAACAAGATACTGAAGAGATCTACGGAGAGCTCAAGAGTCAATAATCTTGGCAATCTGGAATTCCAAACTGCTGTCCACCATGACAGGATCGGGTGGAAAGGAGGACGACTCCAGGAGGACGACTCCAAAGGTTCAACGTATCTCTTTAACAAAGATTTGTGAAACACATTATGAATTTTCAGAGAGAAAGTTCAAGACGAAAAGCTATAGGATTAATAATGGCAGTGATCTTATATGGACCAATAAACCTTGGACCCGACTTTCAAGAAGGAACCTTCAACTTAATATTTCTTGTGGACAGCCACACAAAATCACCCACGCTTAGGTCCGGACCATTCATATGTTTCCTGTCAGACACACATTTATACTTGTTGCCCATATTCATCAAGTTATTTTGAATTTTCCGCCATATAGATGATAATGATGACGAAAAACGTTCCTCCTCAGGGAAGTATCCGAACCAGAGAATGTGCCAAATTGCGGGTGAAACCCATATGCCCCAAAATACGGTGACTTACCTGTGGACTCCTGTCTACGATTGTTTATGACAAAAACGAGGACCACTCTTCCTGGTTCTCAGAGACAAAACATCTTAAGTAAGTCTCCAGACTCTGATTAGTGCGCTCCGTCTGTCCATTCGTCTAAGGATGAAAAGCAGAAGAAAAAGACAGTTGTACCCTCAGCCGAGTACAGAGCGCCTTCCAGAATCTGGACACAAACTGAGTCCCACGATCCGAGACCACGTCAGAGGGAATGCCATGAAGTTTCACAATGTTGTCAACAAACACTTGCGCAAGTGTTTTAGCATTGGGTAGGCCAGGCAATGCTATAAAGTGCACCATTTTACAAAAACAATCAACTACCACCAGAATACAGTAACTGTCTTCCCAGATGAATTTGGCAGATCAGTAATAAAATCCATAGACAAGTGAGTCCATGGTCTGGACGGGATGGGTAACAGAAGTAGAGATCCAGAAGGTCAAGTATGTGTTATCTTAGCGCGTGCACAGATACTACAGGCCGACACATAGTCCTCAACATACTTACGCAACCCTGGACACAGAATCTATGAGAGATGAGGTTGGCAGTGGATCTACTCCCGGGGTGTCCTGTAAGAACTGTACAGTTGTAGTGTACGGGAGTTGTAATACCCGTCACTACCAAAGTGTCACTTGGTGTGCTGTCGTCCCTCCTAATTATGGGGAAATTGTTGTATGCCAGTTTTATAAAATGTAATGTAATGTGTGTATTTCCCTGTCACTGAAACTTGCACTTACAGGCCGGCTAGGTGTGTCATTCCAGCTCTTAGGCATTAGAGGGAGCTAGGGAGCCCTAGTTTATATAAGGGCCAGACAAGGAAGGGAAAGTCAGTGTAACCTGATCTAGTGTGGAGTGCAGAAGTCAGCCTAGACCACAGCTCAGAAGTTTCTAGAGCCTGAGGAAGTTTCCAGAAGCTGAGAGAGACAGAGGCAAAGATCAGGAAAGCAAGAGGTACTCAGAAAGACAGAGGAGGTACTGATTAAAGCTATAGCCAAGGATATAAAGCCAGAACTAGGTTAATGGGCCTTGGTGAAGATATGCTATATTCCAGGATCAGACAGAATTAGAGTGCTAGCTCCTGTGCTGCAAGTCCTGTGTTCAACACTCTGTAATTACCTTGCTGTAACTGAATTGCCTGCATCGACCGAATTGCAAAATCGACTGTATGCCAAGGAACTGCGATTCCACTATTGTCTCTGCTGGAAAACTACTAAAGTTGGAGTGCTGTTTTAATACTACGTTTCCTCAATTTATTCCTGCATCCGCAAACGGCGTGCCACCGTTTACTTGGCACTGGCGTCACGAATTATTTCTACCTATACCTGCCCTTGCAGAGAGTCAGCTGTACCAGGTTAGTGTATATTGCACTACATCACCCAGAAACACCTACTACACACAACTTGAGTACGCTGCACCTTCTCTTTTGGCGTTCCACGAACAGGATACGCACGCTTTCTAGTGCAAGAAGCGTGAACTTTGTGCCTTATACAGTTGCCCTGTGACCAAAGTGACAATTTGCCTGTTTTATTCAAGTGGACTTTGTGGACTGAAAATCATACCCAAAGTGTACCAAAAACCTCTAAAAAGCGCTGTGCAGTGTTGCGCTACCCAGAGGAAGAAAATCGCCGCATTGGAGTGTGGTTTTGTGGACTTTTTACAATCCTGCTTGCTGTCAGTGAATGGACAGCGTTTTGCTAAAGATGGCCACCGGCTGCCTGGAGTACAGTTTCCCGCGCCGCTGAGGACATTCGTGGGCGGATCCCTGCAAAGACACAGAGAGTCCCGCCCCTCTTCATCATCGGACCGCTGCGGCCCTGCTTCTCCTGCGTCACCGCGGTCTCAGGACGTCCGGAACCTCGCGAGACTTGGCCTGCGCAAGACCAGCGATACCGGTAAGCACTTGTAACCGGAGGGAAGGGGAGTGTATCGGCCCTTTAGTCGCCAGCGGCCACCTCTCAATAGACTACCATGTCAGAGCCAGGAGTGCCTGAGCAGCCGGCCCCGGGAGAGCTTGCGGCTCCTAATCATCCTACAGCCCCCAGCATGATGCCCTTTACCATGCCTTACTATTTCGGGGCCCCATGGTTCCCCCGCTACAGGGGAGAGACCCATACCCTAAGGGACTTTAAAGAAAAGTTGCTGGCACTATTCCGATTGTACCCTATAAATGCCGACCAGCAAATGGAAATCATGCTGGCGCAACTGGAGGGAGCTGCCCGCAGGGAAGTGTTATCATGGCCTGCTACTGAGCGGAGTACTCTAGAACAGATCTTCACCCGCCTCAGAGCCACTTTTGAAACTAGGACTGCCTCAGAGATAAAGATGCACTTCTTTGGCAAGAAACAGAAGTCCGGTGAGTCCCTCCGTGACTTTGCCCTATCACTTCAGGAGGCTTTAGGGGCTGTAATCCAGATAGATCCCAAAGAGACTGATAACCGGGACCAGACCCTGAGGGAACAATTTATCAACGGGGTGTCTAGTGAACAAATAAGGACCCAGTTAAAGATGCTGTCCGCCCAGCACCCTAACAGTGCCTTTCTGGACTTTAAAGAACTGGCTATAAAGATCCTGGGGTCCACAGTATCTCCTGAGTTGAGCGCCCTATCTGAGTCATCAGCCTGCAAGCCAAAACCGCTTGTCACTAACCGAGCTGAGGCCGGCCAAGCTGTTCAAGTGTCAGCTACTGATACTATTGCCATGCTGACAGAGCAAGTAAATCACCTCACTAAAAGTCTAGAGAAGGTGTGCAGAAAAATAGAGGAATGGGAAAAACCCATAATGCTAGAAGAAGAATTCCTGTCACCTCCTAGGCCGTTCCCACCTCCTTACCAAGAGACTCACCCCAGGGATCCTGGGAGGCGTAATAGAGGTCGCAAGAAGCCCGTGTGTACATACTGCAAAAAGCTGGGACACACAGAATCCACGTGCTGGCAGTTAAAACAGGCAACCCCTGAGGCTGAGGACCAACCCTCGGGAGGTAGAACACTAGGTCCAGAGGATCCAAATTGGATGCCACGTTATGTAGGATCCCATCCTAAAATCAATATAGAGATCAACGGGGTCCCCTTTGAAGCCCTATTAGATACTGGGTCTCAGGTCACTACTATTCAGCTGCCTGCATTTGAAAAGTTCTGGGACACCAACCAGTTGACCCAACCACCTGAATCCTGGGTGGAAATTATCGCCAGCAATGGCAAACCAGTAAAGGTTCATGGATACTGGGAACCCACCCTACAGGTGGGAGAAGTAACCCTGCCTCAACAGGGAGTGATCGTAGTACAGGCCGGTGACAGAGGAGGACATCCTGTCATTCTAGGCACCAATGTTTTCAAAAACTGTTATTCAGAAATACTTGCCGTATTACATCAGACTTTGCCCACTGCTTCCTCTGCATCCAGGAGGGTGATTCAAAAGACTATTACTGTGTTAAGTGCCCAGCAGAGGTTTGCTAATGGGAAAGGAGAAATTTGTACTGCCAGGATCCGTGATATTAAGCCTGTGACTTTGCCTCCTAATTCTCAAACTCTTTTGTGGTGTCGTGCTGTCCTGGGAGTCGAAGGCCGAGATTATCCAGCCCTGGTGGAACCACTCCAGATGGAGGATTATCCTTATGTGAGAGCTGCCAAGTGCCTGGTGAACGTCTCCCAAGGTAAAGTACCTGTCCGTCTGATTAATCTGAGTAATCATCCTGTTGCGCTTACTAAGCATTGCCCTGTTGCCCAGCTGTCCCAGGTGTCCTTCCAAGACATCATTCGTCTTCCAGTGACAGAAAAGCCGCCAGCTGCAGACAGCAGATGTTCGCCGGTGACCCAGCCACAAGTGCCCTGGTGGGAAGAGCTCCATGTAGGGGACGAGACTACCCCCCAACATCAACAAGAAGGGATTCTACAGCTTGTCAAGGAGCACCACCAGGCCTTCAGTAAGCATGCTACTGACTATGGAGAGGTTAGTGTCATACAACACACCATACCTACTGGCTCTCATCCTCCTATCAAGGAGAGATACAGACCCTTACCACCTACTTCATATCAGACTGTAAAGGAAATGATCCAAGAAATGAAAGACTCTAATGTGATCCGGGACAGCCGTAGTCCGTGGGCTGCACCCCTGGTTCTTGTAAAGAAGAAGGACGGTAGTATCCGTTTCTGTGTGGATTATAGGAAAATTAATCAAATAACCCACAAAGATGCATACCCACTGCCCCGCATTGAGGAGTCACTAACTGCTCTGGGCTCCTCTGCCTATTTCTCCACATTGGACTTGACCAGTGGCTACTGGCAAGTACCCATGGCCCCTGCAGATAGAGAAAAGACTGCCTTCACTACTCCCATGGGCCTGTTCGAATTCAATTGTATGCCGTTCGGGCTATGTAATGCCCCAGGAACTTTCCAGAGACTAATGGAACGGTGTTTGGGTCACAAAAACTTCGAAACAGTGCTGCTGTATCTTGATGACGTCATTGTGTACTCAAAAACATATGAGGACCATCTGAAACATTTGGCAGAAGTATTTGAAATCCTTATCAAATATGGCTTGAAGGTAAAGCCATCCAAGTGTCACCTGCTCAAACCTGCAGTAAGATACCTGGGGCATATAGTAAGCGGAGAGGGAGTGCAACCTGACCCTGATAAATTAGCAGCTGTCCGTAATTGGCCGGTTCCTACTACTGTCAAAGAGGTGAGGAGTTTCCTTGGTTTTGCCGGCTACTATAGACGTTTTATCCCCCATTTTGCTCAAATAGCTGATCCTATCCAGGAACTCTTGAGGGGGCAACCCAAAAAGAGTCCTAGAACTCCTGTGCCCATTGAGTGGAATGAGAAAAGAGAGATAGCGTTCCAATTGCTAAAAAAGAAACTGACCGAGCCTCCAGTGTTAGGTTATCCAGATTATAGCAAGCCCTTCCATCTCTATACTGATGCTAGCAAGCGAGGCCTGGGAGCTGTGTTAGCCCAGATCCAAGAGGGAAAAGAGAGAGTGATAGCATACGCAAGCCGCTCCCTGAAAGGAGCTGAGAAAAATGACCAGAATTATAGTTCCTTCAAACTAGAGTTCCTGGCATTAGTGTGGGCGGTGACAGAAAAATTCAAGGATTATCTAGCCGCCACCCCGTTCATTGCATTCACTGACAATAACCCTCTGGCACATCTCAATACAGCTAGATTGGGGGCCTTGGAGCAGAGATGGGCCTCTCGCCTTGCCAACTATAATTTCTCTGTAAAGTATCGTGCTGGACGTACTAATGATAACGCTGATGCTTTATCCAGGCTTCCCACAGAGACAGCTCCTGATGATGTGCGAGATGCTTGGGAAGATGTAGAGATGCCGGCTTTCTATAACAAATTTGCTCAACAGGATCAGGCTCGAGCTACCAATAACAGAGCTGCAGTTCCTTCAGCCTCCAGTAGGCCTGAACCTAAAGAAGAAAGGTGGGTGAAACTACAGTCTGAAAGTAGAGTGCTGGGTGAGTTGTTGGACTTCATTACTAGTGGCAGAGCCCCTGAGAGGATTCGGCGTAAGAGTGCAGATCCTGAGCTCATCAAACTGTGGAGACAGCGCCATCAACTCTTCATACAAAAGGGCCTATTGCTACGGAGAAGCCTAGACCCAGTGTCCAACGAAAGAGTACACCAGATTCTCATACCCCGACGAGATGCAGGTATGGTGTTGGAGATGTACCACAATCAATCCGGTCACTTTGGGGTCCAAAAGACTGAAGCTACTATCCGCCAGCGGTTTTACTGGGTAGGCATGAGAGAAGACATGGAGAAGTGGTGTCGAGAGTGTGTAGCCTGTGCCTTGAAACGAAGTGAGCACCATGATCAGAGGGCACCACTGAGACCCATTGTAAGTACTCGTCCTCTTGAACTTGTCGCCATCGACCATGTAAAACTGGAGCCTAGTCGCTCAGGGTATGCTTATGCCATGACTATTATTGACCATTTCACAAAGTTTGTTGTAGCAGTGCCTGTGAGAGACCAGACAGCCAAGACTACAGCCGAAATGTTCTGGAAGCACTTCCTCCTGCCCTATGGATGTCCAGAAAAGATCCTCACCGATCAAGGACCTGCTTTTGAGTCCCATCTGTTCCATGAACTGTGCCGCTTACACAACTGTAAGAAGATCCGGACGACGGCCTACCATCCTCAAGGTAACGGATTATGTGAAAAAATGAATCAGACCTTGATAGAGATGCTGAGGGCCGTGCCTCCTGAGAACAGAGGAGATTGGCCCAGTCTGTTGCCACAGCTCATGTTCACATACAATCATACCATACATTGTTCCACCGGGTATACCCCTTTTTACTTGATGTTTGGGCGCCAAGGGATATTACCTGCTGATCATTCATTGGACATACATGTGCCTGATTGCATTAACCCATTACCTAACACCGACTGGGTTGCTGAGCACCAAAGGCGGTTAGATGCAGCCAAAGCCATTGTTCAGGAACGTATGGACCTTGCTAGAGACCGACAGCAGAGAGACTATGATCAGGCAGCCCATGCAGAACCCTTGACCATAGGGGCCGTGGTATGGTTAAAGAATAACCGTCGTACCAGCAAATTGGACAGTAAGTGGGAGCGAAGTCCCTATGTTGTCACTGCAATCCCAAATGTTGGAACTCACACTTATGAGATCACCCGGGAAGACAAGGGATCCCAAATTGTACACCGAAACCGGTTGAAGCTCTGCCTGACACCAGAACCTAGTGCCGAGAGTTCTGGATCTGAATATCCTGTGTCAGAGTCAGCAATACAGCCCGAGGATCCTATGCAGGCTGTTAGTAATCTGAGGTATGACGCTGATCCCATGCATTGGCTTCTGACACCGTGGTTGAACTTGCTGGTGCCTGCTCCGGCACCTACTGTAGCTTCACCTCCAGCAGAGCCGGTCCAAGATGCCCCGGATCCAGTTTCCCCTCTTGTGGATATTGTTGTTCCAGTTGTTCCTGACCAGGGTCTCGCTGATGGAGACCCTCCTGTTGCTCCTGTCCCTTCTACTTCGTTGCTAAGGGAAGAGGAGACCCCTGTACTGAGAAGGTCTACCCGGATGACCAGGGGACGCCCGCCAGTCCGTTTAGGAGACTTTGACTATTCTGGTGGCGTCTCCTCCCAAACCGTTGTTACTGGGAATACCTTGTTGGACATTTGTGCGCAAGAATGGACTCCCCCACGTGAGCCCTTGCCTGTGCTACACCCACAGGAAATCCCTGGGTAGTTCCGTTATTATGCTGTCATTTTATTGTGCAACTTCATACTAAGGAAATGTGCCCAGAGATGGACTCCACCGCATGAGAGCCTCTGTGATTAATAAGAAATAACCTGGGTACGGACTCATGTTTGTTATTTGAGCCTCCAAGAACTTTTATACCGTTTTCTACTGTTTTATCATGGACTTATTCATTGTCATGGACTATCCTGGTTATAATGTTACGCTGTGCCAGGTCAGCGCCCCCGTTCCATTCACTATCCTGAGAGAAGAGAACGACGCCCCTTGTCACTACCCTTCACCTTTGCCAATTGGACCTGATGTAAATGTAAATGCAGATGAATTACATGTATGTATGCCTGCATGTCTCTATTTTCTATTTCAGGTAGAGATTCCAGTTGGGCGACCCATGATGGAGTACGAGGTCGTACTCAGCTTAAAGCAGTGGGGTATGTAGTGTACGGGAGTTGTAATACCCGTCACTACCAAAGTGTCACTTGGTGTGCTGTCGTCCCTCCTAATTATGGGGAAATTGTTGTATGCCAGTTTTATAAAATGTAATGTAATGTGTGTATTTCCCTGTCACTGAAACTTGCACTTACAGGCCGGCTAGGGGTGTCATTCCAGCTCTTAGGCATTAGAGGGAGCTAGGGAGCCCTAGTTTATATAAGGGCCAGACAAGGAAGGGAAAGTCAGTGTAACCTGATCTAGTGTGGAGTGCAGAAGTCAGCCTAGACCACAGCTCAGAAGTTTCTAGAGCCTGAGGAAGTTTCCAGAAGCTGAGAGAGACAGAGGCAAAGATCAGGAAAGCAAGAGGTACTCAGAAAGACAGAGGAGGTACTGATTAAAGCTATAGCCAAGGATATAAAGCCAGAACTAGGTTAATGGGCCTTGGTGAAGATATGCTATATTCCAGGATCAGACAGAATTAGAGTGCTAGCTCCTGTGCTGCAAGTCCTGTGTTCAACACTCTGTAATTACCTTGCTGTAACTGAATTGCCTGCATCGACCGAATTGCAAAATCGACTGTATGCCAAGGAACTGCGATTCCACTATTGTCTCTGCTGGAAAACTACTAAAGTTGGAGTGCTGTTTTAATACTACGTTTCCTCAATTTATTCCTGCATCCGCAAACGGCGTGCCACCGTTTACTTGGCACTGGCGTCACGAATTATTTCTACCTATACCTGCCCTTGCAGAGAGTCAGCTGTACCAGGTTAGTGTATATTGCACTACATCACCCAGAAACACCTACTACACACAACTTGAGTACGCTGCACAGTGATGCTTCTAAAAAACACATTATGACGCAATTCTGATGAAACAGACAATTTCCCAGAGGGGCAGACTCCGGTGCACCTCCCTGAGCCTCTAACACCTTCACCTCTAGGTCAGGGTTTAGAGCAGATATCACCACCCCTTCCGACAGTATCAGACTCAGATTTTCAAAATCACCACCTCCAGGAAAACTACATGACAAGGCATCTGCCTTGACTTTCTTAACCCCAGGACGATAAGTGACAATGAAATTGAATCTGGTGAAAAACAAAGACCATCTGGCCTGCCTCGGGTTCATTCGTTTAGCCGACTCTAGGTAAGCCAGATTTTCGTCCGTCCCTTTCTTAGTCATGTCAGTTAAGGGTTTCACCACTGTCGAATAGTTCTGAATACATTTTCGGTAATAGTTAGTGAACCCCAAAAACCGCATAAGAGCCTTCAGATTTTTGGGTCCATACCAGTCCAATACAGCACAGACTTTCTCTGGATCCATTTGAAAACCTCCCCACCGTGTGATGAAAAATGTCGTTCACTAAATGCTGGAAAACAGCAGGAGCATTGGTCAACCCAAAAAGCATGACCAGGTTCTCAAAGTAACCCTCTGGGGAATTAAAAGCCGACTTCCATTCATCCCCTTCCTTGATTCTGACCAGATTATATGCCCCCCTTAAGTCCCACTTGGAGAACACCTTGGCATCAACAATCTGGTTAAACAAATCAGGAATCAAAGGAAGGGGGTAAGGATCCATGGCTGCACTCGAACAAACAAAAAATAATAATTACGGTTTTTGCGGTTTATAATGTCACTGTCAAGCCCTGCCCTGTGATTGATCTGAGAAGATCTGTCAGACTTGCTGCACGTGAATCTATCTGACAGATTGCTTTGTTGTGGCTTTGGGCAGTATCCCACCCCCTCACAGATTCTGCTCATTAGTTAGTTCAGCGGTCCTCAACCGCCGGGCCGCGGCCCAGGACCGGGCCCTGGAAGATTGTTTGCTGGGCCGCGGCAATCAGGAGTGTCTTTAACACGGTATTAATGAAGCGCTTCCATTATGGAAGCACTTCATTAGTACCGGAGGACCAGAAAGTGGTGAAGGATCTGTACTCAGCTTCCTGGACCTCAGCTTGGCTGTCTGCTGTGCAGGGCTGCGCACAGAGTGAGGGCGCACTGTGACCTCACACTGTGCGGCGCATCTGCGATATACAGCCGACAGCAGGATAAAGAGGATCGCGATAGTGAGGAGCGGTGGCTTCCAGGTGCAGGAGAGGTAAGTGTTTTTTTTATTTTTTTTATTTGCGCTGATGGCTGACATGAGGGCTGATGGCTGTCTGACATGGGGGCTGATGGCTGTCTGACATGGGGGGCTGATGGCTGGCTTACATGGGGGCTGATGGCTGGCTTTCATGGGGGGCTGATGACTGGCTGACATGGGGGCTGATGGCTGGCTGACATGGGGGCTGATGGCTGGCTGACATCGGGGCTGATGGCTGACATGGGGGCTGATGGCTGGCTGACATGAGGGGCTGATGTCTGGCTGACATGGGGCTGATGGCTGGCTGACATGGGGGCTGATGGCTGGATGACATGGGGGCTGATTGCTGGCTGACATGGGGGGCTGATGGCTGGCTGACATGGGGGGCTGATGGCTGGCTGACATGGGGGGCTGATGGCTGGCTGACATGGGGGGCTGATGGCTGGCTGACATGGGGGCTGAGGGCTGGCTGAAATGGGGGATGATGGCTGACTGATATGGGGCTGATGGCTGACATGGGGGGCTGATGTGGGGGCTTATGGCTGGCTGACATGGGGGCTGATGTCTGGCTGACATGGGGGCTGATGGCTGGCTGACTTGGGTGCTGATGGCTGGCTGACATGGGGGCTGATGGCTGGCTGACATGGGGGGCTGATGGCTGGATGACATGGGGGCTGATGGCTGGATGACATGGGGGCTGATGGCTGGCTGACATGGGGGCTGATGGCATGCTGACATGGGGGCTGACGGCTGGCTGACATGGGGGCTGACGGCTGGATGACATGGGGGCTGATGGCTGGATGACATGGGGGCTGATGGCTGGATGACATGGGGGCTGATGGCTGGCTGACATGGGGGCTGATGGCATGCTGACATGGGGGCTGACGGCTGGCTGACATGGGGGCTGATGGCTGGCTGACATGGGGGCTGATTGCTGGCTGACATAGGGGGCTGACATGGGGGCTGATAGATGGCTGAAGGTTGGGGGGTTGAGCTGAGGCATTGGGGGTCTGATCTGAGGTCTGATTAACATTGGGGGTCTGATTGCTGGTCTAACCTGAGGTGTAATGGAAAATATTTTTATCTTATTGTTCTCCTCTAAAACCTAGGTGCGTCTTATGGGCCGGTGCGTCTTATTACATAGTTACATAAGAACAGAATGAACTGGGCAGTCAAACATAGTACTACCCAATAGAGGGGTAGACTAAAAACAATTAAATGTCGGCTAAAGCATAAAAATTTAGGACATCTACAATAAAATACAATATCACAATAAAATCGATAATATAATCGATAAAAAATCGCTGTATAAAACAATGTGCATATACTGATGTCTCTGACTTCAACAATAATAGAACAGTATACACAATAGCAGCAATCAATGGTGTGCAATGAAAGATCTCAAGATCTTGAGGAGCGATGCTTATTCGAATATAGATCTAAGCATGAAGATAAAAGTCTAAATCCCATAAGAATCGCTGTTTGATCGAATAAGGTTGGTTAATAAGAACTCAATCGCATAGAAAAACTTGTGTTTAGCTCTTCTCCAGCAAGCAGTACTAGCGGCGTCCCGCTATGTTGAAGTCTCAGCGGCGTCCTGCTGAAATAATTCACTGTGTGTTCCCAGCACACATAAGCCGGCATAATTTTTTTTTACGATCTTACCATTCGATGGAGCAAGTGCCCAAAAATTGCTCTAGACGTTGGTCTTTGAGTGAAATCGACCATAGTCTCACGAAATTCTTCCGTCTAAACTCCCACGCCGGCGACTTGTTTGCACAGGGACCTCGATAATTGTACACGGTCTCTAGTTTAGCAAGATTTCAGTCACCTACTGCGCGGCAGACGGTATTAAATGGGCACTTTCGTATAGATTTTCTTCCTCACACTTAGCAAGTGGTCCTTTGGGGGATTAAAAGCAGACGCGTTTTGGGGTATTGAATAACCACTTCCTCAGTGGTTGCAAGTCCCCCCAGAATGCCCCTCTTTTATAGGGGTTATGATGTCATACAAAGTCTGGTCTGGATCTTTTTGTTGTCAGAACCAGATAGTAGTTTTAGTATCAATCCTTTACTCGAATATGGTAAATGCTGCTATGTGTGAATAATAACTTCGACATCAGTATACAAATATGAATACATATGACCATCTCATTAATCGTAAAATAAAGAAATATAGAAGGAATAATATAACCAGTCAAAAAATGCCAAAGCAATATTGTAGCTCAAAATCCCAACATACAGTTACACAGACTTAGTTGTTCTTTCAATTGGTATACAAAACGCATCGGGTCCCATGTGGTACCGGTACGGTAATGTTGCGATTTTGTATATAAATTGCTAAATAGATCAATCTCAATAATCCTTCCTCCAGGAGGACCAATATGTTGGGAGGACCAAAAGGTCCTTAAGGAACGTATATCTGAACATGTTGCCAACATTAGGAAAGGTCTGGTTTTAATCCCCCAAAGGACCACTTGCTAAGTGTGAGGAAGAAAATCTATACAAAAGTGCCCATTTAATACGGTCTGCCGCGCAGTAGGTGACTGAAATCTTGCTGAACTAGAGACCGTGTACAATTATCCAGGTCCACGTGCAAACAAGTCGCCGGCGTGGGAGTTTAGACGGAAGAAGTTCGTAAGACTACGGTCGATTACACTCAAAGACCAACGTCTAGAGCAATTTTTGGGCACTTGCTCCATCGAATGGTAAGATCGTTCGATTTTTTTTATGCCGGCTTATGTGTGCTGGGAACACACAGTGAATTATTTCAGCAGGACGCCGCTGAGACTTCAACATAGCGGGACGCCACTAGTACTGCTTGCTGGAGAAGAGCTAAACACAAGTTTTTCTATGCGATTGAGTTCTTATTAACCAACATTATTCAATCAAACAGCGATTTAGACTTTTATCTTCATGCTCAGATCTATATTCGAATAAGCATCGATACTCAAGATCTTGAGATCTTTCATTGCACACCATTGATTGTTGCTATTGTGTATGCTGTTCTATTATTGTTGAAGTCAGAGACATCAGTATATGCAAATTGTTTTATACAGCGATTTTTTATTGATTATACAGTATTATCGATTTTATTGTGATATTGTATTTTATTGTAGATGTCCTAGATTTTTCTGCTTTAGCCGACATTTTATTGTTTTTAGTCTACCCCTCTATTGGGTAGTACTAGGTTTATCTTATAATAAATTCAGTATTGGTAGAGATATCTGAGAGTGCCCAGTTCATTCTGTTCTTATTGCTATTTAATTGAGTAGATAGGGTGAACCTACTCTACTGAGAGCACCTCATATGATCTCTGGTTCCTCCTGTGCGCCACATTATTTATATTACATAGTTACATAGTTAATACGGTTGAAAAAAGACAAACGTCCATCAAGTTCAACCAAGGGATAGGTAGGTCTTATAGGGCTAAAAATACGGTACAGTGCAGCAGAGACAAGTGCAGTAGAGACCCTAGTCAGTTTATATAGTCGTTATATAGTGTTATATATTTTAATATGTAACTTGTGTTTTGTTATGCGCGTGAATCAGTTTAGTGCCGACCAGCACCCCCTAAGCCCCGCCCACCCCCTAAGCCCTGCCCCACAACCCTCCACCCCACCCAGTCCCTGGGAAAATTGTCTTGCATGAAACTGGTCCTTGGTGCAAAAAAGGTTTGGGACTAGTGAGTTAGTTAGTGATGCTATTTATACCTGCCTCTCACTATAGCCCTTGCGGTTTATAGTTTCTCCTGGAGATCTCTGCTGGTGTTTGGTGGATCTCCTGATCCCAGTTCGTCTTCAGTTAAGTCCTCCTTCCTTCCTTCCCTTCTGTTGTTTGTACTGGTTAGGCCTTAGGTAGATGCTGGTTCCTTCATCTTGTGCAAGGAACTGGTTGTCTTTTCGCCTGCTCCCTAGCTGAGGGGTTGTGTCAGTTGCAGCAGGGCTTAGGTTGGTGTGCATGAACACTTCTACCATCAAGATGTGTTTATGTTAGTAGCAGTCAGGGAAAGGCTCAGGGATTGTCAGGAGGTGACCTTTCCCTGTTCCCTAGCTGTGAGGCCTAGCCTGCTGTTTTGTTTAATTTTGTTGTGTTTGGTTTGCTTCCCTTCCCTCACATACCGTGACAGTCACGCTCTAGTGTGGGAGGGAAGCCTTACACCGAACATAGGCGGGAAAGGGAAAAGGAAATAAGGCCTGAAAACTAGGGAAGGAAGATGGACACCTCCTAGTGAAAACCCTAATGAAAGCCCTGACTGACTACCAGTATGAACAGACCCCAGAGGTAGGAATACACAGGAATACCTAAAGTCCTATCAAACTCTAAAGGACCCTGGTACGGTACTAATGAAAGGAAAGAGACATCCTGTTCTTCCAAAAGGAAGGATGAATGAGAGTCTCCCTAAGGCCTAATACAAAACAACAAGGAAATACAACACACAGAAAAGCCAAAATACAAAGGGAAAGGTAACACTTAACTTCTAGAAAGCTATGGCAGCACCAAGTACTCAGCCAAGATCCAAACACCAGCTATCCACAGGTCCAACTGAAGCTATAAACTGCACAGCATTGTGGGAGAAAGAACTATAAATAGGGAAAGTTAAATGGTGTGGCTAGTACCAGAAACAACACAGACGCCTATTGATCCACAAGGTAAACATGTCAAATCAAACCTTGTGTTGCCAGTCTCAAAGATCTCCTGCCACTCACTGTCGCGGGGACGTCCGTATGTCTCGGTACGTCCGTGATAGATAATACAGCCAACAGTCCAGGAGACCAACCCAACCTGTGTCTTTAGAATGGGTGAGAACAAAAGAAGTTTGTGACTGGGATGGTTTGCAGGAGATATAGCAATCTGGGCCTCCGCAGTTTTGGCCTAAATGACCAAGCCCTATTTTTCAAATTTGACACGTCTCACTTTTATGTGGTAATAATTTTGGAATGATTTTACTTATCCAAGGGATACATCAAAATGTAATAAAAATTTGGAAAAATTAGCAGTTTTTAAATTAGAATTTCTCTGCTTTTAAGACAAAGAGTTATGCCTCATAAAATAGTTATTAACATTTACCATATGTCTACTTTATGTCGACATCATTTCGTAAATGTAATTTTATTTTTTAGGACGTTAGAAAGCTTAGAATTTTAGAAGCAATTTTTAAAATTTTCAATAAAATTATAAAAAATGACCAATTCAGGTATGTAGTCACTTTGTTAGGCTTACATAATAGAAACCACCCACATTTTAGAAACTATGCTTTTCCAATTATTCAAAAGTGATTTTTGCTGTTTAACCCCTTATGGACCGGGTTCATTTTCACCTTAAGGACCAGGCCATTTTTTGCAAATCTGACCAGTGTCACTTTATGTGGTGATAACTTTAAAACGCTTTGACTTATCCAGGCCATTCTGAGATTGTTTTTTCGTCACATATTGTATTTCATGACACTGGTAAAATGGAGTCAAAAAAATTCATTTTTATTTATAAAAAAACCTAAATTTGGCAAAAATTTTCAATTTCTCTACAGTACTTCTACAATACATAGTAATACCTACAAAAATAGTTATTACTTTACATTCCACATATGTCTACTTCATGTTGCGATCATTTTGGGAATGACATTTTTTTTTTGGGGATGTTACAAGGCTTAGAAGTTTAGAAGCAAGTATTGAAATTTTTCAGAAATTTTCAAAAACCCACTTTTCAAGGACCAGTTTAGGTCTGAAGTCACTTTGTGAGGCTTACATAATAGAAACCACCCCTCAAGGTATTCAAAACTGATTTTACAAACTTTGTTAACCCTTTAGGTGTTCCACAAGAATTAATGGAAAATAGAGATACAATTAAAAAATTTCACTTTTTTGGCAGATTTTCAATTTTAATCGTTTTTTTCCAGTTACAAAGCAAGGGTTAACAGCCAAACAAAACTCAATATTTATGGCTCTGATTCTGTAGTTTACAGAAACACCCCATATGTGGCCGTAAACCGCTGTACGGGCACACGGCAGGGCGCAGAAGGAAATGCCATACGGTTTTTGGAAGGCAGATTTTGCTGGACTGGTTTTTCGACACCATGTCCCATTTGAAGCCCCCCTGATGCACCCCTAGAGTAGAAACTCCAAAAAAGTGACCCCATTCTAGAAACTACACCCCTCAAGGTGTTCACAACTGATTTTACAAACTTTGTTAACCCTTTAGGTGTTCCACAAGAATTAATGGAAAATAGAGATACAATTTTAAAATTTCACTTTTTTGCCAGATTTTCCATTTTAATAATTTTTTTCCAGTTACAAAGCAAGGGTTAACAGCCAAACAAAACTCAATATTTATGGCTCTGATTCTGTAGTTTACAGAAACACCCCATATGTGGTTGTAAACCGCTGTACGGGCACACGGCAGAGCGCAGAAGGAAAGGAATGCCATATGGTTTTTGGAAAACCATTTTGCTGGACTGGTTTTTTGACACCATGTCCCATTTGAAGCCCCCCTGATGCACCCCTAGAGTAGAAACTCCAAAAAAGTTATCCCATTTTAGAAACTACGGGATAAGGTGGCAGTTTTGTTGGTGCTATTTTAGGGTACATATGATTTTTGGTTGCTCTATATTACACTTTTTGTGAGGCAAGGTAACAAGAAATAGCGGTTTTGGCACCGTTTTTATTTTTTGTTATTTACAACATTCATCTGACAGGTTAGATCATGTGGTATTTTTATAGACCAGGTTGTCACGGATGCGGCGATACCTAATATGTATACTTTTTCTTTTTTATGTAAGTTTTACACAATAATATCATTTTTGAAACAAAAAAAATCATGTTTTAGTGTCTCCATATTCTGAGACCCATAGTTTTTTCAGTTTTTGGGCGATTATCTGAGGTAGGGTCTCATTTTTTGCGGGATGAGATGACGGCTTGATTGGCACTATTTTGGAGTACATATGACTTTTTGATCGCTTGCTATTACACTTTTTGTGATGTAAGGTGACAAAAAATTGTTTATTTAGCACAGTTTTTGTTTTCTATTTTTTACGGTGTTCATCTGAGGGTTTAGGTCATGTTATAGAGCCGGTCGATACGGATGCGGCGATACCTAATATGTATACTTTTTTTCATTTATGTAAGTTTTACACAATAACAGCTTTTTTAAAACAAAAAAATTATGTTTTAGTGTCTCCATATTCTGAGCCATAGTTTTTGTTTTTTTTGGGCGATTGTCTCAGGTAGGGGCTCATTTTTTGCGGGATGAGGTGACGGTTAGATTGGTACTATTTTGGTGGGCAAACGCCTTTTTGATTGCTTGCTGTTGTACTTTTTGTTATGTAAGGTGCCAAAAAAATGGTTTATTTAGCACAGTTTTTATTTTTTATTTTTTATTGTGTTGATCTGAGGGGTTAGGTCATGTGATATGTTTATAGAGCCAGTCGATACGGACGCGGCGATACCTAATATGTATACTTTTTTCGCCCCCTATTTTTTACCATTTTTTTTTTTACTTTATTTGGGGAAAATTACATTTTTTGTTTATTTTTACTTGAAACTTTTAATTTTTTGGGAGGGAACTTTATTTTTTCAACTTTTTTTTAACTTTATTTTTTGTCCCACTTTGGGACTTCAACTTTTGGGGGTCTAATCCTTTACAATGCATTCCAATACTTCTGTATTGGAATGCATTGGCTGTATGAGTAATACAGTGTGTATTACTCATTCAGCTTCCTGCCTGTAAGATCCAGGGGGCTGGATCTCACAGGCTCGTCACCGGAAGGCAGCGCAGATGCCTCAGGAAGGCATTGCGCGGCCTTCCATGCCATCGGGTCCCCCCTACAGCCGCATGGGGACCCGATGGCACCGCAGACCGCAACCACCGGTCTACCGAGTACCCGAGCACAATGGAAGTCAATGAGAGGACCGGAGCATTAAACCAGGCACTGAAAAAAGTGGCCTAAACGGGTGAAAATGCTCTAAACCCAGACACTGTAGTGTGTCTATACCGCGGGAGCAATTCCTTCGCATGCGGTCCGCAGACAACGGCAATCCCCAGCAAAAAAATGGTACAATGGAGGATGCCGGCGCGGACCGCATGCACCACAAGAACATCTTACACAAAATGATAACATGATAAAAAATATACACAATTCACTGCAAAAAATGCACTAAAATGATATGCAACTGACAATACTAGCTAATTCCTCAGGCCGATGTTAAAAGCTGAGAACTTTGCCAATATCTTCCAGTCAGGAACATATGGGAGCCCCTCATGCACCACATCACGGTGTCTCAGCACGCATGGGGTCCTACCACTCAACTGCCCGTGGTGTGTGAACAGGGTCTGAACCAACTCACAGCCAGACTCTCACATGCCTCCATAGTGGTATCACCAATGCACTGTGAGGTAGGATAAAGTTGTGAGCCGCACCCGCAACAGACCATGTGACACAGAAGCTACCAGGTGCAAAAGAATGTTACCAACAAAATAAAGTGGCACATTCCATACACGTTCTCAGCTTTTAACATCGGCCTGAGGAATTAGCTAGTATTGTCAGATGCGTATCATTTTGGTGCATTTTTTGCAGTGAATTGTGTATGTATATTTTTTCATCTGCACAATGTATCATTTTGTGTAAGATGTCCTTGTAGTGCATCCTCCATTGTACGCATTTTTTGCTGGGGATTGCCGTTGTCTACGGACCGCATGCAAAGGAATTGCTCCCCCGGTTATAGACACGCTACAGTGTCTGGGTTTGGAGAATTTTCACCCGTTTAGGTCACTTTTTTCAGTGAGTCTTTTTCCTTATGTGTATGGAATGTGCCACTTTATTTAGTTGGTAACATCCTTTTGCACCTGGTAGCTTCTGTGTCACATTGTGTGTTGTGGGTGCAGCTCACAGCTTTATCCTACCGCACAGGCATGTGAGAGTCTGGCTGTGAGTTGGTTCAGACCCTTTTCACACACCACGGGCAGTTGAGTGGTAGGACCCCATGTGCCTGGTTCATAGGAAAAGGTCATAAATTGATGGAAACACCACCGGAATCGTTCGGGAACAGCATGGGGAGGATGTCTGGATGCATCTTGGACTCCCAGGTCACTGCTGAGAACGATGTTGTCCGAGTAGTGCGTCACTTTTACAGACTGACAATAATACGCACAAAACCGAAGATAAAATCGATTTTAGAGGAAAAATTGTTAGGAAACATTCTTTCCTGTATATTTAATTCTATATAAAGTGCAAGTGCTGCCAAAAATTACAAGGAAGAGGCACTCCGATACAACCTGTATATCACATAAAGGAGGGCCTCATTTACATTGTGGTACAATTGTTCAGGTAGTGGGACTCCTACACTCATAAAGCCTATGCACTAAGTGAAAGGGCTGCCAAAAATTACAAGGAACCGGCACTACAATACACTCTTTATTACACATAAAGGAGGGCATCATATACAGCCTTGAAAAATTATGATTGATGGCCTGCTGGTGACCCTCAAAAACATTTGGATCAAGGGCCTGCTGATCTGACCATCTAAAACATTATGGACGAGGGCCTGCTGCCGCTATGGTGACTTTAGATAACCTGGGCCCGATCGCACATCCCCGTGACGGCAACGATCCATTCGGATGTCTACCCTATCAGCTTTCGATGTTATTTTCAGCTCAAACCACTGTGACCATGGGTAACGGGGAATCAGGGTTTGATTCTGGAGATGGAGCCTGAGAAACAGCTACGGCTACCACTTCCAAGCAAGGCAGCATGCGTGCAAATTACCTATTAGGTATAATTAGGTGAGAGCCTGCAGGTGAGCTGACCCTCTAAAACAGTGGTCCCCAACCTTTTTTGCACCAAGGACCAGTTTCATGCAAGACCATTTCCCCAGGGACCAGGTGGGGGAGGAGGGGGCGGGGGAGAAGGGGGGGGGGGGGGCTTAGGGGGTGCTAGTCGGCGCTGACTGATTCACGCGCATAACAAAACACAAGGTGCATATTAAAATATATAACACTATATAACGACTATATAAACTGACTAGGGTCTCTGCTGCACTGGTCTCTGCTGCACTGGTCTCTGCTGCACTGTACCGTATTTTTCACCCTATAAGATGCACCTAGGTTTTAGAGTAGAACAATAAGAAAAAAATATTTTTCATTACACCTCAGGTCAGACCAGCAATCGGACTCCCAATGTTAATCAGACCCCCAATGCCTCAGCTCAACCCCCCAACCTTTAGCCATCTATCAGCCCCCATGTCAGCCATAAGCCCCCATGTCAGTCATAAGCCCCCATGTAAGCCATCAGCCCCCCTTGTCAGCCATCAGCCCTTATATCAGCCATCAGCCCCCCATGTCAGCCATCAGCCCCTATGTCAGCCATAAGCCCCCCATGTCAGCCATCAGCCCCCCATGTCAGCCATCATCCCGCCCATGTCAGCCATCAGCCCCTTATGTCAGCCATCAGCCCCTTATGTCAGCCATATGTCAGCTCCCAGCCCTTATGTCAGCCATAAGCCCCCATGTCAGCATAAGCCCCTATGTCAGCCATAAGCCCCCCATGTCAGCCATAAGCTCCCCATGTCAGCCATAAGCCCCCATGTCAACCATCAGCCTCTTATGTCAGCCATAAGCCCCCATGTCAGCCTCCAAGCCCTTGTGGCAGCCATCATTCATATGTCAGCCCCCAGGTCAGCCATTATCCCTTATGTCAGCTCAAATAAAAATTAAAAAACATTTACCTCTCCTGCTCCTGGTCACCATCGCCATCCTCTTCATCCTGCTGTCGGCTGTGTATCGCGGCGCACAGTGTGAGGTCACAGAGCGACCTCACGCTGTGCGCAGCCCTGCACAGCCAATAGCCAAGCCGAGGACCAGGAAGATGTGAGTACGGATCCTTCACTGCTTCCCGGTCCTCCTGTACTAATGAAGCGCTTCCATAATGGAAGCGCTTCATTAGTACCACATTAAAGACGGCCCTGATCCGGTGGTTGGGGACCGCTGCTCTAAAAAGATTGTAGGTGAGGGCCTGCAGGTGAGCTGACCTTCTAAAACATTATATGCGAGGGCCTGCAGGTGATCTGACCCTCTAAAAAATTATATGCGCAGGCCTGCTGCTGAGCTGACCCTCTAAAACATTATGGCTGAGGGCCTGCTGCTTAGCTGACCATTGAAAAAATTTACAGTGTTCAAAGCAGGGCGGGTCACCTGAATACTTCAGCTAGGAATAATGGAATAGGACTCCGGTTCTATTTTGTTGGTTTTCCGAATTGGGGCCACGATTAAGAGGGACGGCTGGGGACATCCGTATTGTGCCGCTAGAGGTGAAATTCTTGGACCGGCGCAAGACGAACCAAAGCGAAAGCATTTGCCAAGAATGTTTTCATTAATCAAAAACAAAAGTTGGAGGTTCGAAGACGATCAGATACCGTCGTAGTTCCGACCATAAATGAAGATGACCGGCAATCTGGCAGCATTTTTCCCATGACCTGCCGAGCAGCTTCCGGGAAACCAAAATCTTTGGGTTTCGGGGAGAGTATGGTTGCAAAGCTGCAACTTAAAGGAATTGACAGAAGGGCACCACCAGGAGTCGAGCCTGCGGCTTAATTTGACAACACGGGAAATCTCACCCGGCCCCGACACAGAAAGGATTGACAGATTGATTGCTCTTTATCGATTCTGTGGGTGGTGGTGCATGGGCGTTCTTAGTTGGTGGAGCAATTTGTCTGGTTAATTCCGATAACGAACGAGACTCCTCCGTGATAGCTAGTTACGCGACCCCCGGCGGTGAGGATTGTGTTGACCAGACTCTTGGATAGTGAGACTGGACTTGTAGATGAGGGCCTGCTGGTGAGCTGACCCTCTAAAAAATTATATGCGAGGGCCTGCAGGTGAGCTGACCCTGTAAAACATTATATGCGTGGGCCTGCAGGTGAGCTGACCCTCTAAAAAATTATATGCGAAGGCCTTCAGATGAGCTGACCCTGTAAAACATTGTAGGTGAGGGCCTGCTGGTGAGCTGACCCTCTAAAAAATTATATGCGTGGGCCTTCAGAAGAGCTGACCCTGTAAAAGATTGTAGGTGAGGGCCTGCTGGTGAGCTGACCCTCTAAAAATGTATATGCGAGGGCCTTCAGATGAGCTGACCCTGTAAAAGATTGTAGGTGAAGGCCTGCTGGTGAGCTGACCCTGTAAAAAATTACATGCGAGGGCCTGCTGGTGATCTGACCCTGTAAAACATTATATGCGAGGGCCTGCTGGTGAGCTGACCCTCTAAAAAATTATATGCGAAGGCCTTCAGATGAGCTGACCCTGTAAAACATTGTAGGTGAGGGCCTGCTAGTGAGCTGACCCTCTAAAAAATTATATGCGTGGGCCTTCAGGTGAGCTGACCCTGTAAAAGATTGTAGGTGAAGACCTGCTAGTGAGCTGACCCTGTAAAACATTATATGCGAGGGCCTGCTGGTGAGCTGACCCTCTAAAAAATTATATGCAAGGGCCTGCTATCTAGCTGACCCTGTAAAACATTGTAGGTGAGGGCCTGCTGGTGAGTTGACCCTGTAAAACATTATATGCGAGGGCCTGCTGGTGATCTGATCCTGTAAAACATTATATGTGAGGGCCTGCTGGTGAGCTGACCCTCTAAACAATTATATGCAAGGGCCTTCAGGTGAGCTGACACTGTAAAAGATTATAGGTGAAGGCCTTGGTGAGAAAAGAAAGATTCAACCATATACCCTTGTTTGTGGTGGAAGGGGTGCATGGGAATAGTGTATTCAGTACATTATAAACAACACATTTAAAGTGCCTTTATGTTCATCAGCTTTCCTGGAGTAAAGAAGTCATGGTCAATCCAAGCCTTGTTCATTTTTATAAGAGTCATCAGCATTTTCAGTTGACAGGCGGATACGCTTATCTGTTATAATGCCACCAGCAGCACTAAATACCCGCTCAGACAAAACGCTGGTGGCAGGGCAGGCCAGAACCTCCAAGGCATAGAGCACCAGTTTGTACCATGTGTCCAGCTTGGACACCCAGTAGTTGTAAGGCACTAAGGGATCATTGAGGACGCTGACACGGTCTGCTATGTACTCCTTCACCATCTTCCAAAATTTTTCCCTACTTGTGACACGAGGCCGCGCATCAGGGTGAGGGTGCTGGCGAGGTGTCATGAAACTGTCCTAGGCTTTGGAGAGTGTTGCCCTGCCTCTGTTGGAACTGCTGTGTGTCCACCTTGTCTCCCCTCCTCGGTTTGCCAAGGAACTACGGACTCTGCCGCCAGCGTTGTCAGATGGAAATTTTTTAAGCAATTTTTCAACAAGGATCTTCTGGTATTGCACTGTTTTGCTCGTCCTCTCAACCAGAGGAATGAGAGATGATAAGTTCCCTTTGTAGTGGGGGTCGAGAAGGGTCAACAACCAGTAATCTGTGTTGTATAAAATACGTATAATGCACGGGATGCGGAAAAAGCAGCCTAACATGAAGTCAGTCATGTGTGCCAGAGTACCAACAGGCAAGACTTCGCTGTCGTCATCAGGAGGATCACTCTCAATCTCCTCAGACTCTTCCTCCTCTTGTGCCCACCCACGCTGAACAGATGGAATTAAACTTCCATGGGTACTACCCTCTGTAGCGGAGGCAACCATCTCCTGCTCCTCCTCCTCCACTACCTAGTTCAATTCGCACTGAGAAGACGAACTGGGTCTTCCCCCATCTCCACCTCTTCCACATGCAAAGCGTCGTCCTTAATTGTGAGCAGCGAGCGTTTGAGTAGAAGTGGGATGGTTACGCTGATAATAGCGTTATCGCCGCTCACCATCTGTGTTGATTCCTCAAAGTTTCTTAAAACCTAACAGAGGTCAGTCATCCATGCCCACTCCTCGCTTGTGAATAGTGGAAGCTGACTGGAAAGGCGATGACCATGTTGCAGCTGGTATTCCACTACTGCCCTCTGCTGCTCACAAAGCCTGGCCAACATGTGGAACGTCGATTCCAGCGCATGCTCACTTCGCACAACAGTCGGTGAGCTGGCAATTTCAAGCGCTGCTGCAGCGTTGACAGATCACCTGAAGCTCTCGATGACTTGCGGAAATGTGCACACATGCGGCGCACCTTCGCCAATAGCTCAGGCAAATTGGGGTAGGTTTTGAGAAACCGCTGAAGTTTAAGACATGGGCTAGGTATGGGATGTGTGTGAGCTTGCCGAGCTCCAAAGCCGCCACCAAGTTACGGCCATTATCATACACAACCTTGCCTGATTCTAGGTTGAGTGGCGAGAGCCACAGCTCAGTCTGGTCTCTTATTCCCTGCCACAGCTCTACAGCGGTGTGCTGTTTGTCCCCTAAGCATATCCGCTTCAGCACGGCTTGTTTCCGCTTTCCCACTGCAGTGCTACACTGCTTCCAGCTACCAACTGATGACTGACTGGTGCTGCACGCGGATAATTTGAAGGTGGAAGTGGAGGCTGGAGAAGTGGGGGTTGGAGCCACTAATGTAGGTGCTGGCGGAAACCCTGATCGACGTAGGGCCCGCAATCCTTGGCATTGGTAGCACCTGTGCCATCCCAGGGTACGACTCGCTCCCGGCCTCCACAACATTCACCCAGTGTGCCGTCAGGGAAATGTAGCGTCCCTAGTCAAATGCACTTGTCAATGTGTCCGTGATTAAGTGGACCTTCCCAGTAACTGCATTGGTCAGGGCACGTGTGATGTTACGGACACATGTTGGTGTAAGGCGGGCACGGCACACCTTGAAAAAGCTGCTGGGGACTGTGGGACGGCCGCCAACAAGAGGCTGCGGAAGACCTCAGTGTCCACAAGCCTAAATGGCAACATTTCCAGGGCCAGAAATTTAGAAAGCTGCGCATTTAGTGCTATGGCCTGTGGGTGGGTGGCTGGGTATTTTCGCTTTCGTTCAAATGCCTGGGGTAAGGACATTTGTACGCTGGGCTGGGACACGGAAGTGGATATGGTCGCTGATGGTGCTTGCGAAGATCCAGGTGCCGTCCCCAGGCCTTCGACAGGGGATTGGCCAGCACGTAACACAGGGGAAGAGGAGGCAGTGGTGTGACCCGCAGACACAGATTGTGGACCCAGGCGCTCGGCCCACCTATTACAGTGCTTTGATGCCATGTGGCGGATCATGCTGGTGCTGGTGAGGTTGCTAGTGTTCACGCCCCTACTTATTTTTGTATGGCACAGGTTGCAAATTACAATTCTTTTGTCGTCCGCACTTTCCTCAAAAAAGCGCCAGACTGCGGAACACCTACCCCTTGGCAAGGGAGATTTCCACAAGGGGGTGCTCTGGGGAACAGTTGCAGACTTGTTTGGTGTGGCCCGCCTTCTCCCTTTTGCCATCCCACTGCCTCTTCCAGCCTGTTGCGGTGCAGCAGATCCCTCCCCCTCTGTACTGCTATCCTCACTCGGCTTTCCACCTTCCCAGGTTGGGTCAGTGACTTCATTGTCCACCACCTCCTCTTCCACTTCCTCACTCTTCTCATCCTCCTGACTTGTTGACCTAACCACTACCTCAGTGATTGACAACTGTGTCTCATCCTCTTCCTCAACCTCTTGATACAGTAATTGCCGTTGAGTTATTGGCAACTGTGTCTGATCATCATCCACCTCATTAAACAGTAATTGCCATTCCCCACTGTCATCTTCTTGTAATTGTGGATACTCAAGAGTTTGGGAATCAGGGCACAAGATCTATCCCTCTTCAAGCGTGCTTGGCGAGAGGGCCAAATCAAGGAATAGCGCTGAAAAGAGCTTCTCGAATATCCGAGTGTGGGATCACTTGTTTTCCCAGACTCTCCATGGTGGGAGGAAGGAGGATTAAGGTGAGGATTGGGTTGAACAGACTCTTGGCTACTGAGACTGCACTTGGTGGAAGACAGGGTGGTGCTTAACCGACTGGAAGCATTATCTGCTGCAATCCAACCGACCACCTGGTCGCATTGGTCTGACTTCAAGAGTGGTGTCCTGCGCCGCCCTGAAAACTGGGACTTGTGCAGTGACCAGGAACGGGTGGTTAAATGTTCAGTATTTGTTGTGACGCCAATTGCAGTGTGCGCAGGGTACTATCACAGGGCCCTTCTAAGGTGTTACAACGCACGTCCCAGGTTAGGAATGCCAGAGTGGTGCAATTGCCTATAATGTCTCTGTATGGTGATGATAGTGGTGTCAACGGTGTCTCCTACCTGGGTACGGCTGGACTCCTGGCTCCTGGCTCACTTGCAATAAATTTGAGTGTAGTGATAGGAGGAGTAATAGAGGGATTTTGCAGCAGAAATTGATATCCAGACCTTTGGTAAAGTTCAAACTTGTCTTTACTTAGGGTAACATTCATCCAAGCAAGGTACAGCTTTAGTCCTTGGTCCCAGCAGGCTTTGGCAATGGTTGACATGAATGAATTTTCTGCTCTGTAAACCTGGAGCTTGCAGGAAAAGACGTCTGCTTAATAGCTCTAAAACTGTGGCAGGAATGTGGCTTCTGCACCACTTTATGTCTTCTGCTTTATGGGGACTGACTAGCTGAAGAGGAATATGGCTTCTCCTAGGTCTCTGGACTTTACTTTACAGTTATATTCTCAGGGAATGCTTTCTTCCTGGAACTGGAGGTTGTCTGCCTGCTTCATCCAGCTGAGGCTGCAGGGCTCAGGCTGGGGATTGTGATAAATGTCTTAGCCGAGACAAGATCCTGGCTTGGTTCCCTATATTGGGGAGCTCCTAACACGCACACCCTACCCCAAGCAGGGGGTGGGCTGCACTCCTCTCTAACTTCCTTAAGGTCTAGGATGTGGGAACAGTCCACACCTCCACAGAGGGGGGCTAAGCTGGAATGAACCATTCCAGCTTAGATATACAAAACTGAAACTAACTCCTTACCAACGCATTGCTGCCACCTGCTGTTGAACATGGAAATTACAATAATATTTTACATTTAACATGGTTTATGCACATTTGTGAATGACATAATGTAAAATCATATCAGCTAACAAAGTAAAGGCTCTTAGGAGATGGTAGCGGGGTAGAAGAGTGTCGTAACACAACTCTGGGGTGTTACATTCCCCCTTAATTTGAGTTAAGCCGCCCTCGGCTTATGCTTAGGAGGGGAGAAACCAGCTCTGGGGTACCCAAATAAGTACAAAGTGCTGCATGTATTACAAATAAAGACATACAAAGAAAAACATATAATGGCTACCCTGAGGTTCCTGCCCACATGAGTAGGGTGTCCTAAGTAACAGTTTCCCTCTCTGTATAACCAGTGAACCAAAGATCTGCACTAAGCAATCACTACTTACTGACTTTTCGAGTATTATCCACCAATACCAAAGAAAGCATGGGGGGGGGTCTTTACTCTGTAATCCCACCATTATGTAATGAAATGCCCGAAAATGGAAGGGTCACTTTATCCTGTATTCCCTTCCCTGCACCAAAGTCAAAAAATAAGGATTATAGCACGATCACTATGGTGACTATGGGTAGCTAAAAAATACTCTAAGGTTTGAGGCATCATACCTTAGGCAAAGGCACAGAAGGGGAGGTATCAGCTTCTCCATGCACTTCTGGAAGACACCTCAGGATGGGAGCAATCCTGAACAAATAACAAACGGGAAGGAGGGGTCAAAAACTCCTCTAATCATTCCCGAATCAGCGGGGTTACCCGTATAGTTACTGGACCTGCCAGGACTTACCACTTGGTCCTACGCTGGGTACCTATGATTATATAACACCGGGTGTAGGCCATTAGTATTAAGCGTCCATATAGGCAGTCCGTTTAAAGGGGGGAGAGAACAAAAGCAAGGCACACAGAAGTAAGGTGCTACATATCTGGCTTTAGGCAAAAGTTAGTGCAATTTCACAGTAAGTGCATGAAGGTCACATTGCGGCACCTAGAAAAGAATAGACACAATGGGCTTATAATACGTAGCATAACCTGTAAATATTTAGGCAAAAACATAGTGCATTTATTAGTGCAATCAATATTATCATAATGCGCTCAAATATGACTTGAATCCTTTTTTTCTTTGAAGTGCTTTCTGTAGAATGCTCTGAAAACAGGTAAAAGTCAATTGTAATCCACAGGAACAATAAAGTTAATTGTAATCCAATAAGAGGTATAAAATGTCATATAAAAGCACATAAAATAGCAGCATAATAAGAACCATAGTTCCATAAGGCTATCAAGTAACCTGAGAAAGGGGATAAAACAATGTAAACTTGGTTGCAAAGGGTTAAAGTAGTTGGGGGGAGTCCTCACAAGAGTGGCCATCCAGCTGAGGCTGTAACTAGTGGCAACGGATTAAAACAGAACTGGCCAACAGTCTCTCAGTTTTCAAGACCAGTCCACGCTGTGGCTCCCAATAGTTCTTTATTTTTATTTTTTTAGGATGAGAAAAGCATTTTAGAGAAGGACTTCCAGGTCCTCCTCGCTGCTACAGCTACTGAAGCTCATTAGAGGGCGCTCTTGCCTCTGGTAACTTAGCTTGGCAGCTGTAGTGGTGTGCCACTGCCCTCTTGTGGTGTCTTTTGGAATTGGCAGAGCAGTCAGCCTGGTGAACGCTGCAGTGACCTGCTGCAAGCCGGAATCCCTTGCCAGTGCAAAACCTCTGGCTGAAGGGGCTCTGGTAAGCAAACTGCCTGTGGCAGCTTCCAGGGTAGGACGTATGGCTGTACCCTGGGATTGAATGTCAGAACAGAATTGTTAATCTGGCCCACCCGTAGTGTTAGTGGTGCGGGCAGGTCAGGGATGAGGGTCTCCTTTTCTGGCTGGGGTTGTTCCCTGAACCTCATCCTGCTGTCTGGGGTCTCCTGAAGGCAGCGGACTCTCCCTGCAGAGCCTGGGTCTTCCTGACAGGTCTCTGGGGTAAGTGCAGGGGACAATGGTTTGGCCAAAAGGGTCACTCCTGCGGCGAAAGGGCCTTGAATGGATCGCATTGGGGTGTATTCAACTTGGTCACCTACATACAGGTTGTGACGGGCCTGTGGTAAGTAGGGGCGCTTAACAGAGCGGCGGCTCACTAATATTTCGGCACCAGAATGCTGTCATTAGCGGCTAATGAAAAATTACAGGGAATGTCACAGGTATTTGTGATGAGGAAACGTTATACAGGAACCACCGGTAATTTCACTGTATGCAGCGTTGTAGCTGGCCAGCTAAGACCTGTCCTAGGTTGCTAATATAGCTTATATGTTTATATAGCTAGACCTGCCAATAACCTTAATACAGTTCCTATGTTTATATGTTAAAGACAAAAGCAGAGTTATTTCCTGTGACTTAAAGATTTGGATGTTATGTAACAGTTATATATTGTGTTCACAGAAGCAGAAAAGATAATATGACTTTAAGATTCAGTAAAATGAATGGAAGGTAAGCTCAATGACACAGCAGAATTAAAACCAGAAAGCAAAGAGTAAAGCTGTTGTCACTGCCCAGGAGTCTTGACCAATCACAGCCAGCCTCACACACAGCCTGTGTGGTAAATTCCCCTAGCAGGAGCTGCTAGAAATAATTATTCACCAGAGAGAGAAGCTGAACAGACATTCACTCTACTAAGAGCTGTGTTTTATGGAAGCAGAGAGGCCAAAATAGGTATTTAAAACAGTTATATAATGTTCCTACTGTTAATATAGTGATTAGAACTGTATACTGAACCAGTTATATGTGTGTTTACTTACAGTTCCACCAAACCATCAATCGCAAACTACAAATTACCATACAAACAATTGCAACCATTCAAATTCCATATTGCAATCCAAATTGCATACAACCATACCAGATCATACTCAACCAATCTGCAAATAGTTACTGCTAACTGCATACTTCAAATTGCGACCAAATTCAGCTAGTGAACTATTAGTTAGACCTCAGATATCCCTTTCAGAGAGATCATAAAGTGCTTAAAAGACTTAAAGTGAGAGTACAGATACTCAAGAGAGAAATATATCCACCATTTTATGTTGAATGACAAAATTGAACAGTTGAACCACCATCTTATGCATACCGCCATTTTATGATACTTTATTCAACACGTGTTTTGCTCATGGACTGCATGCGGAGGCGGCGGTGTTATATGAAGAAAAGTTGAAGTTAATAAAGAAGTTATTTCAAGCATTTGGTGTGCTCTTTAAACCTACTGTTTCCATAGAACGGTGCTAGAGGAATTACAGAGTAATAGACAGTCTGGTTAGACCAAAAGTCAGAGATATCAAAATTCTTCTAATGCCACAGCGCAAAAGGTACTTCATAGTGCTGCGCCTGCCACAAGCGTCTACGCAATAAAGTACACTGTATGTCACAGATCCATTTTTTAACCGCATACGTTACACTGGAGATGTGCCCCTGGTAATGTCACTGTCAAAAGCGGACACCGTCTATTGAAAAAGTACACTGTGTTTCACTGATATTTTTGGGATGCGCACAGGGGCATAGCTAGAAATGCATGGGCCCCATAGCAAAAAAAATGTATGGGCCCCCCACATATCTATCGGGCCTCCCACCACCCCTTCCAGAGCTCCCACCCAAACACCCATCCTAGATCTCCCACCGCCATGAGCAGTTTCACACTTGCGGCAGGGCGGATCCGACAGGCTGTTCACCATGTCGGATCCATCCTGCGGCTATTTCGCCGTGCCCGCGGACCGCCGCTCTGTCCCCATTGACTATAATGGGGACGGGGGCGGAGCTCCGGCGCAGCACGGCGGTGCATGGAGAAAGGCCGCCGGACTAAAATTACTGCATGTCAGGCTTTTTAGTCCGGCGGCTTTCTCCGTGCACCGCCATGCTGCGCTGGAGCTCCGCCCCCGTCCCCATTATAGTCAATGGGGACGGAGCGGCAGTCCGCGGGCACGGCGAAATAGCCGCAGGATGGATCCGACATGGTGAACAGCCTGTCGGATCCATCCTGCCGCAAGTGTGAAAGTACCCTTAAGAATTTAGATTATCTCAGAAATCATAAATTCTCAATAATCTCACTTCCTTAAATTCCAATGAATCACATATTCACATCACTTACTTGTAGTCACACAGACAGCAGGTGTCAGCCAGGCACAGACTGGAGTGGCACGACCGACGGCGTCACGGCGGGACTGAGTCTGTCACTGGACTGGAGAGTGGAAACCAGGCAGTGAGGCAGGCACTGACTCCACTGAGACTGAGGACTGGAGTGACTGTGAGGTCACGGGTGGATTCCCCTCTCTCTCACTTTCTCTGAGTGTCTGAGGCTCTGAGCTGCGCCGCCGCCTGCTCTGCTCAGCCAGACTGGTTTCGGGCAGTCAGATTAGCATATCAGCCGCCAGCCGCATAGCGCCTAATCTGACTGGCGCCAGTGCGGCCGGCGGGACCCTCCATTCTCCACAACAGCCAACAGGTACCCCGGCCCGGCCCCGCCCCCTCCACCGCCTGAGTCCGCCTCCTGAGTCCTCCCTCTAGTTACTAGGACTCTAGGAGGCGGAGCCGGAGGAAATCTTTCCTGCACGCACTGCGCTGGTGCCAGCCTGGCTCCGCCTCTGCTACGCCCCCGTTCCGGCCCCCTCCACCGCCTACCTCATGTTCTCCTTCCTTGTGTGTGCGGCAGACAGTGCGCCCCGGCCCGGGCCCGCCTGCTCCTACTACAGCTCCTCCTTCCTGTTGGCTTCCTTCCTTCCCCCCAGCCAGGCCCGAGCTGCGGACCGCCCGATCCTCGCCCAGTGGGCGGGCGGTCGGGCCTGGCTGGCTGTGCCTGCCTGTGTGTGTCGTGTTTGTATTAATAAAAAAAAATAAAAAATAATTATGCGCTTTGGACGGGCCCCCAGTGGCGTAGGGCCCCATAGCCACTGCTATGGTTGCTATGGCGATCCCTACGCCACTGTATGCGCACACTTTACACAGGAGATGTGGCGCAGCTAATGTCACTGTCCGCAGCAGACACCGTCTACCAAAAAAGTACACTGTATGTCACAGATAAATTTTAGAAGCGCACACGTTGCACTGCAGATGTGGCGCTGGTAATATCACTGTCCGCAGAAGACACTGTCTACGGAAAAAGTACACTGTATGTCACAGATACATTTTTGAAGCGCACAGGTTGCACTGCAGATGTGGCGCTGGTAATGTCACTGTCCGCAGCAGACACTGTCTACGGAAAAAGTACACTGTATGTCACAGATAAATTTTTGAAGCGCATACGTTACACAAGAGATGTGGCGCTGGTAATGTCACTGTCCGCAGCCGAAACGTCTATGGAAAAAGTACACTGTATGTCACAGATTAATTTTTGAAGCGCACACGTTGCACTGCACATGTGGCACTGGTAATATCACTGTCCACAGAAGACACTGTCTACGGAAAAAGTACACTGTATGTCACAGATAAATTTTTGAAGCGCACAGGTTGCACTGCAGATGTGGCGCTGGTAATGTCACTGTCCACAGCAGACACTGTCTACGGAAAAAGTACACTGTATGTCACAGATAAATTTTTGAAGCGCACACGTTGCACTGCAGATGTGGCGCTGGTCATGTCACTGTCCGCAGAAGACACTGTCTACGGAAAAAGTACACTGTATGTCACAGATAAAAATTTTAAGCGCACACGTTGCACTGTAGATGTGGCGCTGGTCATGTCATTGTCCGCAGCAGACTCCGTCTACAGAAAAAGTACACTGTATGTCACAGATAAATTTTTGAAGCGCACACGTTACACTGCAGATGTGGCGCTGGTAATGTCACTGTCCACAGCAGACACCGTCTACGGAAAATGTACACTGCATGTAACACATAAATTTTAGAAGCGCACACGTTACACTGCATATGTGGCGCTGGTAATGTCACTGTCCGCAGCAGACACCATCTACGGAAAAAATACACTGTATGTCACAGATACATTTTTGAAACGCACACGTTACACTGCAGATGTGGCGCTGGTCATTTCACTGTCCGCAGCAGACACCGTCTACGGAAAAAGTATACTGTATGTCACAGATACATTTTTGAAGCGCACACTTTACTTTGCTATATAGCACCCGATGACGCATTCCGGCCAGCCAATCATTGTAATGCCATCAGCCAACATGGCTACGGCATTACAGTGAGGGCAGTACTTACCTGCATGTTTATTGGCTGCGTAGCAGGCAAGAAATGTGCTGGGCGGAGACTCAAGCATTGCGCTCGAGCTGAATACTGCCATGTGCCCAACATCGAAATGCTCGAGCCGAACGGGTGTTCGGCCGAGCATGCTCGGTCATCACTAGTTAACAGCAAAACAAACCTCAATATTTATGACCCTGATTCTGCAGTTTATAGAAACACCCTATATATGCTCGTAAACTGCTGTATGGGTACCCGGCACGGTTTGGAAGGGTAGGAGCGCCATATGGTTTTTGGAGGGCAGATTTTGCTGGAATGATTTTTGGCCATCATGTTGCATTTGAAGAGACCCTAAAATAACCCTACAACGGAAACTTCCAAAAAGTGATCCCATTTTGGAAACTGCACCCTTCAAGGAATGGATTGAGGGGTGCTCGAGTGCTATGACCCAACAAGCCTTTCAAGGTATTTAGAAACTGTGAAAATGAAAAATTAAATTTTTTACAATAAAATGTTGCTTTAGCATTTTTCATTTTCACAAATGGTAACAAGAGAAATGCACCCCACAATTTCGTACACATTTTTCCCTTACGTGGCAACACCCCATATGTGATCGTAAACTGCTGTTTGGGGACATGGCAGCGTTCAGAAAGGAAGGAGTGGCACCTGGACGTTTTTATTTTTTTTAAATTTTTTACTACGCTGGGTGAGGGCTTGTTTTTTTTTTTTCAGGACAAGATTTAGTTTTTATTGGTACCATTTTGGGGTACATATGACATTTTGATTTTTTTTTGTATTTTTGGGAGCTGAGGTGTGCAAAAATTGCAATTCTGTTAGTGTTTTTTTATTTTTACGGGGTTCTCCATGTGGTATATATCATATGATAACTTTATTCTATGGGTTGATGCAATTATGGTGATACCAAATTGATATAGTTTTTTTTCTGTTTTACTACTTTTGCATCATAAAATAATTTTTTTATTAAAAAGAAATTATATTTAGCATTGCTGTATACAAACATTCGTAACATACTGTATTTATTTTTCCACCATCGTGGCTGGCTAATGGCTTGTGTTTTGCGGGACAAGCTGTAGTTTTTATTGGTACCATTTTGGGGTTACATATGACTTTTGATCGCTTTTTATACAATTTTTGGATAGGTGAAGTGACAAAAACAGTTATTTGTATGTTACAGCTTACACACGCTGCTGATGGCGGCGGCTCAGTCACTGAGCTCCTGCCATCTCGATCATTGCAGGCGGCATAGTGTAAAAGCGGGCACAATGAGGGCACAGAAGAAGTACTGAGGAGGTACAGAGGGGGCAGCCTTTATTCAGGCTCTGATCTCCACAAATGCTGGAGATTGGAGCTGGGTAACAGCAGAGATTGGTTAGTCTGAACATCTTCTCAGTGTCTCCACTGTCCGTGACACAATAAAGTGTCACAGCCAAAGTTAACAGTTCGTAGCTGTATGTCTGATCACAGAAACTTACATGCAGCCTGGACGTACAGCTACATCTATTTGCATCAAAGGGTTAATGACCTTTCCTCAGGATAGGTTATCAATATCAGATCACTGGGAGCAACACGTCCCACTCATAGCTCACCAAGCACAGCACCTTACATTGTATAGCAGCTATGCTTGGTACTGCAGTTTGGTGATGTCACTAGCCTAGGAAAAAGCTGAAGCTGCAGCTGATGGAGCACCGCGGGCGATTCAAACAGATGATCGACGGGGGTGCCAGAAGTTTAAACCCCACTCTACATTAATGGGGTTCTCCAGGAATTAAGAAAATGAAAATATGTAAATATTACTTTATTATAAATATATTCCCAAATACCTTTTATTGTTATAATGGCTTGTTTTCTCTGGGGAGCAATCATTAGGAGAACAAAAATGGACGCCGTCCTATTAGTACACACAAAATCTGTCCTAATAACACAGGAGGACAAGTTACTTCAAGGCACTGAGGTAAATATCTTCCTCATCCTCCACTCTGCTTGTCAGGGATTATGGTCCTGAATACAGTTTAATATGATCTTCAGCTGAATCTCTGTAGGAATGGAGTTCATTAGGAGACATGAAGTACAGAAATGAGGTGGGAATGTGGCTGTGTCCTGTTATGTGATTTAGGACAGGTTTTGTGTGTACTAATAGGACGGCGGCCATTTTATTTCTCCTAATGATTGCTCCCCAGACAAAACGAGCCATTATAACTAATGAAAGATATTTGGGAATATATTTATAATAAAGTAATATTTAGGTATTTTCATTTTCTTAATTCCCGGACAGCCCCTTTACTTTAATATTGCATAATGATACTGACCCATAGAATAAAGTTTGCATGTTATTTTTATCACACCATGAATGCCATAAAAGGAAATGCCCCCAAAAAAGGCATGATTGTGTTTTCCTTACCACTAATTATTTATTTTACAATCAATTGTTCTCAATGCATTATATGGACGGTTAAATGCTTCCGTTAGGTACTGCTCTTCCTACCAAAAACATGCCCTGATACTGCTATGTCGATTGAGGAAAAAAAATTGCTTTGAAGACAGAAAGTGAAAAATGAAAACATTTTACCTGGTCTCTAAAGGGGTTGTGCATGTTTGGAGCCCCCACCACCTCCCCCCTTTCCTTTTGGGCAGACCTTTGAAGGGAAGAATATTTACCTGCTTCTGCAGTAAGCCGGATAGTGACTAACGCACACTGGCGCAAAATTAATAGTTTTTAGTTTGTGACGCCAATTGCAGCTTGCACAGGTACTGTAGCAGGGCCCTTTAAGATGTATTAGCTCACGTACCAGGTGAGGAATGCCAGAGGGGATAATGTCTCTGTGTAATGTCAACGGTGTCTCCTACCTTGGTACGGCTGGACTCCTGGATCCTGGCTCACTTGCAATAAAATGAGTGTTGTTAATAGGAGCAACTGAGGAACTTGGGTAATAGTAAATGAGATCCAGACTGGTGATATAATCCCACTTGTCTTTACTTAATGGGTGCAGCATAAATCCATATGAGTACAGCAATAGTCTTTAGGTCCCAGCAGGTATTGGCAATGTATGGCAGGAGTTAATGCCTCTTCTGCTCCTATACTTTATGCCCGGAGAATCTGGCAGGTATTTATCTTCTGCTCTGTCTGTCGTCTGCTTGATATGGGCCTGACTAGCTGAGGAGGTATTTGGCTTCTCCTGGTCTCTGGATCTGTACTCACAGCTATGCTCACAGGGAATGCTTCTTCCTGGAGGCTGGAGATGGCTGCTTTTCTTGTCAACCAGCTGAGGCTGATGGCTCAGGCTGGGAAGAGTGATCTTGGCCTCAACCGAGACTTGATCCTGTCTTGGGATCCCTGTTTCTGGGAGCTCCTACTAACTGTAACGGGGTTCCCGAAGGTGCACTCGGTCCCCCATTAGCCGCAGAACTTCTGCTTAGCTTCGGGAACGAGGATCTGTGTTTTACCTCGTTCCCAGGGCGGCTTTATTAGCTGGGTGGCTCCCTGCTCCTAAGTCTGCCTTGAGCGCCGAGCTGATCACTCGGTGCTCGACTGGTTGGTCTGTCGGTCATGTGACGCTGGCCACGTCACATGACCCTCACTCCCCACTATAAATACAGGCAGCCTGCTGGCCACAGGTTGCCTGTTAATTTAAGTTCCACCTGTGATTTGGTCTTTCCTGGCGTACTTACCTCCTGCTGAATTCCTGACGATCCTCTGCCTGCTCCTTGTGTACTTTTCTGCTCTCCTGGTATTCTGACCCCGGCCTCCTCCTGACGACCCTCTGCTGACTCCTTTGGTACTTCACGTCTCTCCTGGTATTTATGACCCCGGCTTCTCCTGACTATTCTCTGCTTGCTCCATTTGCACTTTGTAGCTTTCCTGGTATTGACTCGGTCCGTTCACGTTCTGTTGTTTGTCTGTCTGTCATCCCAGCACTTATTCCAAGCTAGGGATTGCCGTCCAGTTGTCCCCTGTCATTAGGACTTGCGAGGCAAGTAGGCAGGGCCAGGGGTGAGGGTGGAGCGCAGTGGTCACTTCCCTCCCCCCTGTGTGTGTGTGTATGCGACCGTTACACTAACACAGCCTTCCCCTAGCCGGGGTTGCTGGTACACACTGGATCTAACTGGTTTCTTCCCTCCCTTGAGGCAGGACATAGGACCAGCCCACTTCTGCTCCTAGAAGAGGGGGGAGCTAGATTGGAATGAACTATTCCAGTCTAGCTATGCTAAACTGGCTATGGTCCTGCTAAATACATTGCTGCCACCTGCTGGTGTACAGGGAAGTTACAGCATAATATATGAAACAGGCATAGAAAATACATACACTGCTCAAAAAAATAAAGGGAACTCTTAAACAACACAATGTAACTCCAAGTCAATCACACTTCTGTGAAATCAAACTGTCCACTTAGGAAGCAACACTGAGTGACAATCAATTTCACATGCTGTTGTGCAAATGGGATAGACAACAGGTGGAAATTATAGGCAATTAGCAAGACACCCCCAATAAAGGAGTGGTTCTGCAGGTGGTGACCTGACCACTTCTCAGTTCCTATGCTTCCTGGCTGATGTTTTGGTCACTTTTGAATGCTGGCGGTGCTTTCACTCTAGTGGTAGCATGAGACGGAGTCTACAACCCACACAAGTGGCTCAGGTAGTGCAGCCTATCCAGGATGGCACATCAATGCGAGCTGTGGCAAGGTTTGCTGTGTCAGTCAGCGTAGTGTCCAGAGCATGGAGGCGCTACCAGGAGACAGGCCAGTACATCAGGAGACGTGGAGGAGGCCGTAGGAGGGCAACAACCCAGCAGCAGGACCGCTACCTCCGCCTTTGTGCAAGGAGGAACAGGAGGAGCAAACGGTCAGAAACAGACTCCATGAGGGTGATATGAGGGCCCGACGTCCACAGGTGCGGGTTGTGCTTACAGCCCAACACCGTGTAGGACGTTTGGCATTTGCCAGAAAACACCAAGATTGGCAAATTCGCCACTGGCGCCCTGTGCTCTTCACAGATGAAAGCACGTTCACACTGAGCACATGTGACAGACGTGACAAAGTCTGGAGACGCCGTGGAGAACGTTCTGCTGCCTGCAACATCCTCCAGCATGACCGGTTTGGCATTAGGTCAGTAATGGTGTGGGGTGGCATTTCTTTGGAGGGCCGCACAGCCCTCCATGTGCTCGCCAGAGGTAGCCTGACTGCCATTAGGTACCGAGATGAGATCCTCAGACCTCTTGTGAGACCATATGCTGGTGCGGTTGGCCCTGGGTTCCTCCTAATGCAAGACAATGCTAGACCTCATGTGGCTGGAGTGTGTCAGCAGTTCCTGCAAGACGAAGGCATTGATGCTATGGACTGGCCCGCCCGTTATCCAGACCTGAATCCAATTGAGCACATCTGGGACATCACGTCTCGCTCTATCCACCAACGTCACGTTGCACCACAGACTGTCCAGGAGTTGGCAGATGCTTTAGTCCAGGTCTGGGAGGAGATCCCTCAGGAGACCGTCCGCCACCTCATCAGGAGCATGCACAGGCGTTGTAGGGAGGTCATACAGGCACGTGGAGGCCACACACACTACTGAGCCTCATTTTGACTTGTTTTAAGGACATTACATCAAAGTTGGATCAGCCTGTAGTGTGTTTTTCCACTTTAATTTTGAGGGTGACTCTAAATCCAGACCTCCATGGGTTAAAAAATTTGATTTCCATTTTTTTCTTTTGTGTGATTTTGTTGTCAGCACATTCAACTATGTAAAGAACAAAGTATTTCAGAAGAATATTTAATTAATTCAGATCTAGGATGTGTTATTTTTGTGTTCCCTTTATTTTTTTGAGCAGTGTATAATGGAAAATGCAATGTGAGACTACACAAGATGACAATACATATGCACCTGACATGTTGTAGCAGGGAGAAAGAGTTTAGTGACATACTCCAGGATGTTACACTTCCAGATGCTGGCTTCCAGCTCCTGCACTCTCTGGCCTCCACTTGGGTCCCTAGTAGGGTTGAGCGAACCTGTGGAAGTTCGGGTTCGCCGGGTTCGGCTAAACTTCAGGTCAAAGATCAGGTTCAGGACTCGAACTTGATCCGAACTTCACCCCGAACTCGGACCCCATTTAAGTCAATGGGGACCCGAACTTCACTTTATTATTTTCCATTAAAACATGGTTATAACGGAAAATAATAGCATTCTTAAAACAGAATGCTAAATAAAATGTCAGGTCCTGAATAAAAGAAGATATTGGCTGTGCAATCAAGTGGATGAGGTGAGGTTTTTTTTAACCCCTCAATAGACATTTTATTTAGCATTCTGTTTTAAGAATGCTATTATTTTCCGTTATAACCATATTATAACGGAAAATAATAAAATCACCTGAACACCGAACCCGAACTTCAGTGAAAAAGTCTGGGTTCGCTCAACTCTAGTCCCTAGATATAAACTTCCAGTTTGATGCCACTACAGCCAATCACTGCCCACAGCAATGACCTGCTCCTCTTGCGTCACATGACCAGTTGCCATGATGCAAGGAGGGTAGGTCACTGAGTCAAAACTGAAATTTACATCCAGGGACCTGAGCAGAGCAGCGCAGGCCGGAGAACACAGGAACGACCATGAAGAAGCAGGTAAGTATGCTTCCCTTCACAGGTCTGCCGAAGAGGGGGGAGTTTGTCAAAACTGCACCCCAATGTACACAACCCTTTAACCACTTAAGGACTACAGGTTTATACCCCCCTAAAGACCAGGCCCTTTTTTACAAATCGGCACTCCACAACTTTAGCGGTTTATTGCTCGGTCATGCAACTTACCACCCAAATGAATTTTACCTCCTTTTCTTCTCACTAATAGAGCTTTCATTTGGTGGTATTTCATTGCTGCTGACATTTTTACTTTTTTTGTTATTAATCGAAATTTAACGATTTTTTTGCAAAAAAATGACATTTTTCACTTTCAGTTGCAAAATTTTGCAAAAAAAACGACATCCATATATAAATTTTTCTCTAAATTTATTGTTCGACATGTCTTTGATAAAAAAAAAAATGTTTGGGTAAAAAAAAAAATGGTTTGGGTAAAAGTTATAGCGTTTACAAACTATGGTACAAAAATGTGAATTTCCGCTTTTTGAAGCAGCTCTGACTTTCTGAGCACCTGCCATGTTTCCTGAGGTTCTACAATGGCCAGACAGTACAAACACCCCACAAATGACCCCATTTCGGAAAGTAGACACCCTAAGGTATTCGCTGATGGGCATAGTGAGTTCATAGAACTTTTTATTTTTTGTCACAAGTTAGCGGAAAATGATGATTTTTTATTTTTTTCTTACAGTCTCATATTCCACTAACTTGTGACAAAAACTAAAAACTTCCATGAACTCACTATGCCCATCAGCGAATACCTTGGGGTGTCTTCTTTCCAAAATGGGGTCACTTGTGGGGTAGTTATACTGCCCTGGCATTCTAGGGGCCCAAATGTGTGGTAAGGAGTTTGAAATCAAATTCTGTAAAAAATGACCAGTGAATTCCGAAAGGTGCTCTTTGGAATATGGGCCCCTTTGCCCACCTAGGTTGCAAAAAAGTGTCACACATCTGGTATCTCCGTATTCAGGAGAAGTTGGGGAATGTGTTTTGGGGTGTCATTTTACATATACCCATGCTGGGTGAGAGAAATATCTTGGCAAAAGACAACTTTTCCCATTTTTTTATACAAAGTTGGCATTTGACCAAGATATTTATCTCACCCAGCATGGGTATATGTAAAAAGACACCCCAAAACACATTCCCCAACTTCTCCTGAATACGGAGATACCAGATGTGTGACACTTTTTTGCAGCCTAGGTGGGCAAAGGGGCCCATATTCCAAAGAGCACCTTTCGGATTTCACTGGTCATTTTTTACAGAATTTGATTTCAAACTCCTTACCACACATTTGGGCCCCTAGAATGCCAGGGCAGTATAACTACCCCACAAGTGACCCCATTTTGGAAAGAAGACACCCCAAGGTATTCCGTGAGGGGCATGGCGAGTTCCTAGAATTTTTTATTTTTTGTCACAAGTTAGTGGAAAATGATGATTTTTTTTTTTTTTTTTTTCATACAAAGTCTCATATTCCACTAACTTGTGACAAAAAATAAAAACTTCCATGAACTCACTATGCCCATCAGCGAATACCTTGGGGTCTCTTCTTTCCAAAATGGGGTCACTTGTGGGGTAGTTATACTGCCCTGGCATTCTAGGGGCCCAAATGTGTGGTAAGGAGTTTGAAATCAAATTCTGAAAAAAATGACCAGTGAAATCCGAAAGGTGCTCTTTGGAATATGGGCCCCTTTGCCCACCTAGGCTGCAAAAAAGTGTCACACATCTGGTATCTCCGTATTCAGGAGAAGTTGGGGAATGTGTTTTGGTGTGTCATTTTACATATACCCATGCTGGGTGAGAGAAATATCTTGGTCAAATGCCAACTTTGTATAAAAAAAATGGGAAAAGTTGTCTTTTGCCAAGATATTTCTCTCACCCAGCATGGGTATATGTAAAATGACACCCCAAAACACATTCCCCAACTTCTCCTGAGTACGGAGATACCAGATGTGTGACACTTTTTTGCAGCCTAGGTGGGAAAAGGGGCCCATATTCCAAAGAGCACCTTTCGGATTTCACTGGTCATTTTTTACAGAATTTGATTTCAAACTCCTTACCACACATTTGGGCCCCTAGAATGCCAGGGCAGTATAACTACCCCACAAGTGACCCCATTTTGGAAAGAAGACACCCCAAGGTATTCCGTGAGGGGCATGGCGAGTTCCTAGAATTTTTTATTTTTTGTCACAAGTTAGTGGAAAATGATGATTTTTTTTATTTATTTTTTCATACAAAGTCTCATATTCCACTAACTTGTGACAAAAAATAAAAACTTCCATGAACTCACTATGCCCATCAGCGAATACCTTGGGGTCTCTTCTTTCCAAAATGGGGTCACTTGTGGGGTAGTTATACTGCCCTGGCATTCTAGGGGCCCAAATGTGTGGTAAGGAGTTTGAAATCAAATTCTGAAAAAAATGACCAGTGAAATCCGAAAGGTGCTCTTTGGAATATGGGCCCCTTTGCCCACCTAGGCTGCAAAAAAGTGTCACACATCTGGTATCTCCGTATTCAGGAGAAGTTGGGGAATGTGTTTTGGGGTGTCATTTTACATATACCCATGCTGGGTGAGAGAAATATCTTGGTCAAATGCCAACTTTGTATAAAAAAATGGGAAAAGTTGTCTTTTGCCAAGATATTTCTCTCACCCAGCATTGGTATATGTAAAATGACACCCCAAAACACATTCCCCAACTTCTCCTGAGTACGGAGATACCAGATGTGTGACACTTTTTTGCAGCCTAGGTGGGAAAAGGGGCCCATATTCCAAAGAGCATCTTTCGGATTTCACTGGTCATTTTTTACACATTTTGATTTCAAACTTCTTACCACACATTTGGGCCCCTAGAATGCCAGGGCACTATAACTACCCCACAAGTGACCCCATTTTGGAAAGAAGACACCCCAAGGTATTTCGTGATGGGCATAGTGAGTTCATGGAAGTTTTTATTTTTTGTCACAAGTTAGTGGAATATGAGACTTTGTAAGAAAAAAAAAATAATAAAAAAATCATCATTTTCCGCTAACTTGTGACAAAAAATATAAAATTCTAGGAACTCCCCATGCCCCTCACGGAATACCTTGGGGTGTCTTCTTTCCAAAATGGGGTCACTTGTGGGGTAGTTATACTGCCCTGGCATTTTCCAGGGGCCCTAATGTGTGGTAAGTAGGTAAATGACCTGTGAAATCCTAAAGGTGATCTTTGGAATGTGGGCCCCTTTTCCCACCTAGGCTGCAAAAAAGTGTCACACATGTGGTATCGCTGTATTCAGGAGAAGTTGGGCAATGTGTTTTGGGGTGTCTTTTTACATATACTCATGCTGGGTGAGAGAAATATCTCAGCAAAAGACAACTTTTCCCATTTTTTTATACAAAGTTGGCATTTGACCAAGATATTTATCTCACCCAGCATGGGTATATGTAAAATGACACCCCAAAACACATTGCCCAACTTCTCCTGAGTACGGCGATACCAGATGTGTGACACTTTTTTGCAGCCTAGATGCGCAAAGGGGCCCACATTCCTTTTATGAGGGCATTTTTAGACATTTGGATCCCAGACTTCTTCTCACGCTTTAGGGCCCCTAGAATGCCAGGGCAGTATAAATACCCCACATGTGACCCCATTTTGGAAAGAAGACACCCCAAGGTATTCAATGAGGGGCATGGCGAGTTCATAGAATTTTTTTTTTTTTGGCACAAGTTAGCGGAAATTGATTTTATTTATTTTTTTCTCACAAAGTCTCCCTTTCCGCTAACTTGGGACAAAAATTTCAATCGTTCATGGACTCAATATTCCCCTCACGGAATACCTTGGGGTGTCTTCTTTCCGAAATGGGGTCACATGTGGGGTATTTATACTGCCCTGGCATTCTAGGGGCCCTAAAGCGTGAGAAGAAGTCTGGAATATAAATCTCTAAAAAATTTTACGCATTTGGATTCCGTGAGGGGTATGGTGAGTTCATGTGAGATTTTATTTTTTGACACAAGTTAGTGGAATATGAGACTTTGTAAGAAAAAAAAAATAATTTCCGCTAACTTGGGCCAAAAAAATGTCTGAATGGAGCCTTACAGGGGGGTGATCAATGACAGGGGGGTGATCAATGACAGGGGGGTGATCAGGGAGTCTATATGGGGTGATCACCCCCCTGTCATTGATCACCCCCCTATAAGGCTCCATTCAGATGTCCGTATGTGTTTTGCGGATCCGATCCATGTATCCGTGGATCCGTAAAAATCATACGGACATCTGAATGCAGCCTGACAGGGGGGGGGGTGATCAATGACAGGGTGGTGATCAATGACAGGGGGGTGATCAGGGAGTCTATATGGGGTGATCACCCCCCCTGGAAGGCTCCAGGGAGACGCCTGTATGTGTTTTGCGGATCCAATCCATCTATCAGTGGATCCGTAAAAATCATGCGGACGTCTGAATGGAGCTTTACAGGGGGGTGATCAATGACAGGGGGGTAATCAATGACAGGGGGGGTGATCAGGGAGTCTATATGGGGTGATCACCACAGTCATTGATCACGCCCCTGTAAGGCTCCATTCAGACATCCGTATGCGTTTTGCGGATCCGATCCATCTATCAGTAGATCCGTAAAAATCATGCGGACATCTGAATGGAGCTTTACAGGGGGGTGATCAATGACAGGGGGGTGATCAGGGAGTCTATATGGGGTGATCACCACAGTCATTGATCATGCCCCTGTAAGGCTCCATTCAGACGTCCGTATGCGTTTTGCGGATCCGATCCATCTATCAGTGGATCCGTAAAAATCATGCGGACATCTGAATGGAGCTTTACAGGGGGGTAATCAATGACAGGGGGGTGATCAGGGAGTCTATATGGGGTGATCACCACAGTCATTGATCACGCCCCTGTAAGGCTCCATTCAGACGTCCATATGCGTTTTGCGGATCCGATCCATCTATCAGTGGATCCGTAAAAATCATGCGGACGTCTGAATGGAGCTTTACAGGGGGGTGATCAATGACAGGGGGGTAATCAATGACAGGGGGGTGATCAGGGAATCTATATGGGGTGATCACCACAGTCATTGATCACGCCCCTGTAAGGCTCCATTCAGACGTCCATATGCGTTTTGCGGATCCGATCCATCTATCAGTGGATCCGTAAAAATCATGCCGACGTCTGAATGGAGCTTTACAGGGGGGTGATCAATGACAGGGGGGTAATCAATGACAGGGGGGTGATCAGGGAGTCTATATGGGGTGATCACCACAGTCATTGATCACGCCCCTGTAAGGCTCCATTCAGACGTCCGTATGCGTTTTGCGGATCCGATCCATCTATCAGTAGATCCGTAAAAATCATGCGGACGTCTGAATGGAGCTTTACAGGGGGGTAATCAATGACAGGGGGGTGATCAGGGAGTCTATATGGGGTGATCACCACAGTCATTGATCACGCCCCTGTAAGGCTCCATTCAGACGTCCGTATGCGTTTTGCGGATCCGATCCATCTATCAGTGGATCCGTAAAAATCATGCGGACATCTGAATGGAGCTTTACAGGGGGGTAATCAATGACAGGGGGGTGATCAGGGAGTCTATATGGGGTGATCACCACAGTCATTGATCACGCCCCTGTAAGGCTCCATTCAGACGTCCGTATGCGTTTTGCGGATCCGATCCATCTATCAGTGGATCCGTAAAAATCATGCGGACGTCTGAATAGAGCTTTACAGGGGGGTAATCAATGACAGGGGGGTAATCAATGACAGGGGGGTGATCAGGGAGTCTATATGGGGTGATCAGGGGTGATCAAGGGTGAATAAGGGGTTAATAAGTGACAGGGGGGGGTGTAGTGTAGTGGTGCTTAGTGCAACATATTACTGAGCTACCTGTGTCCTCTGGTGGTCGATCCAAACAAAGGGGACCACCAGAGGACCAGGTAGCAGGTATATTAGACGCTGTTATCAAAACAGCGTCTGATATACCTTTCAGGGGTTAAAAAAAACACATCTCCAGCCTGCCGCTGGCAGGCTGGAGATCCACTCTCTTACCTTCCGTTCACAGGAAATCTCGGCTCACGCGAGATGACGCCAATCGGCGTTAGCGTAGCCTGGGGGAGCGTTACAGTTGCGGCAAGTGGTTAAAGTGCTAAGCTCAATAATAACCAAAAGCAATAAGCTCCTAAGCTCCCTCTAGTGGTGGCTGCATGGAAATCTATTCAGGGGATTTAGAGCAGTGTCACAAAATACCAAATTAAGGTCTAAACCTAATTAAGACAGATTAGGAAATGAATCAGCACAGAATATGGATCTTGTCATATTAAAGAGGTTGTCTATCGAAAAATGTTCTACAGTTTTTAAACCAGCACCTGGATTTGAATACATTTGTAATCGCATGTAATTAAAAATTTAGCATAGCCACTGAGTTATTCAATAAAATGTAACTGTATAACGCCACCTTTTTTTTTTTCCTTTGTCCTGCTCACTGAGAAAGCCGCACATGCTCAGCTTCATCCTTCAACTGCCTCCTGAGCTGTGATAGGGAGAGCATGGACACGCCCCCTGAGCTCCAGCAGAAAATACACTCCCCTAAGGGCTCTTTCACACTTGCGTTGTCCGGATCCGTCGTTTACTCCATTTGTCGGAATTACACGCCGGATTCGGAAAAACACGTAAGAACGCATTATTTTTTATTTCCGGATGCGTCTTTCTGGTTTTTTTGGTAAGAGACTGATCCGGAAATCCTGAAGCCAACATCAACGTTTTTTTTCTGGATCCGTCGTACGGATCCGGTATGGGGCCGGATCCGTACGACGGATCCAGAAAAAAAACGATGTTGGCTTCAGGATTTCCGGATCAGTCTCTTTTTGCGCCAGCCAAGTCCTTCCTGGCGCAGGCGCAGATGCAACTTCCGGATCTGTCGTTGCGTCGTAAAAACTGAAGATGTTAGGACGGACCCGGAATAATACATTTCAATGAGCTATTATTCCGGATCCATCGATGTGGAAAGTGTTCAGGATTTTTGACCGGAGCAAAAAGCGCAGCATGCTGCGGTATTTTCTCCGGCCAAAAAACGTTCCGGTCCTGAACTGAAGACATCCTGATGCATCCTGAACGGATTTCTCTCCATTCAGAATGCATGGGGATAATCCTGATCAGGATTTTTCCGGCATAGAGCCCCGACGACGGAACTCTATGCCGGAAAACAAAAGCGCAAGTGTGAAAGAGCCCTTAATCTGCCAGCCTGATATAAATCTAGCAGAGCAATGAATGGGGAGATCTCTGGATCCATGTGAGGTACAGGACTGGTTCTAGCTTTGAATGTCGTGTACTATATGATGTCTGATTTTCATTTTTTACATTAGTCATGGGATAACCCTTTAAGCTTAATATTAACCAAAAGCAGTAAGCTCCTAAACACCCTCTAGTGGTGGCTGCATGGAAATCTACTCAGGGGATTTAGAGCAGTGTCACAAAAAAACTAATTAAGGTCTAAACCTAATTAAGACAGATTAGGAAATGAATCAGCACAGAATATGGATCTTGTTATATTAACCGCCTCCGGACCGCCTAACGCAGGGATGCGTTCTGGCGGCGGACGATTTGTTCCTCCTTCACGCATCGGTGCGTCATCTCGCGAGACTCGAGATTACGAGCATAGCCGGCCCGCGCATGCGCAGTGCACAAGCCATTTAACACATTATATTTATAAATATAATGTGTTAAATGGCTTCTGTGCTCTCTGCTGTGTCCTTTTCGTCGGTTGGTCCCAGCAGAGAGCACACATAACTGTGAGTACACCAAACACTATACATTTAGCCCCAGGCTATGAGCTGTGTGCTACGATTGGCCAGCGCTGCAGCAAGGGACAACCCTAATACAAAAACTCCGCCCAGTACAACAGAGGGAGCTGCAGACACCAGAGCCTATACCGGGCGAACGGAGCGGCGCCCAGACATACTAGTAAGTGCAGGGGGACCCCTGGGCGCCGCTCTGCCCACTGATATAGTTAGTTTTTAGTTTTTAAACTAGTGAAAGGTCCTCTTTAAGGACATTACATCAAAGTTGGATCAGCCTGTAGTGTGTTTTTCCACTTTAATTTTGAGTGTGACTCCAAATCCAGACCTCCATGGGTTAAAAAATGTGATTTCCATTTTTTTTTTTTTGTGATTTTGTTGTCAGCACATTCAACTATGTAAAGAACAAAGTATTTCAGAAGAATATTTAATTAATTCAGATCTAGAATGTGTTATTTTTGTGTTCCCTTTATTTTTTTGAGCAGTGTAGTATCTGTAAGTGATCAGAACCGATCACAGTCAGATCTATAATAGTATTAGTGTCACCTTAGCTCGCCCTCCACCCAAAACGCAGTGTTTGCCTGATCAGTCCTGATCGGTCGCCCACACGTATGTTCACCCACGCCCGCCCCGCCGCAGTGACAACATTTTTTTATCACTGCACAATCACTACACAAGCGCTGCAGTGATAAAAAAAATCAGTTTTGATATTTTTTATCAATCGCAGCGGCTTCCTGTACTTCGCTAGCCTCCCATTTGTAAGACAGGCTTGCTTTTTTTCTTGGGTAGTCTCAGGGAATACCCCCTAAATTTAGTTGACCAAATGGCAAGTAAGGGGTATTCTTCTGAAGAGGCCTACAGGCTTCTGACCTAGTCGGATGAGGAATGGGAACCCTCATCTGACGAATCCAGCGGGTCAGAATACGAACCTGTAGAAAGAAGTGGCAGTCTGACCCAAAGTTCGGACGATGAGGTTGAGGTCCCTGATACCACAAGGTGTACCCGGCCCCGTGTTGCTAGACCACAGGTTGCGCAGGATCCGCTTCAAGAGCAGCAGAGTGGGGCTGGCACTGTCGGATTACGTGGTGAGGCATACACCAGCAGCGCAGTCCATCCTGGACCTAGTACCAGCACTGCCGTAGAACATGGTGAAGTGGCGAGCACCAGAAGGGCAGTTGAAGCTGGTACGGTGGCACGTGCAGTAGTTACCCCGTCGCAGCCACCGCACAGACAGGCCTGTAGAGCCCCTAGAGTCCCTGAGGTGCTGGCAAACCCTGATTGGCAGCCCCCAACTTCAGCCGCACCAGTAGTTCCCCCTTTCACCGCCCAGTCTGGAGTTCGGGTTGAGACAGCTCAGATCGGATCGGCACTGGGGTTTTTTGAGCTGTTCTTCACTGCGGAGCTCTTGGACTTAGTCGTGGCAGAAACAAACCGGTATGCCGCTCAATTTATAGCCGCCAACCCGGGAGTCTTTCCGGTGGATACCCGTCCAAGTTTCCGAATTTAAAACTTTTCTGGGCCTTCTCCTCAACATGGGCCTGACAAAAAAGCATGAATTGCGGTCATATTGGTCCACGAACCCAATTCATAACATGCCCATGTTCTCTGCTGCCATGTCCAGGACACGATTTGAGACCATCCTGCTTTTCCTGCACTTTAGTGATAATAGCACCTCTCGTCCCAGAGGCCACCCAGCTTTTGACCGGCTCCACAAAATTCAGCCCCTCATAGACCACCTTAACACAAAATTTGCAGATTTGTATACCCCTGAGCAAAACATCTGCATAGACGAGTCCCTGATACATTTTACCAGGCGCCTTGGCTTCAAACAATACATCCCAAGCAAGCACGCCCGGTATGGGGTCAAATTGTATAAGCTCTGTGAAAGGGCCACAGGCTATACGCACAAATTTCGTGTCTATGAGGGTAAAGATCAGACCCTGGAGCCGGTCGGTTGCCCTGACTACATGGGGAGCAGTGGGAAGACAGTCTGGGACTTGGTGTCACCCTTATTTGGCAAGGGGTACCACCTTTATGTGGACAATTTCTACACAAGTGTGCCCCTCTTCAGGCATTTGTTTCTAGAACAGATTGGCTGCTGTGGCACCGCGCGACCTAGTCGCCGGGGCTTCCCCCATCGGCTCGTTACCACCCGTCTTGCAAGGGGGGGGAGAGGGCTGCCTTGTGTAACGAAGAACTGCTCGCGGTGAAATGGAGAGACAAGCATGACGTTTACATGCTCTCCTCCATTCATGCAGACACGACAATCCAAATTGAACGAGCAACCAGTGTCATTGAAAAGCCCCTCTCAGTCCACGACTATAATTTGCTCATGGGAGGGGTGGACTTCAATGACCAGATGTTGGCTCCTTATTTAGTGTCCTGCCGCACCAGACGCTGGTATAAGAAGGTGTCTGTATATTTAATTCAATTGGCTATGTACAATAGTTTTGTTCTCTACAGTAAGGCTGGGAGAACAGGATCCTTCGTCAAATTTCAGGAAGAGATCATCGAGAACCTCCTGTATCCAGGAGGTTCCGTGGCCCCAACCACCAATGTAGTGAGCCGTCTACACGAGCGACATTTCCCCAATGTCGTTGCTGGTACCTCAACCCAAGCGCCACCCCGAAAAAGATGTTGTATATGTAGCAGGAGTGGAATAAGGCGTGACACACGCTATTTCTGTCCTGACTGCCCTGACCACCCTGCCCTATGCTTAGGGGAGTGTTTCCGGAAGTACCACACACAGGTACACTATTAGTATAGGGATTGTGTGACACAGGACAGGCACACAGGGGTCTTAGGGCCCTTTCACACAGAGCTGCTGCAAACCTCTCCTTTCACCTGGGACAAAGTGCATAATGTACTTCGCCACATCTCTGGGCGATTTGCGCTTTGCACATTGTCCCATGGGGAAGGAGAGGTTTGTCCTATAAAGGTAATAAAAAACAAAAAATCACAGGTAAGCAAAAAAGTTAATGCTCCAAAAGTTCAATAAAGTTTATAAAAGTTAATGTTCTGTTTCAAATGTTATATAAAGTTAATGTTAATAAATAGATTTTTTTTTTTTTTACCTTCTAGATGGACCAACCGATCGACCAGCTGCAGCACTGATGTGCATTCTGACAGAAGCATTGCGCTGCTGTCAGATTACACAAAAGTCAGTGTATGCGGCGCTGCAAGACGAGATTTCTCCTCTGCAGTAAAAAAGATACGTTTGCCGAGGCTTATGAGCTGAGGGGCGGTGTTCATATGCTTTGGCAAACACTTTGTATATAAAAAAAATAATAATAATTCCGGCAATGATTTATTCATCCACATCGATTGATGTGAATGGAGAAATCGGGTTTGCCAGGGCATACGGGCTGAGTGGGTTTGGATGTTGGGCGGAGCTCCTATGTCCTGGCAGACGCCTTTCCCCTCCTTTTTTTTTTTTGGCAGAGATTTTTTCTTCCACATTGATCGATGCGAATAAAGAAATCTGTGCCGTTCATTTTTTCTTTCAGCCCAAAGGCTGAACGGAAAAAAAAAATCTCATTACCCGTATGCTCAATATAAGGAGAATAGCAGAAACTCCTAATGCTGCCCATACATGTAATGATTGCGGAGACCCTCAAATGATTGCGGAGACCCCACAAATGACCCCATTTTGGAAAGAAGACACCCGAAGGTATACGCTGAGGGGCATATTGAGTCCATGAAAGATTGAACTTTTTGTTAGCGGAAAGGGAGACTTTGTGAGATAAAACAAAAAAAAAAAATCTATTTCCGCTAACTTGTGCTAAAAAAAAAAATCTTCTATGAACTCGCCATGCTCCTCACGGAATACCTTGGGGTGTCTTCTTTCCAAAATGGGGTCACATGTGGGGTATTTATACTGCCCTGGCATTTTAGGGGCCCTAAAGCGTGAGAAGAAGTCTGGAATCCAAATGCCTAAAAATGCCCTCCTAAAAGATACTCATTAGATTTTGGGCCCCTTTTCGCACCTAGGCTGCAAAAAAGTGTCACACATGTGGTATTGCCGTACTCAGGAGAAGTTGGGCAATGTGTCTTTTTACATATACCCATGCTGGGTGAGAGAAATATCTCTGTAAAATGACAACTTTGTATAAAAAAATTGAAAAAGTTGTCTTTTACAGAGATATTTCTCTTACCCAGTACGGGTATATGTAAAAATATACCCCAAAACACATTGCCCTACTTCTTCTGAGTACGGCGATACCACATGTGTGACACTTTGTTGCAGCCTAGGTGAGCAAAGGGGCCCAAATTCTAAAGAGCACCTTTAGGATTTCACAGGGCATTTTTTACGCATTTGGATTCCAAACTACTTCTCACGCTTTAGGTCCCCTAAAATGCCAGGGCAGTATAAATACCCCACAAGTGACCCCATTTTGGAAAGAAGACACCCCAAGGTATTCCATGAGGGGTATGGTGAGTTCATGTAAAATTTTATTTTTTGTCACAAGTTAGTGGAATATGAGACTTTGTATGAAAAAAAAGATTGAACTTTTTGTTAGCGGAAAGGGAGACTTTGTGAGATAAAACAAAAAAAAAAAATCTATTTCCGCTAACTTGTGCTAAAAAAAAAAATCTTCTATGAACTCGCCATGCTCCTCACGGAATACCTTGGGGTGTCTTCTTTCCAAAATGGGGTCACATGTGGGGTATTTATACTGCCCTGGCATTTTAGGGGCCCTAAAGCGTGAGAAGAAGTCTGGAATCCAAATGCCTAAAAATGCCTTCCAAACTACTTCTCACGCTTTAGGTCCCCTAAAATGCCAGGGCAGTATAAATACCCCACAAGTGACCACATTTTGGAAAGAAGACACCCCAAGGTATTCCATGAGGGGTATGGTGAGTTCATGTAAAATTTTATTTTTTGTCACAAGTTAGTGGAATATGAGACTTTGTATGAAAAAAAAGGTATTCCATGAGGGGTATGGTGAGTTCATGTAAAATTTTATTTTTTGTCACAAGTTAGTGGAATATGAGACTTTGTATGAAAAAAAATAAAAATAAATCATTTTCCGCTAACTTGTGACAAAAAATAAAAACTTCCATGAACTCACTATGCCCATCAGCAAATACCTTAGGGTGTCTACTTTCCGAAATGGGGTCATTTGTGGGGTGTTTCTACTGTCTGGGCATTGTAGAACCTTAGGAAACATGACAGGTGCTCAGAAAGTCAGAGCTGCTTCAAAATGCGGAAATTCACATTTTTGTACCATAGTTTGTAAACGCTATAACTTTTGCCCAAACCAATAAATATACACTTATTGCATTTTTTTTTATCACAGTCATGTAGAACAATAAATTTAGAGAAAAATTTATATAGAAATGTAGTTTTATTTGAAAAATTGAAAGTGAAAAATTGAAAGTGAAAAATTTCATTTTTTTGCAAACATTTCGGTCAATTTCGATTAATAACAAAAAAAGTAAAAATGTCAGCAGCAATGAAATACCACCAAATGAAAGCTCTATTAGTGAGAAGAAAAGAAGGTAAAATTAATTTGGGTGGTAAGGCTACTTTCACACCTGCGTTAGGTGCGGATCCGTCTGGTATCTGCACAGACGGATCCGCACCTATAATGCAAACGCTTAGATCCGTTCAGAACGGATCCGTTTGCATTACCATGAACAAAAAAAACAAAAAACAAAAAATTTTTTTTTTTTTGTTCATGATAATGCAAACGGATCCGTTTTGACTTTACATTGAAAGTCAATGGGGGACGGATCCGTTTGAAGATTGAGCCATATTGTGTCAACTTCAAACGGATCCGTCCCCATTGACTTCCATTGTAAGTCTGTACGGATCCGTTTGCCTCCGCACGGCCAGGCGGACACCCGAACGCTGCAAGCTGCGTTCAGGGGTCCGCCTGCTGAGCGGAGCGGAGGACAAACGGTGCCAAACTGATGCATTCTGAGCGGATCCGTGTCCACTCAGAATGCATTAGGGCTGGACGGAACCGTTCGGGGCCGCTTGTGAGAGCCTTCAAACGGAACTCACAAGCGGAGCCCCGAACGCTAGTGTGAAAGTAGCCTAAGTTGTATGACCGCGCAATAAACCGTGAAAGTAGTGTAGTGCAGAATTGTAAAAAGTGGTCTGGTCATTAAGGGGGTTTAAGCTAGGGGAGCTGAGGTGGTTAAGGGGGTTGTACAACGAAAAAGTTTCTACAGTTTTTATGTTCAAACAATTTTTATTGTTCTTATTTGTCTCATAAGTGCAAAGACATGACAAATCAATTAGCAAATATCCATGAAAGTATGAATGACATTTTATACATTATAAGACAGCTTAATTCACTTGTAATCCAAAGCATAGAAATGATAATATAACATATATCATATTAATGAAACATAAAGGGAAAAGGGGAGGGAAGGAAAGGAGAGGGGGGGGGGGGGGTTGGATGTTGCAGCGTACGTTTCAGCACTTCCCAGAGAGTATATCTTGCAACCTCTCAGGCCATAGGAGAAAAAGATGAGGGAGGTATTCCCTTATGTGAGTTGGAAGCCTCTGTATGATACCCAAGGGCTCCACACTTTTTGGAATATGTGGGTGGATCTGTTTTCCCAACCTGCTATTTGTTCCATCCTGTATATATCATCACATCTAAGTTCCCAGGTACCCAGTGAGGGAGGCGATGTATCACGCCATTTAACTGCGACTAGTACTCGTGCAGCTGCAAGCAAATGCGAGATGAGACGTTTGGTTGTACCTAAACATTTTATTTTGTCCATTAAGTTTAGTAGACAAATCTGTGGAGATGGCTGTACCGGACTCCTACATATCTTTGTGATTGTTGAGCAGATCTGTTCCCAATATTCTCCAGGGCTATTTTTTAAACCTTGTTGGGTCTTTCTTATGTATTGGAGTCATTGGTTTTAAATAATCTCTTATGTATGATCTATGTAGAAAAGATAAAGAAGAAATACTGTCCCCTCTATCCCATTCCTCTTCCAGTGTACCCCATGTATCTAATAGGTCCACCACTGGTGTGGTGAAAGCTTTTGCCTTTTCAGGTAAAGTTTGTATAAATTGTAAGGATGCATCTTGCAGGATGTCTCTCAGTTGTGTCAAAGGGGAAATTGTAGCAGTGAGGAAGTGAGTACTCAATTTTTGTTTCCATAGCCGTATCGTATTTTTAGTAATTGGGTTTCCAATATATGCTTCAGTTACATACTTTTCATGTAAAAGTAGAGGCCATATTGCAAATTGGCTAATGGCAAATTCAGATTGAATATCCAGTCTATCACCTTGGTAGCGCAACCATTCTAGGCATCTCATCCTGTGAACCGCCAAATAATATCCATAAAAGTCCGGTACCCCCATACCTCCTTGCTTGATAGGTAAAAAAGTGTATTGCTTTGTAAGTCTAGGTCTCTTTTTATTCCATAGGAACTTGGAAAGAGTTGACTCTATTTTGGTGAAAAAGGAACGAGAGAGGGGAATAGTGAGAGTTTGGAGGAGGTATAAAACTTTGGGTAATATGATGGTTTTGATTAATGAGCGTCTGCCGAACCAGGAAGTAAATGGTATTTCCCATGAGTCCAGCGTATGTCTAATTTCATCAAATAGGCCTCGATAGTTCTCATCATATATCCGAGTAGGATCCGAAGTAAGTTTAATGCCCAAAAACTTCATGCTAGTAGCCGACCATTGATACGGGGTATTAAGCTCCAGGCCATTCTGGCTACGGATGTCCAATGTCACATTTAAAACTTGAGACTTTGTGGGGTTAATCAAGAAGTTAGATAGATCCCCAAAAAGTTCAAATAGTGACTGTATAGCCGTGAAGGCTTCTTCTGGATTTGTAATTAATACCAAAAGGTCATCAGCAAATGCCGCTAACTGGTGGTGAACCCCCTGTAGCTCAATACCCCGTATTCTATCATCTTGTCTTATAGCCTGGAATAGACACTCAACTGTCAAGACAAATCGCAAGGGCGACATCCCTGTCTTGTCCCATTGGAAATTTGCAGAGGGGGAGAGAGTGTACCGTTAACCACCACCTTAGCAGATGGCTTAGAATACATAGCCATGAAAGCGTTGACAAAGTCTGCAGGGATTTTAAACTTCGTCAAGGCCTTCTGCATAAACATCCAATCTATATGGTCAAACGCTTTTTCGGCGTCTGTCCCAAACAGTAAGAAAGGTAAAGACCGGCTACACGCGTATTGGATGATGTTGATAAGACGAGTAGTGTTCATCCTACCCTCTCTCCCCGCTACAAACCCTACTTGTTCGCTATTTATAAGGTTTGGTAATAATGGTTTTAGCCTAAGCGCCAATAGTTTAGCAAACCTTTTTAAATCATTATTTAATAGAGATATAGGCCTATAACTTGCACAGCTCGTCTCATCCTTCCCCTCTTTAGGGATAATAGTGATGTGAGCCATTAACATCTGTTCTGGCAGTGGTGTCCCTCTGAATGTGTCATTGCATAATGCCAAAAATTGGGGAAGAAGAAGCTTTTGAAATTTACGGTAATAGACCATAGGAAGGCCATCAGGGCCCGGACTTTTATGCATCGGGATTGATTTACCTACTTCCATTATCTCCTGCAATGTAAAAGGTTTAAGTAGAGAAGCGATCTGTTGATCTCCAAGTGTGGGAAGATCCAGAGACGCTAACCAGTCATCAATCCTTTTTGATCTCTGATCTCTATCCTGTAATGTGTTACTGGAAAGGAGATTATATAGTGCCTCATAAAATTCTTTGAACCGTATCGCTATTTCTTCTGTATTCCTAGCTAGTGAGGATGTTGTTGTGTGAATCTTTTGTATGTATGATTTAGCTTTCCTCTTTTTAATCTGTGCGAGTAAAAACTTCGAAGCTTTATCTCCATGCGCATAATATTTAAATTGTGTAGAGAGAAAAAGCTTAGCCGTCTTTTGGTTTAGGATATTCTTGAGGGATGAGCGTGCTAGATTCAACTGCATCAGAACCTCCTCAGATCGGGTTTTTTTATGGGAAGTTTCTAAAGCTTGTATTTTCTTTGCTAGGGATGACACCTGTTCTTCTCTTTTCTTTTTAAGGAAAGAACCTAAGCTTATAAAGTGACCTCTTGTTAAAGCCTTATGGGCCTCCCAAATCATGCCTTGTGCAACGTCTGGAGTTGCATTTAACTGGAAATATTCCTAAAATTTTCCTGTAGCCTTCTGAACATGCTCCGGTGAGTCCGGCAACATCTCATTGAGCCTCCAATTTGACATAGGTTTAGGCATTGACTCAAAGCCCATCTCTACAAACACCGGAGCATGGTCCGACAACAGCAAAGTACCAATAGAAGCATTGACACATGAGGTCAGTTTATAAGTAGGCACAAACAAATAGTCAAGTCTCTGATATGATCTGTGGGCCACCGAGTAATGAGAATAATCCTTAATAGTGGGATTTAGTGTCCTCCACACGTCTACCAGTCCCAAGGAGCTAATAGCTGAGTGTACTCTTTTTAAAGCTATTCGTGAAGTAGATGAGATACCCGTCGATGAATCTAGTAGCGGGTGTAGTGTGATATTTAGGTCCCCACCCAGGATCAGAATACCTTCAGTAAGTTCTCTTAAGAGGTTTAAGGTAGTACATATCCACTTAGTTTGCACAGTATTTGGTGCATACAAATTGCCAGATGTATAGGTACTGTTACCTATTGTTCCTTTAATAAAAAGGAACCTACCCTCTGAGTCTTCTAAAGTGGAACTCACGTTCAAAGGAAAGTTTTTGTGTAAGGCAATTGAAACTCCCTTTGAGGCTGAGGAGGGCCATGTACTGTGATACCACCTATTGTAAGTAAGATGGCTTAATCGCGGCACATGGTCCTTCTTAAAGTGTGTCTCTTGTAGCATCAGGACGCTCACCTTTTGCTTACGCATAAGTTGAATTATCTGACTTCTTTTGGCAGGTGAGTTTAACCCTCTGACATTGAAGGAACAGATCTTTATGGTAGCCATTTCATAACTTCTCGCAGATCCAGTGAACAACCATTTAGGCCTATTAAGGAGGAATGCTGAAACGTCCGCTGCAGGGAAAAAAGTGGGATGGGAGGGGGGGGGGAAATGTAATTCAAAAAGAATTAAAAAAATAGCATTAGTACATGAATCCAAAGATATCTCTAGACATGTAACATATATGGTAGAAAATAGTAAGATAACCATCCTAATAACAAAGTCTCCTCATAAAAGGAGGCAATCTAGGGGGAGAGAATTGGTCCGAGAACACGGCTAGTCCGTGCACACGAGCAGGTAGAACTTCCTTATGTCACAACAGGTAGTAAATTAAGCACAGGCGAACAGGGCTGCAAATATTTGGCTTATCTAGAAATCCTGACACATTTATGAAGGAAACTACGCCTAACAACCTAACCAAAAGGAATAATTAGTCTAAGCGACCCTTTTTCTTTCACCCATTCCCCTCCCCTACCTTCCTAATCTTCCTTAAAGTAACTCCTGTTCTACAGAGATATCTAAAAAGAGGGAGGGGGGGGGGGAAGACAAGGAGAAGTGTAAAAGAGGGATGGAGGAGAGAAGGATACAGTTCCTATGGTCCCTATAAATCATTAAGACAACTAGAGGTACATCTTTAGCTTAGCCTAACCTAGATAACAGATGTAATAACATAATAGTAACATCAACATTTTTCCCTAGTTAAGCTCAAGATCTACCTAGAACTCTTCATTGTTCCTTTACATAGATATGTAACCCAGCAACAAAAATAAGCATATAATCTCAATCTGGATGCAATGTTAGCCTCTTAGGTGTCATCTTAGGTAGATTCCTCTTGTGCCTTTGGGGTCTGGAAGATGAGGCAGGGGTCCAGGCAGTCAACATCGGAACAGCAGGGAGATCTGTAAGATTTCTCACAGTGGTCCAGTCCTGGATATCTAGCGGCTCTGTCTCCAGGATGTTATAGATCTGGATAAGGTCTGTAGGAGATCTGATTATAACTTTACGCCCTGGGGTATTCACTAGCAGACCAAACGGATGGAGCCAGCGGTAAATAATTTATTTTGTAGGATTTCCAGGAGTGGCTTCAAAGCTCGCCGTTTTTGCAGGGTCATAGGCGACAAATCCTGGAATAAAGCGATTGTTGAGCCAAAACAGGCTACTGGGTGTTTGTCCCTCGCTGCTTTGAGCAGCTTCTCCTTTGTGCTGAAGCTAGTTAGGCGACATATTATGTCTCTTGGTGCTTCCTGAGGTTTAAGGGGAGGACGTAACGCTCTGTGGGCCCTGTCCATAGTGAAATCATCTGTGGCGTCCGGGCCTAGGATTTTGTGAAAAAGTTCCACCATTGAGGCCAGGGGTCCTCAAACTTTTTAAACAGGGGGCCAGTTCACTGTCCCTCAGACCGTTGGAGGGCCGGATATATAGTTTAAAGGGGTATTCCCATCTTGGACAATGGGGGCATATAGTTAGGTGCGGGTCCCACCGCTGGGACCCGCACCTATTTAGAGAACGGAGCCCCGAAAGTGAATGTGAGCTGCGCATGCGTAGTGCGCCCTCCTTCACTTTCGGGGCTCCGTTCTCTATAAAGGTGCGGGTCCCAGCGGTGGGACCCGCACCTTTACCTATAGGACAATGGGGGCATATCCTAGCGATATGCCCCCATTGTCCAAGATGGGAAAACCCCTTTAACTATGAACAAATTCCTATGCACACTGCACATATCTTATTTTGAAGTGAAAAAACACATTTCCCTACCCCTGAACGTCTCCTTCTCATTTCTTCTTCTCCGGACTTCCAGTGATGTAGCTGCACATGAGGTTCACAGGTCTGGAAGGAGGTGCGCCTGCGCGGCAAGACGGATAGAACCAGTGGCGGATCCAGAGCTCCCCAATACTATACTGCAGAAACAGATAATAGCACTGATAATATTAGTGCCACACAGAGCCCCCCATATAAAATACCCCTTCGTTGTGGCCTCAGTAAATGTCTCCATAGTGCCCCCCAATAATGTGCCAGTAAGAAGTGCCCCCATAGATGCCCCCCAATCATGTGCTAGTGAAAAGAGCCTCTCCCCGCCACTCATGCACCAGTAATAAGTGCCACTCTCCCCCCCCCCACTCATGTGCCAGTCTCCTCTATGCTGCCACCCCCCATGTGCCAGTAAAAAGAGCCAATTCTCCCCCCCACCCATCATGTGCCAGTCTCATCTCTGCTGCCACCACCCCATGTGCCAATAATAAGTGCCAATTCTCCCCCCATCATGTGCCAGTCTCCTCTCTGCTGCCACCCCCCCACCCTGTGTGACAGTAATAAGTGCCAATCCCCCCCATCATGTGCCAGTCTCCTCTCTGCTGCCACCCCCCCCTGTGTGACAGTAATAAGTGCCAATCCCCCCCATCATGTGCCAGTCTGCTCTCTGCTGCCACCCCTCCATGTGCCAGTAATAAGTGCCAATTCTCCCCCCCATCATGTGCCAGTCTCCTCTCTGCTGCCACCCCCATGTGCCAGTAATAAGTGCCAATTCTCCCCCCATCATGTACCAGTCTCCTCTATGCTGCCACCCCCCTCCCATGTGCCAGTAATACGTGCCAATTCTCCCCCCCTCATCATGTGCTAGTCTCCTCTCTGCTGCCACCCCCCATGTGCCAGTAATAAGTGCCAATTCTCCCCCCCATCATGTGCCAGTCTCCTCTCTGCTGCCACCCCCCCATGTGCCAGTAATAAGTGCCAATTCTCCCCTCCATCATGTGCCAGTCTCCTCTCTGCTGCCACCCCCCCCATGTGCCAGTAATAAGTGCCAATTGCTGCATCCCCCCCCCCATGTGCCAGTAATAAGTGTGGCAGAAAAATTGGCCGATTTAATAAAATAAAAAAACCACTCATACCATCTGCGATGAAGGCCTCTTCTGTGTCCCGCTCTGTACTGCTCAAGCGGCGCGATGACGTCATCGCGCCGCCTGCACTGGCCTCTGATAGGCTGCCGGCACAAGGCCCGCAGCCTATCAGAGGAACAGGGAAGGGAGACGCATCTCCCTCCCCTGCCACAGCACAGCAATCTGTATCGCTGTCCTGAGGACGGCGATGCAGATCACTATGGAGATGAGCGCAATGGAAGTGCAGCGCTCATCTCCTGCTGTGCCCTGCCAGAATTGCTGAAACGGCCAAAACACCCGGCGGGCCGGATCAGTGTCCTCGGAGGGCCGCATGTGGCCCGCGGGCCGTAGTTTGAGGACCCCTGATTGAGGCCATGATGGCGTCTGAGGGTAGAGTCTCCGGTACTCCTTTTATGCGTAAGTTATATCTACGCCCGCGGTTATCTTGATCCTCTATAAGATTGTATAATTGATTAATATGGGCTTGAGTATGATCAAAGCTGTTAGTTACCGTTGAATTAAAGGCAATAGTCCCTTCCCAGCCCGCTTCAAGGGATTCAACCCTGTCACCAACCTGTTTTAGGTCGGATTTAATATCTTGCAGGTCCTGTCGCAACGGAGCTAATGCAGCCCCTAATGCTTGAGTAATAAAGTCCCTGGATACTGGGAGGTTGTCTCTGGGACGTCTGGTACAGGTTTCGCTGTCCCTACCTCCATCAGAGTCGACCGAGGCGTCCGTTTTCTCTCCTTGTTCAGAGGCTTCTCTTTCCGGCGCCATCTTGGATTCGGCTCTAGTCGGCCCGACTCCTCTTCTCAGGAATTTCTCAATTTCTCCGTGGGTAGGGTGATTCCCACGTGTGCCTGGGGTGTCTTTAGCTCTATCTCTGCCAACTTTACCCATTTCTAGGCTCCAGTTGCGGCTTGAAAGGCTTGTGTGCACGTAGCCAGAAGCAGAGCTCACACAGACATGTGCGTCTCGCTCTGCAGCCAAGCTCCGCCCCCAAAATTTTCTACAGTTTTTAAACCAGCACCTGGATCTGAATACTTTTGTAATTGCATGTAATTAAAATGTAACTGTATAGCGCCACCTACTCTTAACTCTTTTTCTTGTTTTATTGTCCTGCTCACTGAGAAGGCAGCACATGCTCAGTTTCATCCTTCATCTGCCTCCTGAGCTTTGATAGGGAGAGCATGGACACACCCCCTGAGCTGTGATAGGGAGAGCTGAGACACGCCCCCTTAGCTGCAGCAGGAAAGACACTCCCCTTGAGCTGCCAGCTTGATATAAATCTAGCAGAGCAATGAATGGGGAGATCTCTGGATCCATCTGAGGTACAGGGCTGGTTCTAACTTTGTTAGAGGTTGTCATTTACTATGATGTCTGATTTTCATTTTAATCATGGCATAACCCCTTTAAGGGCAGACATTACAGCTTCTTAAATGACCTGTGAATCCCAATTTAACACAGTGATATGTATGATACACAGGTCTACAATCTCTGTACGTACCAGTATACTCTGCTACCTATAGCTGACAGGCCACCCTGAGGTATCAGGAGACCGTGCTGTCGTCAGTGCGGCTTTTCTACCCAGACTCCAGCAGAAGATTAAAGCGGCAGCCCCAGGTATAGGTTCACATTCACTTTGTTGTGGACTTAATTAACAAGCTGCTTATAGACTTCTGCAGCACCGACCCTGGGGGACAAATATCTTTCATTACTAAACTTGAGTTCAACTTTTTAATTGGCTCAGGAAGCAGGGACATAGCACGGGACGCGTCACATAGTTACAGCTGAGAAGACACAGAATATGGAAGGTTCAACTGACTGTATTTCTTGTCAGTCATCTGTACACAGAGGAGAAGGCCATCTTGAAATGAGCCATCTTGAGTCTAACAACTAACTAATAATCATATCAAGGAGTGAGACAGATTGGTCTTTTATAAAGCCATCAATGCCTCGTTCTATGGAACTGTAATGAGGTGCCTATAGAAATCTATAGGCCCATACTGTACGTCCAAAGAGGCTCCATATGGCAGCACTTAGATCACCTATGAGTCCATAATACAGAGCTGTAAGGAGCTGTTTCTTTGTGTCACATGGCATTTTCATGTGCTTGAATTCTAAGGCTGAAGGTATAAGAAAACCTGTGCCATATCATACAGGCTTAGGCTTCGTTCACATCAGCGTTCGGCCTTTCCGTTCTCATGCTCTCTTGATCAAAGTCGCAAGAAAATTCACCATGTCTACATCTGTTATCCTGCGCCCTCCCCCGAATGTAAATGTTAAATATATTGTACGTCTGTGGTGAAGATCTAACTAATATCACCGATCGCATGATCTTAAATGTAGAACGTGCTGACAATAAATACTAGAACATATAGGTTACAATACATCAGAATAATTCACTGCCCCACCACAAGGCCGAGCAGCATCTGAATAATCCCTCAAAAAGCCAACTCACAAAAGTCAAAAAAACCTACAGAAAGTCTTTACACGTCTAGGTACATAAAAGTAGTCTATTTTGAAGAAATAATAAATAACATACAGAGACGAAAATCACAACCACAAAAAGTGCGGTACAGCTGAGGGACATGGTATATATCTGTAACATGCTATGAAGAGGGAGCTGTACCGCACTTTTTGTGGTTGTGGTTTTCGTCTCTGTATGTTATTTATTATTTCTTCAATAAAGACTACTTTTATGTACCTAGCCGTGTAAAGACTCAGTGCTTTCTGTAGGTTCTTCTGACAATAAATAGTGCAGCAGGTGGAGGGGGGGCTTACAGCTAAAATTGAGACAGGTCGAGACAATTGTTATGTTTCATTGAATATTATTGTGTTGACACCCAGGGACAGGAATCGGCCTCCCTGCTGTGACACTGACTGACGCATTTCATGACCGAGCCGCTTCCTCCTGAGGTAATAAAAAAAAAACAATCCACTTGCTCGTTCATCTCGTTATACTACTAGAGACTGGCTACTTTTTCGTGGGCACTCTGTACAGTCATGGGTCAGGAGCCTTAGGCTTCGTTTACATCACTGTTCAGCCTTTCCGGATGTGAAAGGATGGATTAGGCACATAACTGAGCCGAACGGAACCTAAGGACCCCATAGACTATAATGGGGTTCGTTATGTTTCCTCTCAGAAGATTTTAGAGCGGAGACAAAAGTAATGCATGCAGGATTTTTGTCTCCGCTTCAAAAAACTTCCTCACGAGACTTCGCATAATAACTTTGTAAATCAATTTCTACTGTAAAAAAAACATTTCCCCAACTTGGGTTCGGTTCTAAGGTACCACTTGGAACTGAACCCGAGTTTGGGAAATGTTGTTTTACTGTAGAAGTTGATTTATGAAGTTATGTGAAGTCTCGCGAGACTTCGCAAAGTAATAACTCCGGCTCATAGGAGCCAATACATTCTAATACTGTACGGAGCTCCTGACCATGACTGTACAGAGTGGCCCATGAAAAAGTCGCCAGACTCCAGTAGTATAACGAGATGAACGAGCAAGTGGATTGTTTTTTTTTAACTACCCCAATTCACATGTATGCATCTTGGGGCACGTGGAATTATGTTGGCTGATACTGCTTGCAGCTCTTTAACAGTGATGCTTCGGATAGTGTTTGGCTACTTTCACATCTGCGTTTTTGCTGGATCCATCATGGATCGCTGTGCTTCGCACATAGCCTTCCTCAATCACTATTCGCTGATCCAGGGAGAACACCACCTTTCTGACACAATAGGCCACTTTTATCAAACTGAGTAATAAATCTGTCTTAGTTGACCATAGCAACCAATCAGAGCTCAGCTTTTAGTTCCTACAGGGCTCTGTAAAAAATGAAAACTGAGCTCTGATTGGTTGTTATGGACAACTAAGACAGATTTACTATTAGGCAGTTTGATTTGGACATTTTGGAGGCGGCTACTTTTACAGTTCTGTCTAGTACAGATCCATAATACCATACCTTCAGCATGCTAGGGGTCTGTAATGTGTCTGAGCAATCTCTGATTATGAAAGCAGGTCTTTTAACCCCTTAAGGACTCAGCCCTAATTCACCCTAAGGACTTGGCCATTTTTTGAATATCTGACCAGTGTCACTTTATGTGTGAATAACTTTAAAACGCCTTTACTTACCCAGGCCGTTCTGAGGTAGTTTTTTCGTCACATATTGTACTTCATGACACTGCTAAAATTGGGTCAAAAAAGTTAATTTTTTTGCATAAAAAAATACCAAATTTACCAAAAATTTGGAAAAATTTGCAAATTTCAAAGTTTCAGTTTCTCTACTTCTGTAATACATAGTAATACCCCCAAAAATTGTGATGATTTTACATTCCCCATATGTCTACTTCATGTTTGTATCATTTTGGGAATGACATTTTATTTTTTGTGGATGTTACATAGCTTAGAAGTTTAGAAGCAAATTTTGAAATTTTTCAGAAATTTTCCAAATCCCACTTTTTATGGACCAGTCCAGGTCTGAAGTCACTTTGTGAGGCTTACGTAATAGAAAGCACCAAAAAATGACCCCATTTTAGAAACTACACCCCTCAAGGTATTCAAAACTGATTTTACAAACTTTGCTAACCCTTTAGGTCTTCCACAAGACTTCATGGCAAATGGACATAAAATTTAAGAATTTAGATTTTTGGGAAAATTTTCCAATATAATAAATTTTTTCCAGGAACAAAGCAAGGGTTAACTGCCAAACAAAACTCAATATGGGTTGCCCTGATTCTGTAGTTTGCAGAAACACCCCATATGTGGTCCTAAACTACTGTTTGGCCAAACGGGAGGACATAGAAGGAGGGGAACGCCATATGGTTTTTGCAAAGCAGATTTTGCAGGACTGGTTTTGTTTATACCATGTCCCATTTCAAGCTCCCCGTTGCACCCCTAGAATAGAAATTCCAAAAAAGTGACTCCATCTAAGAAAGTACACCCCTCAAGGTATTCAAAACTGATTTTACAAACTTTGTTAACCCTTTAGGTGTTCCACAAGAGTTAATGGCAGATGGAGAAACAATTTTGGAATTTCTATTTTTTGGAAAATTTCCCATTTTAACCCTTACTTTATTAATGGAAAAAAATGGGTTAACAGCCAAACAAAAATCAATATGGGTTGCCCTGATTCTGTAGTTTGCAGAAACACCCCATATGTGGTCGTAAACTACTATTTGGCTAAACGGCAGGACATAGAAGAAGGGGAACTCTAATGGGACATGGTGTAAATAAACCAGTCCATCAAAATCTGCCTTCCAGAAACCATATGGCGTTCCCTTCATTCTATGCCCTGCCGTGTGGCTATATAGCCATTTTTGACCACATATGGGGTGTTTCTGCAAACTACAGAATCAGGGCAATAAATGTTTAGTTTTGCTTGGCTGTTAACCCTTGCTTTATTTCCCGGAAAAAAAGGATTCAAATGTAATTTTTGTTTTTATTTTATATTTTTAACGCTGTTCATCTGAGGGGTTTGGTCAAATGTTACTTTTATAGGGCAGATTCTTATGGACTCGGCGATACCTAATATGTCTACATTTTAAAATTTATTTAGGTGTGCTGCATATGACATTTTGATCGCTCGCTATTACACTTTTTGTGATGTTAGGTGACAAAAAATTGCTTTTTTTTTACACTTTTTTTTTTTAACGCTGTTCATCGGGGGGGGGGGGGCATGGGTTAAATGTTATTTTTATAGATTCTTACGAACGCGAAGATACCTAATATGTCTACTTTTTAAAATTTATTTAGATTTTACACTATAATATCATTTGAGGAACAATAAAAAATTATTTTAGTATCTCCATTTTTCTTTTTTTGTTGGGCGGGCATATGACTTTTTAATGGCTTGTTATTACACTTTTTGGGATCCAAGGTGACAATAAAAATGACTTTTTTTGGCATAGTTTTTATTAGATTTTTTTGACGGCGTTTATCGAGGGGCTAGTTTATGGGGTATTTTTATAGAGAAGATTTTTACGGACGCGGCGATGCCCAATATGTATGGCTCTCAGACTTTGGAGACACTAAGCAGGCATCCTCAAACTGCGGCCCTCCAGGTGTTGTAAAACTACAATTCCCACCATGCCCTGCTGATAGCTGTAGGTTGTCTGGGCATGTTGGGAGTTATAGTTTTACAACATCTGGAGGGCCGCAGTTTGAGGATGCCTGCACTAAAACTAATATTTTTTGGGAAAAAAAATTGTTTCCGTGTCTCCAAAGTCTGAGAGCTATAGTTTTTTATGTTCTCTAGGGGACTGTTGGGGATTCTAAAAATGTAGTACTCCATGGAAGTGTGATACTCCCTGAAGCAATCGATAATGCAGAGGCCCGGATGATCGGGGCAAGTGTCACATTGAGTGGTGGTGTCCTTCCGTATCCCCCTCCTGTGACACACTCTGCATCTTTTTTGGGTTCGTCCCTTCTTTCCAGTATGGGGGACCACACCTAGAAAATGTTGGCCAGGAACGATCCGGTCGCCTCCAATTCCCGAGGTACTCCGGCCTGCTCTTTCCCGGTCTGAAAAAATCAGGTCCTTGAGGACTGCCTCATAGAATTGGAGGAATGTCCCTGTGCTGCCAGCACTTCGGGATAGTACAAAAGCATTGTACAAGGCAACCTGTACCAAGTAGACCGCAACTTTTTTGTACCATGCCCGGGTTTTGCGCATGGCATTATATGGCTTGAGGACTTGATCAGAGAGATCAACTACTCCCATATACCGATTGTAGTCGACGATACAATCGGGCTTGAGGACCGTTGCCGCGGTACCTCGCACAGGGACAGGGGTGATGCTGTTACCGTGGATTGTGGACAGTATAAGGACATCCCTCTCGTCCTTATACCTGACCAGCAACAGGTTTCCACTGGTAAGGGCACGGGTTTCACCCCTGGGGATAGGTACCTGGAGAGGGTGGGCAGGGAGGCCGCGATGATTTTTCCGCTCGGTCCCACAAGCGGACGTGGATCTGGCGGCAAGGGACCTGAACAAGGGAATGCTAGTATAAAAATTATCCACGTACAAGTGGTAACCCTTATCTAGCAGTGGGTGCATAAGGTCTCACACAAGTTTCCCGCTAACACCCAGAGTGGGGGGACATTCTGGGGGTTCAATACGGGAATCTCGCCCCTCGTACACACGAAATTTGTAAGTGTACCCTGAGGTACTCTCACAAACTTTGTACATTTTCATACCTCGTCCGCTTAGTGGGAATGTATTGGCGGAAACTGAGTCTCCCCTTGAAAGCAACGAGAGACTCAGCAACCGTGACCTTCCTTCGAGGTACGTAGGCCTGCGCAAATTTGGCCCCGAAGTGATCGATGACCGTCCGTATCGTATACAGACGGTCATAGGCAGGATCACCTCGGGGGAAGACATGCTGCATTATCTGCATAATGCAGGCATTTCCGGATGGCCTCAAACCGGGGGGCATGTCATGGCCGTACTGTAGAGTGGGGTCTGGTAGAGGACGTCCCCACTCCAGTAATGCCTGACACTCAGTTTTTTGCACTAGACCCATGTGCGGCCCCAAAACGTCCTCATCTCGGCTGCACTGACCGGCGTCCAGCCACCGGGTCGAGCCAATAAGGAGCCCGGGTGCTGAGCAACGAACTGTTGGGCGTACAGGTTCGTCTGCTCCACCATCAGATTCAGATGGGTCACTGAAAAAACCCCGAAAAAAGTCAATTTCAGTGAAGCCTACTGTGGGAATCTGGATTCCTGGATTGCCAACAAAATCCGGAATCTCGGGGTGAAGGGTGGGGGCAAGTGGAAGCACTCCTGGGTTGGTCTAGAGGGTCTCACAGCTAAGTGCTGTGGACCCCAACCACCAGAAACAATAAATCATATAATTTTTATTTTTCCCTTTAACTAACTCTCCCTTCTATCCCTGCCTAATCGTGCCTCTCCCTCACTGACCCTAACCTACCTGGAGGCGTGCAGGAGGGTGATGGGTGCCGACGGGGGGATCAGAGGAGCTGGTGCAGAACGGTGCAGGAGAAGCAGCAGGAAGAGGAGGGGAGAGAGGAGCTCCGGGAGTTTGAATCTCCCGCCTCTCTCCCCGCACCAATCAGCACCAAGGACAGCACCGCCAGCACCAAGGACAGCACCGCTGTCCTTTTCCGGTTCATCGGGTCACCGGAGACCCGAATGGACAGGAGACGCAGCAAACCGCAGGTCTGAATTGACCTGCTGTTTGCTGCGATCGCCGATACGGGGGGTCACATGACCCCCCCCGGCGTTGTGACAGGATGCCCGCTGAATGATTTCAGCAGACATCCTGTTCCTATTAACCCCCGGCGCGCCGCAATCTAGTTTTAAAGTTTTGACGTACCGGTACGTCATGAGTCCTTAAGGACTCGGCAAACATGCCGTACCGGTACGTCATAAGTCCTTAAGGAGTTAAAGGTTTATGCCATGATTGATGTAAAAATATGAATATCAGACATAATTGGTACATGAAATCTCTAACAAAGCTAGAACCAGCCATGTACCTCACATGGATCCAGAGATTTTCCCATTCAATGCTCCAATTCCTCTGTTATATTTATTTCAAGCTGGCAGCCCAGGTGGTGCGTCCTTTCTTAGGTGGTGCGTCCTTTCTTAGGTGGTGCGTCATTTCTTAGGGTCTGTGTTCCTTTTTTGCTGCAGCTCTGTCCCTGTAACTTTCACAGCTAGATATGGCTGGTGGCAGTTGAAAAATTAAACTAAGCACGTGCGACCACTTCAGTAGATGGATGTGCACATTACTATATACCAGTGATGGTGAACCTTTTAGAGCCCGAATGCCCAAACTGCAACCCAAAACCCACTGATTTATCTCAAAGTGCCAACACGGTAATTTACTCTGAATACCAGTATAGTATATCTTCCATGTACTTTATCAGTTAGGGTGGGTTCACATCAGTGTTATGGATTCCGTTATGGTTATAACGGAATCCATGACGGAAGTCAAAAAACAGGACGGATCCTTTATGCTGCCCATAAGACTTGTATTATGACGGAAGTCAAAACGGAAGCCTTTAAAAGACATTCCGTTCTGCTTTCCGTCATAATAGAAGTCTAATCGGAATCATAACAGATCCGCCTGGTTCCCGTTATGCAAGACGGAAAACAAAGTCCTGTCGACGGATCAATACGGAATGCCTCTTAAAGTCTTCCGTTTTGACTTCCGTCTTATGGATTCCGTTATTTTCCGTTATAACCATGTTATAATGGAAAGCCATAACTGAATCCATAACGCTGATGTGAACCTACTCTTAGCTATAACAGCCTGCCTGCATTCAATGCGCTGCCTGTGCTGTTCATAGTGTGCACTGTGCTGACGAATGGCAGGAAAAGTCTAAGGCATATTGGTACACCACAGACTTTTTCCTGGGTGTGGGTGCCCATAGAGAGGACTCTGAGTGCCACCTCTGGCACCCATGCCATAGGTTCGCCACCACTGCTATATACCGTAGATTAAACACCAGAAAGTAAAAAGTAACTAGTTTTTCATGCTTATTTATATTAGCTAGTTTTTCATGCTGATTTTTATTCAAATAAAATTTTATGGTGGCCCAACCAGGGCATAATACAGTGCCTCACACAGTGACCAGCCTTCCTAGCGTCACCCGCGATGCAAGGGAGGCTGGTCACCGTTGCGGCCTGCTATTGGCTGCTCCCCCTGTTGCCGGATGTTTTGATCCGCGCGACAAGGAGATGCAGCAGCGGCAGCAATCCGGAGGGAGGCGGGTGCCAGGGACCGGGTAAGTATTGTCTATAGGATGGGTCCGGACATTGTGGGGGAGTATTTCTACTATTGCATAACCCCTTTAATGCTCTGTAATATGAACTTGTAGGGATTGTGTGCCTCTGTGGTCTGATTAGCTGCTGTGAAGTTCAGGATCCCTATGATAACTCTTCACTTGCATAATTAAATAACAGGAATTGCAGTTATGGGGTAGAGTAGAGGCACAGATTATTTTAAGCAGGTGGCTTGTGTCTTTCATCTCTGACTGGAGACAGTGTTTTTATATAGATTTTCTTTAACTAGACTACTTTGAAAAACACAGGATGTCAGAAAATCCAGTCCGTCGCAGTTTTTAAGGTAATTTTACGATATTTTAACATGTTATCACAAATAACAATGTGTAGGTCCTGGGGGTGTCTTTTGGGTGAATGATTACACAAGTAACAAGTAACTACCATTCAAATGGTCAAAGTCGTAAGAAAATTCACCATGTCTACATCTGTTATCCTGCGCCTTCCCCCGAATGTTAATGTTAAATGTATTGTACATCTGTGGTGAAGATCTACAGTGCCTTGCAAAAGTATCCACCCCCTTGACTTTTTGTTACATTACAGCCTTAAATTCAATGTTTTGTTAACAAATTCCAGCAAAAAACAAAAAAGACCCCTTAAAATCAATACACTTTATTATGCCTTATTAAAAATCAATTCCCCAAAATATAATTCAAGTGACGGTCAATGATCTTCCATATAGTATAACATACACGTAATCTATCAGAAGAATATAGACTCCAGATAATAATGATAAAGGAAATTTAAAATAATTTAGGCTGTCTCACAGTATTTTTGCGTACATGAATTTATTACTCATTAAAATACACTTAAAATTTATGTCAACATATCAGCATAATTACATGTATAGACATAAACAGTGCGGAGCTCTCGCACAACCTATACGACTGGAGTACTCCAAAGATGTGTAAGACCTTTGGCTAGTGTTATTGGCGTTTTTCTGCAGATTTCAAATATATAATTAAAAAGTTTAGTACTGATGTACTATTTTACCGGTTGTTGGAACCAAGATGGTTCAAGGAACGTCCTTTTTACGGTTATTGGTGGGGAAGATGCTGTATTCAAATGTCGCCCGCTGGTGTTAATACCCCCGCCTCCACCTGATGTTACTCCACCGGCTCTCGTTGCGGAATGGGCTCCGAACTCACTCTACACAGCGTCTCACGTGACCTCCCGGAAGGTGGTTTGTTGGTCGATGACGCAATGGAAGCTGATGCAGCAGAGTTCTTTGGTATGCGGTCCGGTTTTGATCACAAAGTTAGTTACCTATATTAGGCATGTCAGTATAGATCAATCCACTTTACCAATAGTTTGTAGCTGAAACCGCTTGGAATTGGTTTCGGACTTGTTCCTTTTAAAGATATATACCCCGGTATTTTGAAGAAATCCTTTTTCAGGCAGAATTGAAAAAACGCATCAATAGCTAGGTCTGGTTCACACTAGACGTGTTTCGGAACTATGTTCCTTCCTCAGTAGATGTGAAATGTATTTCTTTCCCTGAGATCACCCTATAATGTAGCTCAGTCCAGAGACGGCTCCAAATGGTGGGAATTCTCTGTCCTCGTACACACCGTTAATGGCCCTAATGGGTCCTCATACCCCATCACATCCCAACGCGTTTCCCCCAGACACTGGGTTCCTCAGGGGGTCGGTATAATGGGTGGATCCCTACTTAAGTACAAACATAAATGAGAAAATAGTACATGTAGATACATACAGGCTTGGACTGGCCCACAGGGGTACAGGGGAATCCCCCGGTGGGCCCCTGAGCAAGGTGGGCCCCTAGTCTCCCACCCCCTGCACAAGTGGCACATAACTTACTGCACTACATACATATATTCAATGTATAGCACCTCAACCAGCCTATGTTCATATACAGTCAGGTCCATAAATATTGGGACATCGACACAGTTCTAACATTTTTGGCTCTATACACCACCACAATGGATTTGAAATGAAACGAATAAGATGTGCTTTAACTGAAGACTGTCAGTTTTAATTTGAGGGTATTTACATCCAAATCAGGTGAACGGTGTAGGAATTAAAACAGTTTGCATATGTGCCTCCCACTTGTTAAGGAACCAAAAGTAATGGGACAGAATAATAATCATAAATCAAACTTTCACTTTTTAATACTTGGTTGCAAATCCTTTGCAGTCAATTACAGCCTGAAGTCTGAAATGCATAGACATCACCAGATGCTGGGTTTCATCCCTGGTGATGCTCTGCGAGGCCTCTACTGCCACTGTCTTCAGTTCCTGCTTGCTCTTGGGGCATTTTCCCTTCAGTTTTGTCTTCAGCAAGTGAAATGCATGCTCAATCGGATTCAGGTCAGGTGATTGACTTGGCCATTGCATAACATTCCACTTCTTTCCCTTAAAAAACTCTTTGGTTGCTTTTGCTGTATGCTTTGGGTCATTGTCCATCTGCACTGTGAAGCGCCGTCCAATGAGTTCTGAAGCATTTGGCTGAATATGAGCAGATAATATTGCCCGAAACACTTCAGAATTCATCCTGCTGCTTTTGTCAGCAGTCACATCATCAATAAATACAAGAGAACCAGTTCCATTGGCAGCCATACATGCCCACGCCATGACACTACCACCACCATGCTTCACTGATGAGGTGGTATGCTTAGGATCATGAGCAGTTCCTTTCCTTCTCCATACTCTTCTCTTCCCATCACTCTGGTACAAGTTGATCTTGGTCTCATCTGTTCATGGGATGTTGTTCCAGAACTGTGAAGGCTTTTTTAGATGTCGTTTGACAAACTCTAATCTGGCCTTCCTGTTTTTGAGGCTCACTAATGGTTTACATCTTGTGGTGAACCCTCTGTATTCACTCTGGTGAAGTCTTCTCTTGATTGTTGACATTGACACACATACACCTAACTCCTGGAGAGTGTTCTTGATCTGGCCAACTGTTGTGAAGGGTGTTTTCTTCACCAGGGAAAGAATTCTTCGGTCATCCACCACGGTTGTTTTCCGTGGTCTTCTGGGTCTTTTGGTGTTGCTGAGCTCACCGGTGCGTTCCTTCTTTTTAAGAATGTTCCAAACAGTTGTTTTGGTCACACCTAATGTTTTTGCTATCTCTCTGATGGGTTTGTTTTTTCAGCCTAATGATGGCTTGCTTCACTGATAGTGACAGCTCTTTGGATCTCATCTTGAGAGTTGACAGCAACAGATTCCAGATGCAAATAGTGCACTTGAAATTAACTCTGGACCTTTTATCTGCTCATTGTAAATGGGATAATGAGGGAATAACACACACCTGGCCATGGAACAGCTGAGAAGCCAATTGTCCTATTACTTTTGGTCCCTTAACAAGTGGGAGTCCCATATGCAAACTGTTGTAATTCCTACACCGTTCACCTGATTTGGATGTAAATACCCTCAAATTAAAGCTGACAGTCTGCAGTTAAAGCACATCTTGTTTGTTTCATTTCAAATCCATTGTGGTGGTGTATAGAGCCAAAAATGTTAGAATTGTGTCGATGTCCCAATATTTATGGACCTGACTGTATGAACATTAAAGATTATTAAAGAAATTACCCACTTTATTATTATAGACATGGTCAGATAGCTGAGATGACTTCTAGCTATAGAGGAAAGCTGCCAGTATCCTCTTTATATGTAGACATGAAGGATGAAACATACAGAGCAAATGCTACAACCTCGATGATTGGATGGAACAAGAATCCGTATTAGATCAGGGCTGGATAAATGCCTGTCACAAGGCTGTGGGGGAGTCTATCTGGCAGCTATGGTCATATACAGTGCTATCTATAATTATTCATACCCCTGGCAAATGTTGACTTAAAGTTACTTTTGTTCAACCAGCAAGTAATTTTTTGACGGGAAATGACATAGGTGTCTCCCAAAAGATAATAAGACGATGTACAAGAGGCATTATTGTGGGGGGAAAAAAATCATCAGCTTTTATTTACATTTGAGAAAAAAGTGTCCAGTCCAAAATTATTCATACCTTTCTCAATAATCAATAGAAAAGCCTTTATTGGCTATTACAGCAATCAAACGCTTCCTATAATTGCAGACCAGCTTTTTGCATGTCTCCACAGGTATTTTTGCCCATTCATCTTTAGCAATGAGCTCCAAATCTTTCAGGTTGGAGGGTCTTCTTGCCATCACCCTGATCTTTACCTCCCTCCACAGATTCTCAATTGGATTCAAGTCTGGACTCTGGCTGGGCCACTCCAAAATGTTAATGTTGTTGTCTGCTAACCATTTCTTCACCACTTTTGCTGTGTGTTTTGGGTCATTGTCATGCTGAAATGTCCACTGGTGCCCAAGGCCAAGTTTCTCTGCAGACTGGATGATGTTGTCGTTGAGAATCCTCATGTATTGCTCTTTTTTCATGGTGCCGTTTACTGTGATTAGGTTCCCTGGTCTATTGGCTGAAAAACACCCCCAAAGCATTAGGTTCCCACCACCATGTTTGACAGTGGGGATGGTGTTCTTTGGGTTGAAGGCTTCTCCTTTTTTACGCCAAATGAAGGAAACATCATTGTGACTAAACAATAAAATTTTAGTTTCATCTGACCATAACACAGAAGACCAGAAGTCGTCTTCTTTGTCCAGATGAGCTTTTGCAAAGGCCAGGCGAGCTTTTGTGTGCCTTATCTGGAGAAGTGGTCTCCTCCTTGGTCTGCATCCGTGGAACCCAGCAGTGTGCAGTGTCTGTTGGATTGTCTGCCTTGAGACATTGCCACCAGCAGAGCCCAGATTCACCAGGATGGCCTTGGTGGTGATCCTTGGATTCTTTTTCACCTCTCTAACTATCCTCCTGGTCAGCACAGGTTTCACTTTTGGCTTCCGACCACGTCCTCTGAGATTTTCCACAGTGCGGAACATCTTGTATTTTTTGCTCAAATGTAAATAAAAGCTGAGAAATGTTTTTTTCCCCACAATAATGCCTCTTGTACATCGTCTTATTATCTTTTGGAAGACACCTATGTCATTTACGGTTAAAAAATGACTTGCTGGTTGAACAAAAGTAACTTTAAGTCAAAATTTGCCAGGGGTATGAATAATTATGGGCAGCACTGTAGATTCCTATAAAGGAACAAGTATACTCAAAATACTCCACAGACAAACATGGCCCAACAATGTATCGTGCCTAAATCCAAAGCCACTTACATAAGCCATCCCAGTAGTTTCCGGACCGCTCCTATATTTCCTCCAGTGCCGATAAGCAATGTAGCCTAGCAGGCCATGTCCCATTTAAATAGGACATGATACATGTGTGCATTCCCGCCCTCCAGCGCCCACAAATGAAGCGCGGACACCGGCCCGGGTATTTCCGGTCACATGGTGCGCCCAAACTACCTCCATTTCCGGTAAATGCAACGCAAGGGCAGGAACCGGAAGTCAACCAGCCTAGTTGTCATGCTTACTCACAGTCAGTGGAACGCATATGCGCTTCACCTGATATATGATCGTACAGCAAGGTAAACATAGCATTATTAGGCCGACATACAAGCTATAATGACTATTATTCCATATTCAACTTAGATGTATACTAAGTTAAAGGGCTACAGGAAAAAAGGGACACTATATTACGCCTATATAAAAGGTAGCAGTCAATTAGTCAGATAATAATTCCAACTGCCACCATGCAGGCACTATTCATGACTCTGCGACCATGTGCGCCATGGCGCACATTCCATAAGATGGCAGATACAGATGTCAAAAGGGACACAGTGGTACTAATAAAACCTAAAATCGCACAGAAGAAAACATAAGTGATCTTACTACTTATACAAAATTCCATTGATAGTCACCTATGCCGCCCAGGATGCCAGGAGGTTAATGAAGCATTTAATACACCTAAAAGAATGATATTCTCCTCCTATGATCATGTCTCTAACATTTTGGTTGCTTCCCACATCAGAGGCTCGGTTAGGAACCTAATACATAGTTCACTGAAGAGTATCAAATAATACAAGGAACACCCCGGAGATGGGGAACCAAAAATGTGAAATCCCTCACAAGAAACAGCTAAAAGTTAGTCTCTCATTGATGCCAAAAGGGGACTGGTACCGTAATCGATATATCCACTCATACTCCCTTTAGAGGATCCTCTCGTCCCAATCCCCCCTCCTGGGCGACAATGGTACCTATTCTAAGACAGAGTATTTCAGAGGCCTTGGGTCACCATCATGTGCCTCTAAAATGCGGCATGCCACAGGTGTGGCATTCTTCTTATAAATGTCATTGACATGTTTACACACCCTTCTTCTCAATTCCCTGATCGTTTGGCCGATATAATCTTTTAGGGCATGGACATTGAGAAATATATATTTCTCCTCTGCTCCTGCAGTTCACAAATTCTCTAACTCGAAAAACCTGATTGGTGACTGAACACGTAATCGTTTTGGAGGTGGAGATGAATTCACAAGCCTTGCAAGATCCACATCGGAACATGCCAATCGGTCTGCGGTCAAGCCAAGTACCGGTTATAGTCGGGGGAACATAGTGGCTATGTACAAGTTGATCCCTCAGGCTCCTCCCTCTCCGATAAGTAATACTCGGGTAGCTGGTAACCACATCTGATAGATCGGGGTCCATAGACAAAATGGACCAATATTTGTTCAAAACTTCCTTTACTTCCTTTACAATGGTCCCTTGGAGCGCATATTTAAATGCATCTTTTAGGGTTTACTGTGGATAACCTCTGTCACGGAACCTATTAAACAGTTGTCTAGCCTCTCCATGAAACATTTCAGAGCTAGAACAGTTTCTCCGTACCCGAAGGTATTGTCCCTTCCGGATACCTCTTTTAAGTGCCTGGGGGTGATGACTTTCCCAATGCAGGATAGAGTTAGTGGCTGTCACTTTTCTAAAAATAGTAGTGGTCAATCTGTCCTTTTGTTTCTGCACCCTGACATCCAAGAACGTAATTGTCTCATGCTGCATCTCATATGTAAATCTCAGGCCTATTTGATGGTTATAAAATTCATTAATCATGCTTATGAATTCATCTGCCTTCCTCTTCCAGATCACAAAGATGTCATCTATGTAGCGGGTCCAAAATGATATTTTATCACTCCACCATACCTGGTGATCTGGAAACACCTTATTGTCCTACCACCAGCCCAAGAAGAGGTTGGCATAAGTGGGGGCACAGGGGCTGCCCATAGCCGCCCCCCTGAGCTGGTGGTAGAATAGTGTGTTGAAGAGAAAGAAATTATGGGTCAGAGTGAATTCAAGCAGATTCAAGATGAACAAATTGTGTGCCCTTGCAGTGCGTTCCTCTAGTATTCAGAGCAATCAAACTATACAGGTGAAACTCGAAAAATTAGAATATCGTGCAAAAGTCCATTTATTTCAGTAATGCAAATAAAAAGGAATTGCATTAATGCAGCTTCAAATTAGAATTTTGTGAAAAGGTTCAATATTCTAGGCTCGAAGTGTCACACTCTAGTCAATTAATTAATCCATATCCCCAGAGCAAAGAGTACCTCAAAATTGTGACTTTGGGGTTTCATAAGCTACAAACCGGATTCCAAAAAAGTTGGGACACTATACAAATGAATAAAAACTGAATGCAATGATGTGGAGGTGCCAACTTCTAATATTTTATTCAGAATAGAACATAAATCACCGAACAAAAGTTTAAACTGAGAAAATGTACCATTTTAAGGGACAAATATGTTGAATCAGAATTTCATGGTGTCAACAAATCCCCAAAAAGTTGGGACAAGGCCATTTTCACCACTGTGTGGCATCTCCCCTTCTTCTTACAACACTCAACAGATGTCTGGGGACCGAGGAGACCAGTTTCTCAAGTTTAGAAATAGGAATGTTCTCCCATTCTTGTCTAATACAGGCCTCTAACTGTTCAATCGTCTTGGGCCTTCTTTGTTGCACCTTCCTCTTTATGATGCGCCAAATGTTCTCTATAGGTGAAAGATCTGGACTGCAGACTGGCCATTTCAGTACCCGGATCCTTCTCCTACGCAGCCATGATGTTGTGATCGATGCAGAATGTGGTCTGGCATTATCTTGTTGAAAAATGCAGGGTCTTCCCTGAAAGAGATGACGTCTGGATGGGAGCATATGTTGTTCTAGAACCTGAATATATTTTTCTGCATTGATGGTGCCTTTCCAGACATGCAAGCTGCCCATGCCACATGCACTCATGCAACCCCATACCATCAGAGATGCAGGCTTCTGAACTGAGCGTTGATAACAACTTGGGTTGTCCTTGTCCTCTTTGGTCCGGATGACATGGCGTCCCAGATTTCCAAAAAGAACTTCGAATCGTGACTCATCTGACCACAGAACAGTCTTCCATTTTGCCACACTCCATTTTAAATGATCCCTGGCCCAGTGAAAATGCCTGAGCTTGTGGATCTTGCTTAGAAATGGCTTTTTCTTTGCACTGTAGAGTTTCAGCTGGCAACGGCGGATGGCACGGTGGATTGTGTTCACTGACAATGGTTTCTGGAAGTATTCCTGAGCCCATTCTGTGATTTCAGTGTCGTTTAAGGGCCCAGAGATCACGGGCATCCAGTATGGTTTTACGGCCTTGACCCTTACGCACAGAGATTGTTCCAGATTCTCTGAATCTTCGGATGATGTTATGCACAGTTGATGATGATAGATGCAAAGTCTTTGCAATTTTTCGCTGGGTAACACCTTTCTGATATTGCTCCACTATCTTTCTGCGCAACATTGTGGGAATTGGTGATCCTCTACCCATCTTGGCTTCTGAAAGACACTGCCACTCTGAGAAGCTCTTTTTATACCCAATCATGTTGCCAATTGACCTAATTAGTGTTAATTGGTCTTCCAGCTCTTCATTATGCTCAAATTTACTTTTTCCAGCCTCTTATTGCTACTTGTCCCAACTTTTTTGGGATTTGTTGACATTGTGAAAATTGGAATCAACATATTTTTCCTTTAAAATGATACATTTACTCGGATTAAACGTTTGATCTGTCATCTACGTTCTATTACAAATAAAATATTGACATTTGCCATCTCCACATCATTGCATTCAGTTTTTATTCACAATTTGTTTAGTGTCCCAACTTTTTTGGAATCCGGTTTGTAAAAGCCATAATCATCCAAATTATTTTATTATTCTAATTTTTTGAGTTTCACCTGTACAGTGACTCAACATCAATGCTAGCCAATAGAATTCAGGATCAATGTTGAGCGTCTCAATCTTATTGAGAAAATCCATTGTGTCCCTGGTGTATGACGGCAGGGAAAGAACAAAAGAACAAATTGTCTCAATAAAGATAAATATATATACAGTATATATATATATATATATATATATATATACACTGCTCAAAAAAATAAAGGGAACACTTAAACAACACAATGTAACTCCAAGTCAATCACACTTCTGTGAAATCAAACTGTCCACTTAGGAAGCAACACTGAGTGACAATCAATTTCACATGCTGTTGTGCAAATGGGATAGACAACAGGTGGAAATTATAGGCAATTAGCAAGACACCCCCAATAAAGGAGTGGTTCTGCAGGTGGTGACCACAGACTACTTCTCAGTTCCTATGCTTCCTGGCTGATGTTTTGGTCACTTTTGAATGCTGGCGGTGCTTTCACTCTAGTGGTAGCATGAGACGGAGTCTACAACCCACACAAGTGGCTCAGGTAGTGCAGCTTATCCAGGATGGCACATCAATGCGAGCTGTGGCAAGAAGGTTTGCTGTGTCTGTCAGCGTAGTGTCCAGAGCATGGAGGCGCTACCAGGAGACAGGCCAGTACATCAGGAGACGTGGAGGAGGCCGTAGGAGGGCAACAACCCAGCAGCAGGACCGCTACCTCCGCCTTTGTGCAAGGAGGAACAGGAGGAGCACTGCCAGAGCCCTGCAAAATGACCTCCAGCAGGCCACAAATGTGCATGTGTCTGCTCAAACGGTCAGAAACAGACTCCATGAGGGTGATATGAGGGCCCGACGTCCACAGGTGGGGGTTGTGCTTACAGCCCAACACCGTGCAGGACGTTTGGCATTTGCCAGAGAACACCAAGATTGGCAAATTCGCCACTGGTGCCCTGTGCTCTTCACAGATGAAAGCAGGTTCACACTGAGCACATGTGACAGACGTGACAGAGTCTGGAGACGCCGTGGAGAACGTTCTACTGCCTGCAACATCCTCCACGGTTTGGCATTGGGTCAGTAATGGTGTGGGGTGGCATTTCTTTGGAGGGCCACACAGCCCTCCATGTGCTCGCCAGAGGTAGCCTGGCTGCCATTAGGTACCGAGATGAGATCCTCACCCCTTGTGAGACCATATGCTGGTGTTGTTGGCCCTGGGTTACTCCTAATGCAAGACAATGCTAGACCTCATGTGTCTGAAGTGTGTCAGCAGTTCCTGCAAGACGAAGGCATTGATGCTATGGACTGGCCCGCCCATTCCCCAGATCTGAATCCAATTGAGCACATCTGGGACATCATGTCTCGCTCTATCCACCAACGTCACGTTGCACCACAGACTGTCCAGGAGTTGTCAGATGCTTTAGTCCAGGTCTGGGAGGAGATCCCTCAGGAGACCGTCCGCCACCTCATCAGGAGCATGCACAGGCGTTGTAGGGAGGTCATACAGGCACGTGGAGGCCACACACACTACTGAGCCTCATTTTGACTTGTTTTAAGGACATTACATCAAAGTTGGATCAGCCTGTAGTGTGTTTTTCCACTTTAATTTTGAGTGTGACTCCAAATCCAGACCTCCATGGGTTGAAAAATTGGATTTCCATTTTTTTATTTTTGTGTGATTTTGTTGTCAGCACATTCAACCATGTAAAGAACAAAGTATTTCAGAAGAATATTTAATTACTTCAGATCTAGGATGTGTTATTTTTGTGTTCCCTTTATTTTTTTGAGCAGTGTATATATATATATAAAAAAAAGATAAATACCGCAATTCTGTGTTAAAGAACCTACACCAAAGACAATGGGGCGGCCTTTAAGGGGGGTAGTCCCTTTAGGGACCTTTGGTAGTCCATACAAAGTCGCTATACATGGAGCGTCTGGAAGTAAAAACGTATATTCCGCCTCACAAATGACCTTCCTATTCAGGCCAGTATCCAAGATGGCCTTCAGGTCATTAGAGAATATTGTTGTGGGTTCTGATGGCAATATACAATAACCCTCCCTATCTTTCAACATATCTGTAAGGGGGGGAATATTAATCACTAATATTTATGTAAATATCAGTAATTAATATTCATAAATGGGAGGAGCCGTCTAGTGATAACTCCGCCCATTTATGCCTTTATATATAACACAATACTTTCGCTATGCTTTACACTGATCGCTACACTAGCTGCATGCGCCTTACTAACTAACTATCGCCAATAACTACACGTTACACAGATAGTTACAAATATAACGGTATTTATTAACAATACACTACGCAATACACTAACAATACAGCACTAAATATACAGAACTCAACTACACTACACGTTCCCAAATTCCACTCACAAACTAACTATACAGTTCACACATACAAGTAATATTAACAATCCACCCGCCTGGCTACTCACTGTCCCTACGGGGTTACAAGAGGGTTAATTAAACACAGGGTATTGTTTGCACAGCAGAGGCATGCTCTACAGAGAACGGACAACCAATGCAGGGAAACAGGGTAACCACCAGGGGTTAATCAGGGCCACCAGGGTAAATCAGGGAACAGGGCAACAAGGGGTGTCCAGGGATAATAGGGTCGACAAGGGGTGTACAGGATAGGGAACCAGGGGATGCAGGGGTAACCCAGGAGTTAAATAGGACTAGGGTTACCAGGGGGGTATAAAGGGTTACCAGGGGTTTAGGGAACCAGGGGATGCAGGGGTAACCCAGGGGTTAAATAGGACTAGGGTTACCAGGGGGGGTATATCAGGGGTGTAAAGGGTTACCAGGGGTTTCATAGGGGTTACCAGGGGTAATGGGGAATATATGGGAGGTGGTACAGGGATAGGGGATGTGGATCGTTGGTGGGATAGAGGGAATAGGGGTTAATAGGGGGGTGGCGATACTCAAGGTTTTGTTGCTCGTTCGTCCAGGGGTGGAGATGTCCGGCAGGGTCCCTCTTCCTGAGCGCAGGATGCGCTCTCCTTCAAGGTGGGTGTAAGGGCTGCAGGGGTCGGGGCCGGTCCGGCGGAGCGCAGGATGCGCTGCCCTTTCAGGTGGGGGGGGGGGTCCCGATCCTCTCTCTCGGAGGGCGAGACGCGCTCCTCCACGTGGGGGCCCAGACCCTAACTACTGAGTGCAGGGGCCGCCGGATATTTATCCCCGGCAGCCCGCACTCCCGCGCCGCGCGCGCGCCCATCATCCACGTGGGCCGGCGCAGTGATATGACGTCACTGCGCCAGCCTGCACATCGGGGACGCGCTGCACACCAGGCGGGAGAAGCCTTTGATCTCCCGCCTGTGGCACTCTGCATTCCGGCCAGCGAGATGTTAATTTCGCTGCCGGAATGCGCATATTAGAAGGAGATAATGGACAAGGATAGAAAAAGGCGCTCATAGGGTAAATAAGTTAAGAGCCGAGCCTCCAGAACAACAGGAAGAGTGGTACTGCTCACCTGTTGTTGATGCACCTATTGTTTGGTGCAACTGGACTGGAGGTGGATACGACTGATTATGTCTCACTGGTGGATGCTGCCGATTCCGTCCGCGATTCCCTTTGGCGGGGGCCAAGCCGCCGTCTGGGTTGATGAGTAGGATATATTGCCACTGGACCGGGGGTCGAGTGGAGGGGTGGACCGTAGGCGCAAAAGACGCAACCAGAGATTTTTTTGAAACCAATGTTTTTTTTATTGTTAAAGTGACAACGAATTTCGGGGTTCTGCGGACCCCTTTTTCAAGTCTAAAACAACATATACACAAAATTACACACATTAGAAAAGGTGTGCCTAAGGCTACAGGATTGCCCGGTAAACGGAGATAATACTGGATAAATAGGTAGTGGTAACATAGCCGTCACGAGTAATGAAAGTAAAACAAGTGATCGCATGAATCATAAGGTCGTGACTGGATTAAAAAGGATACATGAATACGTAAATGCAGGGCAGTTAATGCTGTAAGGAGTTGGTAAATAGAGGTTGAGAGCTAGATATGACTTGTAAAAACAGGACATCAATAAAAAAATATATAAAATATATATACGTACAATGTAAAATAAAATATACACATATATATATACCCACGCGCACAAAAAGTACATGCGTTCACACATATACAAGTATATAAGTATGAAAATAAAAATCAGCGCGTCTGGACGTGTAGTATAGTGCCAATTGGTCGGTGATATTATGGTTGGTTAAGGGTTAAAGTGTGGGGGGAAAGGAGTTTTTATTATTTTTTGTTATTAGACACAAGGTTGGGGTGCAAAGCAGCTGCAGCGTCAATCGTACAAGAAATCTTGTACGATTGACGCTGCAGCTGCTTTGCACCCCAACCTTGTGTCTAATAACAAAAAATAATAAAAACTCCTTTTTTTTCCCCCCCCCACACTTTAACCCTCAACCAACCATAATATCACCGACCAATTGGCACTATACTACACGTCCAGACGCGCTGATTTTTATGATTTTATTTTTAGAAGGATAACTCAATTATTATCAAACCATCTGACAAAGGTGGGAACTTGGTTGTGCTAGACCATGGGGAATAGAATATCATTCCTCTAGGTGTATTAAATGCTTCATTAACCTCCTGGCATCCTGGGCAGTATAGATGAAGATCAATAGGATTTTGGATAAGTAGTAGGATCACTTATACTCTCTCCTGTGCGAATTTAGGTTTTATTAGTACCACTGTGTCCCCTTTGACATCTGTATCTGCTGCCTTATGGAATGTGCGCCATGGCGGCAGAGTCATGAATAGTGCCTGCATGGTGGCAATTGGAATTATTATCTGACTAATTGACTGCTACCTTTTATATAGGCATAATATAGTGTCCCTTTTTTCCTGTAGCCCTTTAACTTACTATACATCCAAGTTGAAGATGTAATAATGAGTATTATAGCTTGTATGTCGGCCTAATAATGCTATATTTACCTTGCTGTACGATCAGATATCAGGTGGAGCGCATATGCCTGTGAGCACGCAAGACAACTAGGCTGGTTAACTTCCGGTTCCTGCCCTTGCGTTCCATTTACCGGAAATGGAGGCAGTTTGGGCGCACCACGTAACCGGAAATACCCAGGCCGGCATCCGCACTTCATTTGCGGGCTCTGGAGGGCGGGAATACACCCATGTATCAGGTCATATTTAAATGGAACATGGCCTGCTAGGCTACATTGCTTATCGGCACTGGAGGAATCATAGGAGCGGTCAGGAGACTACTGGGATGGCTCATGTAAGTGGCTTTGGATTTAGGCACGATACATTGTTGGGCCATGTTTGTCTGTGGGGTATTTTCAGAGTATACTTGTTCCTTTATAGGCATCTATATGACCATAGCTGCCAGATTGTCTCCTCCACAGCCTTGTCACAGGCATTTATCCGGCCCTGATCTAATATGGATTCTTGTTCCATCCAATCATCGAGGTTGTAGCATTTGCTCTGTATGTTTTATCCGTCATGTCTACATATATATCATGGAGATGACTGGCTAGTACATAAGTGGGAAACGCCAATGTAAGGCTACTTTCACACCTGCGTTAGGTGCGGATCTGTCTGGTATGTGCCCAGACGGATCCGCACCTATAATGCAAACGCTTAGATCCATTCAGAACGGATCCGTTTGCATTACCATGAACAAAAAAAATAAAATAATAATAATTTATTTATTTTTGTTCATCATAATGCAAACGGATCCGTTTTGACTTTACATTGAAAGTCAATGGGGGACGGATCCGTTTGAAAATTGAGCCATATTGTGTCAACTTCAAACGGATCCGTCCCCATTGACTTACATTGTAAGTCTGGACGGATCCGCTCGCCTCCGCACGGCCAGGCGGACACCCGAACGCTGCAAGCTGCGTTCAGGTGTCCGCCTGCTGAGCGGAGGACAAACGGAGCCAGACTGATGCATTCTGAGCGGATCCGCATCCACTCAGAATGCATTAGGGCTGGACGGATCCGTTCGGGGCCGCTTGTGAGAGCATTCAAACGGAACTCACAAGCGGAGCCCCGAACGCTAATGTGAAAGTAGCCTTAGTGAAATCCTCCCTTTTATACTGATTAGGTTGTTCTGAGGGTTTGTCTATTTGCTTTATTTTTAGATTCGTGTCAAGCCCTGTTTGTTTATTGGACCTCCTATATGGGACTGACATCTCGATACTTTTGGCACATAGTAGCTATGCTAAATATTATATTATATATTGATTAGTTTCCTTAACTTGAATTGACCGCTCCCATATTATTTGGATTATTTGTTTTCAGCGCAGTTTTACTTCATCTTTATATCTATACGTCTTTATATCTACATGTACTATTTTCTCATTTATGTTTGTATTAAGTAGGGATCCACCCATTAGGGTCCATTCACACGTCCGTTTTTTCTTTCCTGATCTGTTCCGTTTTTTCTGGAACAGATCTGGACCAGATCTGGACCCATTCATTTTCAATGGGTCCTGGAAAAAAAAGGACAGCACAATGTGTGCTGTCCGTTTCCGTTGTTCCGTTCCGCATGTGCGTTTAAATATAAAACATGTCCTATTCTTTTCCTGAAAAATCGGATCCTGGTACAATACAAAGTCAATGGATCCGCAAAAAACGGAAGACATACGGATGTCATTCCGTATGTCATCCGTTTTATACGGAATCCGTTCCTGGAAATTACATTTTAATTTTTATTTTATTTTTTTTAAACGCTTCACGTCCGCCCATAGGATATAAACGTCCTATGGGTGGACGTCTATTTCTGAAAGCACGTTCTAAAACGTAGCTAATCGTGCAGCTGCTGATCGGGTTGCCCGCTGTCAGTGACAGCAGGGCAACCCTAAGACAAAGCAGGGACAGTGCCCAGGTGTCCCTGCCTTCTAGATCGCTGCAGACTCAGCGTTCACTGAGCGCTGTGTCTGCAGAGAAGGAAGCGCTTCCTGTTCCGGCCCGGCGGTCATGTGACCGCCGTGACCGGAGTGTGCAGGAGCTGTGTGAGGTCTCTCAGAGACCTCGATCAGCCCTGCTGTGAGGCTGTACAGCGCAGGATTGCTGCTGTACAGCCTCTATAGGGGTGCATTTGTCCTGTAACTGGGGCTACTATGTCAGCCCCAGTTACAGGAGAAATCAACTGTGGAAAAAAAAGTGAAGTAAATGTCCCCCAGAGGTCTTGTATGACCTTATGGGGGACGAAAAGTGTAAAATAAAAAAAATAAAAATAAAAGGTTGAAAATAAAAAAAATAAAAAGTTTCACATGTAAAAAAAAAAAAGTCCCCAAGTAAGGAATAAAAAAAAAAAAATTTAAAATAGAAAAAATAAAAAAAAGTATACATATTAGGTATTGCCGCGTCCGTAAAAACCAGCTCTATAAAAATATCACATGACCTAACCCCTCGGATGAACACCGTAAAAAAAAAAAAAAAAAACTGTGTCAAAACAAGCAATTTTTGTCACCTTGCATCACAAAAAGTGCAACACCAAGTGATCAAAAACGCTTATGTCCCACAAAATAGTACCAATAAAACAGTCACCTCATCCCGCAAAAAATGAGCCCCTACATAAGAAAATCTCTCAAAAAATAAAAAAACTATAGCTCTCAGAACATGGAGACACTAAAACATCATTTTTTTGGTTTCAAAAATGCTATTATTGTGTTAAAGTGAAACAAATAAAAAAAAGTATACATATTAGGTATTGCCGCGTCCGTAAAAACCAGCTCTATAAAAATATCACATGACCTAACCCCTCGGGTGAACACCGTAAAAAAAAAAAAAAAAAAAAACGGTGTCAAAACAAGCAATTTTTTTCACCTTTCATCACAAAAGGTGCAACACCAAGTGATCAAAAATGCGTATGTCCCACAAAATAGTACCAATAAAACCGTCACCTCATCCCGCAAAAAATGAGCCACTACATAAGAAAATCTCTCAAAAAATAAAAAAACTATAGCTCTCAGAACATGGACACATTAAAACATAATTTTTTTGTTTCAAAAATGCTATTATTGTGTAAAACTTTAATAAATGAGAAAAAGTATACATATTAGGTATCGCCACGTCCGTAACGATCTGCTCTATAAAAATGTCACTTGACTGAACCCCTCAGGTAAACGCTGTAAAAATAAATAAATAGAAACTGTGCTAAAACAACCAATTTTTTGGTCACCTTGCCCCATAAAGTGTTATAATGAATGATCAAAAAAATCATATGTACCCAAAAATAGTACTAATAAAACTGGCACCTTATCCCTTAGTTTCCAAAATGGGGTCACTTCTTGGGAGTTTCTACTGTAAGGGTGCATCAGGGGGCTTCAAATGAGACATGGCATCTAAAAACCATGTGGAGTTCCTTTTCTTCTGCGCCCTGCCGTGTGCCCATACAGCAGTTTATGACCACATGTGGGGTGTTTCTGTAAACCGCAGAATCTGGGTAATAAATATTGAGTTTTGTTTGGCTGTTAACCATCGATGTGTTAAAGAAAAAAATTGATTAAAATGGAAAATCTGCCAAAAAAGTGAAATTTTAAAATTTGATCTCCATTTTCCTTTAATTCTTGTGGAACGCCTAAAGGGTTAACAAAGTTTGTAAAATCGGTTTTGAATACCTTGAGGGGTGTAGTTTCTACAATGGGGTCATTTATGGGGGTATCTACTATGTAGGCCCCACAAAGTGACTTCAGACCTGAACTGGTCCTTATAAAGTGGGTTTTGGCAATTTTCTTATAAATTTGAAGAATTGCTTCTAAACTTCTAAACGTCCTAAAAAAATAAAATGACATTTCCAAAATGATGCCAACATAAAGTAGACATATGGGGAATGTTAAATAATAAATATTTTATGAGGTATCACTTTCTGTTTTAAAAGCAGAGAAATAGAAATTTTGAAAATTGCGAATTTTTCAAATTTTTGGGTAAATTTGGGATTTTTTGATAAATAAAGGTGAAATATTTTGAGTCTAATTTATGATTATCATGAAGTACAATGTGTCACGAGAAAACAGTCTCTGAATGACTTGGATAAATAAAGGCGTTCCAAAGTTATTACCACATAAAGTGAGATATGTCAGTTTTGCAAAATTTGGCCTGGTCAGGAAGGGGGCAAATGGCCCAGATGGGAAGTGGTTAAAGAAATCCAAACAACTTTATTTGCTTATTGAAATTTATACATGTTTCCGTTTTTTGCGGATCCGCAAAAAACGGATGACATACGGATGACATACGGAAACATTTTCAGGAACAACGGATCCGCAAAAAACGGACAGAAAATCGGATTATAGAAAAATACTGACGTGTGAATGTAGCCTTATACTGACCGCCTGAGCAACCTAGTCTCTGGGGGAAACGCGTTGGGGTATGAGGACCCATTCGGGCCATTTAGGGTATAATGGGGTATGAGGACCCATTAGGGCCATTTACGGTGTGATAGCCCAGGAACGAGGGCTGAGCTACATCATAGAGTGATCTCAGAAAAATAATTCCCTACCCTACACCCCTATACATACCTTTATCATTATTATCTGAAATCTATATTTTTCTGATAGATTACGTGTATGTTATACTATATGGAAGATGTATCATTGACCGTCACTTGAATCATATTTTGGGTAATTGATTTTCAATAAGGCATAATAAAGTGTATTTATTTTAAGGGTCTTTTTGTTTTTTTGCTGGAATTTGTTTTGAGATTTGATGACTCAGCTATAGGACATTGAATATTGGTAATTGCTGGATTCAATGTTTTGTTAATCTGAATTTTATGTGATGGATCAGAACACAATAGTCTAAGTTGGTGAAGTGAATTGAGAAGAATATATAAATTAAACTATTGTTTAGAAATAGAAAACAGAAAATTGGCATGTGCGTATGTATTCACCCCCTTTGTTAGAAAGCCCATAAAAAGCTCTGGTGCAACCAATTACCTTCAGAAGCACATAATTAGTGAAATGATGTCCACCTGTGTGCAATCTAAGTGTCACATGATCTGTCATTACATATACACACCTTTTTTGAAAGGCCCCAAAGGCTGCAACACCTAAGCAAGTGGCATCACTAACCAAACACTGCCATGAAGACCAAGGAACTCTCCAAACAAGTAAGGGACAATGTTGTTGAGAAGTACAAGTCAGGGTTAGGTTATAAAAAAATATCCAAATATTTGATGATCCCCAGGAGCACCATCAAATCTATCATAACCAAATGGAAAGAACATGGCGCAACAGCAAACCTGCCAAGAGACGACCACCCACCAAAACTCACGGATCGGGCAAGGAGGGCATTAATCAGAGAGAAAGCACAGAGACCTAAGGTAACCCTGGAAATGCTGCAGAGTTCCTCAGCAGAGACTGGAGTATCTGTACATAGGACGACAATAAGCCGTACGCTCCATAGAGTTGGGCTTTATGGCAGAGTGGCCAGAAGAAAGCCATTACTTTCAGCAAAAAACAAAAAGTCACGTTGTGAGTTTGCGAAAAGGCATGTGGGAGACTCCCAAAATGTATGGAGGAAGGTGCTCTGGTCTGATGAGACGAAAATTAAACTTTTCGGCCATCAAAGAAAACACTATGTTTGGCGCAAACCCAACACATCACATCACATCACATCACCCAAAGAACACCATCCCCACAGTGAAACATAGTGGTGGCAGCATCATGCTGTGGGGATGGGACTGGGAAACTGGTCAGAGTTGAGGGAAAGATGGATGGTGCTAAATACAGGGATATTCTTGAGCAAAACCTGTACCACTCTATGTGTGATTTGAGGCTAGGACGGAGGTTCACCTTCCAGCAGGACAATGACCCCAAAGACACTGCTAAAGCAACACTTGAGTGGTTTAACCCCTTAACACCCAGCGCCGTACATGTACGGCGCAACCGGACGTGACTTAACGCCCAGCGCCGTACATGTATGGCACAAGGTCCACGGGGCTTTGGGGAAGGATCGGGGGGAATCGCGTCACCATGCCTGATCTTACCGGCAGGCAGCCATGCTGGGTAAGGGCAGCATGGTGCTGCACTGCCCCCCTGCAGCTCCAAGCACTGTGATTGGCCGATCAATGAGACCGGCTGTCAGAGGCATCGGGGAGGGTCGGGAGGAGGTCAGGGGGAGGTGGCAGGTGCTGAACAAGTCAACACCGGTCACCTCTGAGTAGAGGCAGGGGACACCAGTGTTTCGGTCCCCTGCCAGCGCTGCTATTGGCTGGAACAACGTTCCAACCAATGGCAGTGCTGTAGCTGCACAGAAAGAGGCAGAACTTCCCTGCATGCAGCCATTCTAGCTGGTGACTGCATGCAGAGAGGTTCTGTGCTTCTCTGTGCTGCTTGTTGGCTTGCTGGGACTTGTGGTGCATACCACAGTGATTTAACCCCTTTCCTGCTGAAAAGAAGAAAGAAGAAGAAAGAATAACAACATCTGGAATAGCTACACAGATTTTTTTTATTTGCAGCTGTTCCAGATCCCTAAACCACCCTTCGTCCCTGTCCCTGTATCTTCACATGCGACATAGCTCCCAATTACCATTCCAGCTAAATCCGCTCTCCTAACGCCCTATGGTGCTCCTTCCACTCTGAAGCCTGCTGTGCGCCCATACATCATTTTTTGAGCACAAATGGGGTTTTGGCATATTCGGGGGGAAATGGAGAACAAAATGTGGGGTCCATTTTGTCCTGTTATCCCTTGTGAAAGTGAAAAATGTGGGTGTAAAGCAACTTTTTCTTGAAAAAAAATTAAATTTTTCATTTTCACAGCCAAGCGTTTCCTAATTCTGGCCCGATGGGTCAAAGTGCTCACTATGTAGTGTCCCACTAGGTAGGCGTGGGCACTACACAAGGGTCAATTGGGTGACGTGTTACTCCTACTCACAAGGGACAGAAATATTATATTTAACTATGCATTTAATGTATTTTTCTATGTGTTTTTACATGCAATGTTTCCCCTGTGTTAATGCTTAGCAGGCCTAGTTGGGTGTAATTAGACATCCTAGACACTAGAGGGAGATAGGGAGCCCCTAGTATAAATGTTCAGGCCCAGACAGGGAGGAGGGAGGTCATAGTCAGGAGTCTGTGGAGACAGAAGTGAGAAGGTACCAGCCAGAGATATGCTGAGGGCCTCCTCCTGACATGCAGCTTGATAGCCCTGGCTGCTAGCTATGACCAGGAGGCTAGTGAAGAACTCTAGCCTGCCTGTAGATCAAGTGAGCCTCAGTTAGCTCAGAAGTCACCCCAGTAGAAGGGATGTACCTCCTGGGAGCAACCTGCAGCATCCCTCACAGTAAGGACAATACAGCAAGTGCAGATAAGTAATCTGATGGGCAGAAGTACTATAAAGTAAAGAGCAAGGGTCAATACTAGAGGAAGGATTTATGTACCAAGGATTAAAGCCAGCAATTAGGCATCCGGGCCTTGGGATCCAGCCAGCTAGAATAGCTGAAGGGGATAGAGCAGCATTGCACTGCAGAGCATTAACTGTTTGCCCTCCAAGTATCTTGCATGATTAATACCTGCCATTGTTGAAGGAAAACCTGCTTGTGGAGAATTGTTCAAGGGACTGCATCATCATTATCAACTGTAATTTGCCTGTACAAAGTTGGATTGTTTTTCCAAAGTAAAGCAACGTTTGGTTCACCAACTGTGTACTCATTTAATCCTCCTACAAATCGGTGTGCCACCGTTACAGGCACTGGCGTCACGAATCTTAAAGGGACCTTACCTAAGGCACTCAAAACACCTACAACATCCAGGGCACCTCACATACCATCAGGCCTAGTCCCTATCTACAGAGTGTGCCCCAGAGGAACTAGTGTCTGCCTCTCCTTTCACTGTTGCATGCCTGCCCAGGGTTCTCCTCAGAAAAGTGAGTAACCCTCGATTGCCCATACCGTGACCTCACTGTCGCTATACCCTGCAGCTCTGGCGTGCTGCAACTACACACCTTGAAATTTTCCTTGAGGGGTGTCGTTTCCAGAATGGGGTCACTTTTGGGGGGTTTCCACTGTACAACCACCTCAGGGTGTCTTCACATGCGACATGGCTCCCAATTACCATTTTAGCTAAATCAGCTCTCCTAACGCCATATGGTGCTAATTTTACTCTGAAGCCTGCTGTGCGCCCATATATCAGTTTTTGAGCACATATGAGGTGTTGGCATATTCGGGGGGAAATGGGGAACACAATGTGGGGTGCATTTTGTCCTGTTACCCCTTGTGAAAGTGAAAAATGTGGGTGTAAAGCAACTTTTTCGGGAAAATTTTCTTTCATTTTCACAGCCAATCGTTTCCTAATTCTGTGAAACGCCTGATGGGTCTAAGTGCTCACTACAAACTTTGAAATATTCCTTGAGAGGTGCAGTTTCCGGAATGGGGTCACTTTTTGGTGGTTTCCACTCTAGGGCCACCTCAGGGTATCTTCATATGCGACATAGCTCCCAATAACCATTCCAGCTAAATCCGCTCTCCAAAAGCCATATGATGCTCCTTCCACTCTGAAGCCTGCTGTGCGCCCATACATCAGTTTTTGAGCACACATGGAATTTTTCTGTAAACTCCAGATTCAGAGTAATAGATTTTGAGTTTTTTTTGGCTGTTAACCCTTGATGTGTTGAAGAAAAAATGTATTAAAATTTAAAATCTGCAAAAAAAGTGAAATTTTGAAATTTCATTCCCATTTTCATTTAATTCTCGTGGGGTACCTAAAGTGTTAACAAAGTTTGTGAAATCCGTTTTGAATAACTTGAGGTGTGTAGTTTCTAAAATGGGGTGATTAATGGGTGGTTTCTAATATGTAAGCCCCAGAAAGTGACTTCATAACTGAACTGGTCCTGAAAAAATTGGGGTTTGAAAATGTTCTTAAACATTTTAAGATTTGCTTCTAAACTTCTAACGTCCCAAAAAAATAAAATGTCATTTTCAAAATGATCCAATCATGAAGTAGACATATGGGGAATGTAAAGTAATAACTATTTTTGGAGGTATTACTATCTATTATAAAAGTAGAGAAATTGAAATTTTTAAATTTTTCCAAATTTGGTATTCCACTGTCATGAAGTACTGTACAATATGTGATGAGAAAACAATCTCAGAATGGCTTGGATAAGTAAAAGCCTTTTAAAGTTATTACCACATAAATTGACACGTCAGATTTGCTAAAAATGGCCTGGGCAGAAAGGTGAAAAATGGCCCGGTCCTGAAAAGGTTAAAGGGGTGAATAGTTGTGCACATTGACTTTTTCTGTTATTTTTGTGAGGCACCAAAATACGAAAAAAGTCAAGGGGGTGAATACTTTTTCAAGGCACTGTAACTAATATCACCGATCGTATGATCCTAAATGTAGAACGTGCTGACAATAAATAGTGCAACGGGTGGAGGGGGGCTTACAGCTAAAATTGAGACAGGTCGAGACAATTGTTATGTTTCATTGAATATTATTGTGTTGACACCCAGGGACAGGAATTGGCCTCCCTGCTGTGACACTGACTGACGCATTTCATGACCGAGCCACTTCCTCCTGAGGTTTATTGTACCAATGTAAGAATGATTCATACATAATAAGATGTAGAACAATAGATGAAGGCGATGTATGTCTGTCCAGATATTGCTCCTGTTATTCCACAACTCATTCATGCACTTTAACAGTTTAACCCTTCCTAGCCGGTCTTCATTCGTCTTAGTGATTTTGTCATTGCGGAGAGTTCAACCTAGTCCAATGGAGCTAGCACAGATAGGTATATTGCAACTATATTTCAGTATTTGATCCTATATGGATATATATCATGCCCAGAGCAAGGCACACCGAAACGCCTGTTTGGGAGACCACCACGGGTAATTTACAATAGTTCCTCTGTACATGGGCTCTCTTTGTATGTGCTGTTTTCTATGGTGCTAGGGATTTGTATTGACCTTGGCTATACTGGTACTTTCATGCTCACCAGAATCGGCAAACATTTCCTATATATTATCGATAATACGAGCTACCATCCTCATTTACACTTTGTGTATGTTATATAATGAGCCGCTATATTACCATATGTATCCCAGATATCTTCTCTTGTTTATAATGGTTTCTTGTGCCACATGTTGGCTTTTTTTTGCAGGTTTAATTCTATTATTTTTGCCTTAGGCCCTAAGTGATTTTGGGCTAATTGTTGTTATATTTAGAGTATTTATTGGATAAGTATCATTTTATTATAGGTGAAATAGTTAGCTCACTATAATATAACTTTTTTCAGTTTGTTTTTTGCATATCCTAGATTATTGTACAGCTGAATTTGTAATTTAAAGGGATTAATATTTCCTGAGGACACCCTGGGGGGTCTGACTTCGGACACCCCTGCCGATCAGCTGTTTGAAGAGGCCATGAGCTCTGCGGTCTCTCCCTAGGCCAGTGACTTCACGTTCATTGGTCACATGGCCTAGACGCAGCTTAAATAAATGGGCCTGAGCTGTGCCTGGTATCCTGTACTCACCAGAGACAGCTGATCGGCGAGCGTGCCAGGAGCCGGACCCCCACTGATCAGATATTGATGAGCTATCCTAAGGATAGTTTATCAATATATGAATCCTGAGAAAAAAAACTTTAAAAATGATTTTTTCCCTCACCTTGCCGCTGTGGATTATGCTAGGAAATAAGACATAAACAGGGTAGGGCACATAATTGGAAAAATGACAACCATGCAGTCCACGTCTCACGAACGCAATTGCTGGTCTTCTTCCATTGAAGAAATTACAGCCACTTCAGGAAAGACAGTAGATTGTATAGTTATCTGACACTCAGGGATTGACCCCAAAACTAAACAACCTATCCTTAGGACCATCGATATTAAAATCTCGGACAATCCTTTTAAATTACAAACTCAGCTGTACTATAATATAGGATTCGCAAAAGCCAAACAGAAAAAAGTACATTATAGGGTGAGGATAGGCCATCTATATCAAAATCCCAGACCACCTCTTTAACCCTTGGTGGCTGTATTGTGAAAACTCACTAAGGTAATCAGAAGTCCTATGTAAAACTACTATGGTTGACAAATGGAATGACTGATTCACAATGTGCATTCTTTTCTGTACTGTACTGGTTCACAGACTGAAAATGGTACCCTATTTGTGATTGAGTTCAGATACAGTACTGATGCCTAGGACAAAATTGGTACCTACAGGTCTCCATTGACTTCGATGGGGAACATCACCTACCATACAGCGTCTGATGGAGCATGGCATGATTTTTGTTTCAGATGGACTGTGTACAAGAAGACATTTATACCAACATATGATGGCACCGCCATAGAATAACATCACCGACATATGGCCTCATAAAACTTGCAAGGAGCCATGATATGATTGTGTCTATGAGGATGCAGGTCTCATTTCCTCAGGGCTCAGTGTTCCTTTCCCTTTTTTTCCCCTTCTGTTGAGATTTTGGCAAAAATAAAAATCCCATGTCAGGAATGTAGTCTGGATTCAGATGGACGTAATATGGCTAGAAGCATGGGAGAGGGAGCACGTGGCCATTAAACGGCGCCCATATTACTCCCATCTCAGTGCAGGGGCGTGGAGTATTTTGTACCTTCACAATAGCGAGATTTTTGCCTTCCTTGTAGCTACAGAACAAGCTGCTGTGCACATAACCCCAGAGATGGCTAAATCTGCGCCCAAACAGCTTCCTTATTACAAATGAAACACACAATTCTCACAAGTAGGATGCAAAACGTCAAATCTTTATTGATTTTATTCTTTTTTTTTCATTGTGGAAGGAAACAAAGAAGACGTTGCAAACAAAATAATGGCTTGAAATCACACACGGCTGAGAAAACTCAGAGCGGATAATTGAGAAGCTGCCGCTGGGTTTTATAATGTTGCGGAGTTGCATACTTGCCAGCTTTTGGGATTTCTATTGAAAGACGACCTCTGGTGCGGCGACGCCACACTGCCCGTCAGGGAAGGCAGTAGGTTGTATAGTTAACTCCTGATTGGGGCAAAAAACACTACCCTGAAACCACACAACCTACTACCTCACCCCGCTAAGGCAGCTTGAATGGCACAATCACGTGAAAGACACCCTGGAGAATAAGACGCTGTAATGCTCCTGCCTCAAGCAATCTGTCATAGAAATAGACCATTGGGCCTTGTGTATTTAACCTGGTTCAGAGAAAAATGGCGGTAGTAGCCGAATAGGTCTTCCTATAATTGTTTTTGCATAAATCAGTAATACATATGAATCATATATGAAAATTAGAACTATCTTATTAGTAACATCTTCCTCACCTTCTACTAGCCTGTAGTATCTCTTTCTCTGCCTGTTGGCTCTCTATAAATGCTCAAAAACCTCCTCAGTCACCAAGAAATCCATCTAGTGTAATACAGTAAATAGTAGATGGGGAGGAGGGAGATGCAGCTGCAGTTTCTATGTGTGTCTGTGAGACTGCATGCTGGGAGAGGGTAGAGGGAGCAGAATAGGAGAGACATCTGATTGGTTTGCACAGTCTGAGACTGCTGTGAGAGGGTAGAGGGAGCAGAAGAGGAGAGACATCTGATTGGTTTGCACAGTCTGAGACTGCTGTGAGAGGGTAGAGGGAGCAGAATAGGAGAGACATCTGATTGGTTTGCACAGTCTGAGACTGCTGTGAGAGGGTAGAGGGAGTAGAAGAGGAGAGACATCTGATTGGTTTGCACAGTCTGAGACTGCTGTGAGAGGGTAGAGGGAGCAGAAGAGGAGAGACATCTGATTGGTTTGCACAGTCTGAGACTGCATGCTGGGAGAGGGTAGAGGGATACTGTGTGTGGGGGTGGGGAGTACGTGACTGGTTCACAGCAGACAGGACAGCTGGTACATCGCGCCTCAAAAGACCTCTTTTTACTTCTGAACATGATTTGATACATGAAGCCCAAACATACACACGCTATATTTTTTCAGTGGAAAATACAGAATTTTGCTATATTTTTGTAAAGAAAAAAAAAAGAAAAAAAACTCCAGCTGATTAAAAGGGTTTTCGGGGACTCCTATACTGATGACCTATCCTCAGGATAGAATATTCAAAGTATACCGCGGCACTCTCTTCATCAATTCAGCATTTATTCACCAAATTTCTTAGCGATGTTTCGACCAGTGTGGTCTTTCTCAAGCTTGAGAAAGACCACACTGGTCGAAACGTCGCGAAGAAATTTGGTGAATAAATGCTGAATTGATGAAGAGAGTGCCGCGGTATACTTTGAATATTTGATTTGCTGAGACGGGGTATGTGGACTGTTACCTGACACCGCAGGCACCACCACTATATATTTCTACTGTTGTGCTGCAGCATTTTTCTTTTGTCCTATCCTCAGGATAGGTCATCAATATCTGATCAGTGGTGGTCTGACTCCAGGAACTACCGCTGATCAGCTGTTTGAAGAGGTGCTCCAATGAGCGCTGTGGCCTCCTCACCGCATAACAAGCACAGCGCCGTACACTGTATAGTGGCTCTGCTTGGTATTGCAGCTCAGACCTATTTACTTGAATGGGACTGAGCAGCACATAGGCCATGTGACCAATGAATGTGACATCGCTGGCCTAGAAAGAGGCCACAGATATTATCGGCCTCTTCAAACAGCTGATTGTCAGGAGTCGGATCCCCACCGATCAGATATTGATAAGCTATCCTAAGGATAGTTAATCAATATATGAATCCCATGAAAAAAAAACACGTTCAAAACGAATTTTCCCTCACCTTGCCGCTGTGGATTATGCTAGGAAATAATAAGACATAAACAGGGTACGGCGCATAATTGGAAAAAATAGCGATGCAGTCCACGCCTCACGAACGCAAATGCTGGTCTTCCATTGAAGAAATTACAGTCACTTCAGGAAAGACAGTAGATTGTATAGTTATCTGACACTCAGGGATTGACCCCAAAACTAAACAACCTACTACCTCACCCCAAAGGACAGTTAGCCTGGACGAGAGCTCTCAGGAGGAACGATCGGCACCCTGTGGCACTGTACTCAGAAACACAATGTCACGTGAAGTAATTAGAACATACAATTGACAGGCATGTAAGGAGAACATGTAACACGGCATGATACATTTCCCCTGGGGCTGGGGCTGGGCTGGAACATGTATAAGTCCCTGCTTTCTAGCTTCAAGGTTCCTCGACAGCAGGCTCGAACTGGTTGGGACCTCAGGCTAATCTGGCTCTTATAGCATGTGACCGAGGTTACTTCATGGACCCCTGGATATACATAATCATCAGAGATAGGAATGTATATCAGAATTTATTGTTATATCTCTCTGGAGACTAATGTTACATATTTAAAGGGCCAGTAACTACTAATCTTCCAAATGTCGTGTATACAAGAACCGCAAATGTTATTCACAGCCATTTAAGTAAAATTGCATAATATAGAAAGCTGTGGTAAAGTAATGGAGGGTAGGTGAGTGGGGGAGGGGATAACGCATCTCCTATGGTGGTACATTGCTGCCAGAATCATCCTCAGCCTGAAATAATGAATTAGGAAATATTATTAATATATCACATATCTGTCATGGTAAATTCAAGGAAGGGGTTTGCTAAGATTTTAATACTGATGATCTATCCTCAGGTCAGCATGGGTCCAACTCCTGGCACCACCACCACCGATCAGCTGTTTGAAGAGACCACGATTCTCCTGTCACACCACGTTCATCGGTCATATGGCTCAGCTGCAGTACCAAGCTCAGCCACTATCCAGTGGATGGCGCTGTGCTTGGTAAGCTGTAACCAGAGCACCATGATCTATTCAAACAGCTGATTGGTGGCGTTGCCCGGTGTAGGACCTCCACCAACCTGATATTGATTACCTATCCTGAGCATAGGTCATCAGTATTTAACACTGGAAAACCCCTTTAAAATATACACTCAGTCACAGAGGCAAGAATGCATTTCTGAAATCACTAGCCAACTATTAATTGAGGTGTAGAAGATGTCTGCTTTCTTCTGCTACTCTGTCAGCTGTGTCCGGTATTCCAGTATTCAGGTGAATGGGGAGCAGTTGCAAAAGTGTTTCTGGAAAAAGCAGTCATGTGGAACCCTACCCTCATGCAGGGCTGACGTCAGCACCTGGCACACCAGGGCAAGTGCTGGGGCCCACTGTGCCCGCTCACTCCTGCCTGTTCTGAAGTCTAGGGCAGCTTACCCCAGCAATGCAGACAATTTTCGCCATGTGCACTGCTGGGGTGGGCGGCCCCAGGACTCAGAACAGGGTAGATGGAGTTTCCTACCAGGCTAAAGGACCTTCCTGATGTCATCCGCCCATGTGACCAGTGGGGGAGGAGCCGGAGGAGCAGAGCTGTGTTCCTCTGCAGAGTGACAGGAGCCTGGCTGGAATGTGGTGAGGCCTAGCTGTGTGTGTGTTTGTCTGTCCCTGTGTGTGTGTGTCTGTCCCTATGTGTGTGTGTATGTGTCTGTCCCTGTGTGTGTGTGTGTGTGTGTGTGTCTGTCTGTCCCTGTGTGTGTGTGTCTGTCCCTGTGTGTGTGTGTCTGTCCCTGTGTGTGTGTCTGTCCCTGTGTGTGTGTGTGTGTCTGTCTGTCTGTCTGTCCCTGTGTGTGTCTGTCCCTGTGTGTGTCTGTCCCTATGTGTGTCTGTCCCTGTGTGTGTCTGTCCCTGTGTGTGTGTGTGTCTGTCCCTATGTGTGTGTGTATGTGTCTGTCCCTGTGTGTGTGTCTGTCCCTGTGTGTGTGTGTGTGTGTGTCTGTGTCTGTCCCTGTGTGTGTGTGTCTGTCCCTGTGTGTGTGTGTCTGTCCCTGTGTGTGTGTCTGTCCCTGTGTGTGTGTGTCTGTCCCTGTGTGTGTGTCTGTCCCTGTGTGTGTGTGTGTGTGTCTGTCCCTGTGTGTGTGTGTGTGTCTGTCCCTGTGTGTGTGTGTCTGTCCCTGTGTGTTTGTCTGTCCCTGTGTGTGTCTGTCCCTGTGTGTGTGTGTGTGTCTGTCTGTCCCTGTGTGTGTCTGTCCCTGTGTGTGTCTGTCCCTATGTGTGTCTGTCCCTATGTGTGTCTGTCCCTATGTGTGTCTGTCCCTATGTGTGTCTGTCCCTATGTGTGTGTGTGTCTGTCCCTGTGTGTGTGTGTGTCTGTCCCTGTGTGTGTGTCTGTCCCTGTGTGTGTGTGTGTCTGTCCCTGTGTGTGTGTGTTTGTCTGTCCCTGTGTGTTTGTCTGTCCCTATGTGTGTGTGTGTGTGTGTGTGTCTGTCCCTGTGTGTGTCTGTCCCTGTGTGTGTGTGTGTGTCCCTGTGTGTGTGTGTGTCTGTCCCTGTGTGTGTCTGTCCCTGTGTGTGTGTGTGTGTGTGTCCCTGTGTGTGTGTGTGTCTGTCCCTGTGTGTGTGTGTCTCTCTCTCCCTGTGTGTGTGTGTGTGTCTGTGTCTCTCTCTCCGTGTGTGTGTGTGTGTGTCTCTCTCTCCCTGTGTGTGTGTCTCTCCCTGTGTGTCATCATCACCATGCCCACAGTGTTCCTAAGTCTTGATGCAGCTGCATCAGGATGTTTTGTGCGGGACAAGGAGAAGAAGGAAGAGGAGGCAGCGCCGCCAGCATGGAGTCCGTGGGAGAGGCACAGGGAGGCACACTAAGGACGTAGGTAACACTACTACATCATCTACACTAGAGTTATCTGTGGTTTTACATAGGACTACAGGTAACACTACCACATTATCAGCACTAGTGTTATCTGTGGTTTTACATAGGACTGCAAGTAACACTACCACATGATCTACACTAGTGTCTGTTGTTTTACATAGGACTGCAGGTAACACTACCACATTATTAGCACTAGTGTTATCTGTGGTTTTACATAGGACTGCAGGTAACACTAACACATTATTAGCACACGTGTCATCTGTGGTTTTATATAGGACTGCAGGTAACGCTACTACAGTTTCTGTACTCAGATAGCCATGACTGTTATCTGTGCTGTTACATAGGACTGCAGGTGATATCTACTATATTATCTGTACTCAGAGTTATCACTGTGTGTTATCTGTGATGTTACATAGGACTGCAGGTGATATCTACTATATTATCTGTACCGTCCATGTTGCATCTGCACTTTTTGCGGACCCATTGACTTCAGTCGGTCCATGGTCCGTATTTTGTGGTTGTGCGTATTCCGCAATGTGTAAAGGTACCCTTAGATGATCTGTGCGTGCACACGCACCCATTTGCAGGTGCCCTTAGGGTATATGCCCGCTACAGTGTCATTTTCTGCGTTTCCACACCAAATCCGCACCAGAAACAGCATATGTTATGTGCAGATTTTGCCGTGGATTTTGATACGGATTTGCCTTACTGAATCCACATGAACAATTGACATGCCACAGATTACAAACTCTGCACCTCAGATCAGTTTACTTGCGGAACATTTTTGCACCGTGTAGCTAAAACTTTGAAAGTCTCATCTACTTAGCTGGTACGGTATTACACTTCGGATTTTCAGCACAAAATTCCACCTGTGATACGCACTGTGTGCATATTACCTAAGGGTTTGACCACACGGCACGATTGGGTTGTGGCCGTGCTGCGACCGTGAACTGTGCAGCCAATTAGCCCGCAGCAGGCTTTCACTTAACTAATGAAGACCGCACTGTTTAGTCGGTCTTCATTGTTAATGGCTGCCCGGTATTGAAGTTGCAGTGTGGCCATTAACAATGAAGACCGTCTATAAAGTGCGGTCTTCATTAGTTAAATGAATGTCTGTTGCAGGCTAAATGGCCACGCGGTTCATGACCGACCACAGCATGACCATCCCGTGTGGTCGTACCCTTAGGCCTCTTGCACATGACTGTATGTATTTTGCGGTCTGCAAAAAATGGATCCGCAAAATATACAGATGACATCCATGTGCATTCCGTAATTTGCGGAACGGAACAGCTGTCTCCTAATAGAACAGTACTATCCTTGTCCATAATGCGGACAATAGTAGGACATGTTCTATTTTTTTTGCAGAACGGAAATCCGGAAACGGAATGCACACGGAGAACTTTTTTTTTGCGCGGACCCATTGAAATGAATGGTTCCGTGTACGGTCCTAAAAAAAACGGAATGGACACGGAATGAAAATACGTTTGTGTGCAAGAGGCCTAAGGGTGGGATCTGTGGCCAATCTTAGTCAAAATTGGTGCAGATTTGGTGCGGAAACGCAGCAAAAAGCGCACAAAAATCTGTGCGGAAAATCCAGACAAACCACACTCCCATGTGCACATACCCTAATGAGGATGGAAATACAAATGGCATATAGAATAAGGTTGGAGATATTACCTGTAAACTCCCCACAGGTGGACCGTAGTCAACCACGGGTTACCTTACCGTGAACTGTCAGTATCCCTCCCCGATGCACCCCGCTGAGGTGACCTGAAAAACATAAAACGTCACATAAGCGCCATAGATCACACCACACAATGTCTACATAGCCGGCAGATCACAGAATGCTCGTCTGCACTAAGGCTGCGTTATATGAGGTCATGTAGGTTAACCAGGGGACCAATGGCGTGGAACGAGATTGGCGTTTCACAAGCAGGGAGGACCAGGTGCAGGTGATACACCTTGACAACAAAGCGTGACAGTGCCTCTGGGGTATTGTCCTTAGTTCACTGCTGGAGATGTACATGATGTCTCGCTGTGCGCAGAATCTGCTTACCATCTGCACTTTGCTTCTACCTTCCTCACTGAACAAATAAGGCTCCTAGCACGCCCTGGCAATACTCGGGCACACAGCCGTGTCCGTATGTTAACCATTGTGGCACTACAAGCATCAGAAGTACCCGGTGTTCATGAAGTACCCTTGTGTTGGGAATTGTAGCCCTTGACAGGCTGCCCCTTTTTTATTACATCTAGGGTACAGCACCAGCATTTGACCACTAGATGTCGCACCACCATATTTTATCATCTACTGGGATAGTCCCAGTGACAGCGGCCTGGGATAATATTAACCCCATCAGTTCAGAAATGAGAACTTTCATTTAGAATTTTTTGGGGGAAAAAGGACAATTGACTAAAATGTAATGTGCAGTCTATATAGTAAATCGGTAGGGAGCTAACATTTTACTTAAAGGGGTATTCCCATCCAAGCAATTCATAACGCCCATAGACGTGAATGGCAGCTACAGAAGCCGCGTAACGGTTTTTGTAGCTCCCATTAACTTCCGATATTAATGGAAATAGCCTATCACAGCCCTTTCAGCTCTTTCCGCTGTTTGTACAAAAAAAAGGTGGAATTTGCATGAAGTCCCGGAGTGCAGAGCCTCCTTTCTGATGACTTTTTATCACTGGCTACGACAGGTGAGATGAGAATACCTCTTTAAAAAGGACCAAGTCAGTTTGCCTGAAATAACAATTCTGTGACACCTTTTCTTTGCATTCTGGTGTTCCTCTGTTATTCCTACTGGAAATCTATAATTGGCTTGACACCTGGGCATTACCATTCCCCTTGTTGTCAGTAGGGTAAATGTCTACACCAGGCATCCTCAACCTGCGGCCCTCCAACTGTTGTAAAACTACAACTCCCACCATGCCCTGTTGTAGGCTGATACCTGTAGGCTGTTTGGGCATGCTGGGAGTTGTAGTTTTGCAACAGCTGGAGGGCTGCAGTTTGAGGATGCCCGGTCTACACAATCTGACACTATCAGCACTGACTAGACAACGACAGACAATGGTAACACACAGTTTCTAGTTTTTTTTAATGCATGTTTAATACATTTCCACTAGGAAGAATGGAGGAATGGGACAATGCAAAGTTCTAAAGAAAGATGCTGGAATTGTTATTTCATGGAGAATACAAATATTTATTGACAGAGGTATGTCAGTAGAGGTGATGGGCATTTTTTAGGGATCATGCACATGGCTGTGTCCATATTTCGTTCTCTGAAAAACACGGATACCTTCCAAGTGCATTCCTCATTTTCCTCACTACCATCAGTAGAAAGAACTATTCTTGCCCGCAATATGGACAAGAATAGGACACGGTCTATCATTTGCAGAAAGAAATATGGATGTGTGCTTGGTGCCGTAGAAATGAATGGATCAGTGTGCTGTCCGCAAAAAATGCAGATAAAACACAGAGGAGAAATACAGTCATGTGTATGAGGCCTTACTGAATGGTAAATCTGCCTGGTTATACAGCAATATGTCCTTTTCTGTCTAAATAGCTGAGGAATTTGTGGGTCAGAACTATGGAAAAGTTGGGTGACAAGCCCGGTAATGGTCCTGCAGAATCAAATTCTAAGAAATGCTCCTAAAAAAGGCAAGCTTCGAGGTCGGGCGGTCAAATAAGCATGTTTGGGGTAAATGGGAGGAGAGGGGGTATAATTTCCTGAGTTTATAACTCTAAGGGCCCATTCACACTGCATCCGTACCGCAGTTTTGCAAATCGGATGCGGACCCAGTCATTTTTCAAAAGATGCGGAGAGTATACCGTGTGCTGTACACATCCGTACTTCCATTCCATGGCCCCCCAAAAAAGACAGAACATTTCCTACCCTTGTCCGTAATTGCAGACAAGAATAGGCATTTTTACACCGGAGAAAGACGATACGATCCGCAAAAGGCCGGTATCCGTGTTTTGCGGATCCGCAATTTGCATACCGGAAAAATCGGATACGGTCGCGTGAATGAGCCCTAAGCAGAATTATCCTTACAATGATTAAGAAGTCATCTCTATTGTTTCCAGATGCCGGGGCTATAAAATCCCACATATTTACCAATGAACTGGAGCGAGGGGATCATGTGTTGTGTGGCCCCCATTAAACAGACTTTCATGTTTGCAGTTTTCCATTTCATGCAGTGGGAACTGCGAGCTATTATGCAAAAGGACAATGCATCTGCACCTCATTATCTCAGCTCGGAGAAGCCCGGATTTCTAGGGATACTCAATACTCGGGGCTCTTGCTAGAGAACTCAAAATGGCTGCCAAATGACTAGAGAGCCAGCTAGGTTAACATGATCACGGGGTCTTATTTCTGGACATATGCTGCACTTATGGATACGTAGGGGGCTTCGCTCTGGCCCTGGGGTATGATGCTCCCAGCCTTGCTTGCCTCTTCTCTTTTTTCATCTGCTTTTTAGAGCTCTTTCTGAAAGACAGCTAAGCCCCGTCCCGGACAGCATTGACAAGGAGCATTGACATGATTGATAATGCTCTGTGCCTCTCTGTGATCTTTTTTACTACAAAATCACAGTGAGATAAAGTTGTCACCGTGATTTTGTAGTAAAAAGGTCACAGAGAGGCACAGAGCATTATCAATCATGTTACTGCTCCGTGTCTGTGCTGTCCGGAACGGGGCTTGGCTGTCTTCCACGCACCGGGTTCCGCTCGTGTGAAAGAGCCCTTAGTCCTAAAGTAGTATGACCAGGCTTTTTGGAGCTATGCTGAAATGCTTTCTGGGAAGGAACCTAAACAAATGAGTGCAGCATAAAGAAGCAGTCTCTTGTACAGCAGAAAGACCTCCTTGCAACCATTTTGGTATATTTATCTACTGCATCCCTGACTTTATAGTAGGGCAGTGCCTTTTGAATAATAAGGATGGTGTCCACCCACAGCTTAGAGGATGCCACCATAATCAGGTATCTAACCAACCATTGGTATTGGTGGCAGAATGTGTATGTCTGTTGCCTTCTGCACCATGCCCATTCACTGTCATAGTGCTCCACTCCTGGTAATGTCCACTTTATGGGCCACCACACACTGGCTTATAACCATCAAGCTTTAAAACACCCAAGGAGCTGGTACCTGGCTAACATCATGTAAAGGGACTAACACATAATGATATCATGGTCGATCTCTTGGGACATGTCAAACATGGTAACATGGATGGGCCCAAAACCCTAGCAATGACCACTATTGGTCAGGTATTCCATAACTTTCAGGTCTATTTTAGCTAATCCTTAGATTCTGCGGTCAAGGTCATGAAAAATAATTGCCCGTTGTATTGAATGGAATGAATAAAGTGGATGATGACAGGACATTTCTTTTTTTATCGTCTGCATTCTCCACCGGTGATGATACATCAGCAGTGGTGAAGGTACCTGTGCCGGCTCCTGTTCCACTAATATGTGGGGGCTGAGTGGTGTCGTATATTTTGGATTAACAGAAGTGGTAAACAGTCTGTGGTTGCTCCCCCTCCCCTCTCTCCTCTTCCCTCTGATGACAGTGTTAGGACGGGCGCCGTGCATGTGGTACACCACTCAAATCTGCATTCCAGATCAATTGGTAACACTATTAGAGAGGCTGCTGGATTGAAGAGGTGCAGAAGAACAAACCTTTCCCCAGGGACTGACCACCCAACCACAAGGTCGTTGTTCTTCCCCTTCTGCCTCCTCGTTGTCTTGTCGGCTACCTGCAAAGTTTCATTAGCAAATTCTGAGGATGGAACCAATTGGAGGATCAGACAAAGTTAATGGTCTCTCGTCTGACTAATCCTGTGGTTCTGTAAATTCCTGTGGGGTGCAGCCAGCATACCATGAGCAGAAATCCCTCACTGTATTTCTGGGTTCTAGGGCTTTTTTTTTTACAACCTTCCTGACACAGGACTGTATACAGAATAAATCCAGCTCAGATGTTTGCTGCTTCATACCACACGGTAAACTGACCTATTTTTACACCGCAATTTACAATACCGAGAACCCAGGAAAAAACATTAAAAAAATAACCTGGTAAAATGACTAAATGAAAGCAAGTGATTCCCTAAAGGGGTTTTCCACCTACATTTTTTACTAACTGTTATTAAATGGAGTTGTGCCAAGTATATAAGTTAGGGGATAACTGGCTGATCGCTGGAGGTCCCATTCCCCCAAATCTGACGGAGTAGCGTGTGCTCTGCTGCTCCATTTATTCTCTATGGGTACAGCAGAGTACAGTGCTCTGCTATTTCCAGCACTCCAATAGAGAATTACTCATGCTCCAATGCTCTCCCTTGCCCTGCACTGAATGGGCAAAGGCTTCTTCTTCAGAACCGAGTCTCTGCTAGGTGGAAGTATCCGTCTAGCAGCGAGCTCAGTGACGTCCGCGGCACTAATGGGTGGGCTTTAGCCCTGTCCTAGCCTAAAACTAGCAGAGACCTGCAGGGCAAGGGAGAGCATCATAGCATGAAATGCTTTGATGCTCATGTCAGAGGGGCTGGGGGAAGAAGGGGATATGTCCGGGTTCAGCTCCGAACCTGGACAACCCCTTTAATGGAGTAATAGGGCGCATGCCGACCTGCCACTCCATCCGATATGGGGGAATGGGACCCCCATTCCTGGGATTGGTGGGGGTCTGGGTTAAAAGCCCAGGTCCTAAAATCTGAAGAGACCCAATTGCCCATGTGCCATATAAGAGAACAATACTTAAACACAACAGGACTGGTTGTATTAGGTAGCAAATAGAGCAACAGCCTAGGGCCCCTGTTTGTTGTGGGTCCCATACAGCTGCACCCTCAGGAACAACCTGAATCCTGCTCAGAGCAAACATTGCATGCAAATACTCAAAAAGGCAAAATATGATCCCAATGAAAATGGCCAGTGGAAAGAACGGGTAATACTGTTTAACACTTGGCAAATGTGCTGGTGGTAACGTTGGATGCTTACCTTTTTCTCCTGTGAATTAGGCTGCATCATAGTTTTGGTCCGCATCCGATCGGACTTTTTTGCAGATCGGATATGCGGACCCATTAATCTCAATGGGGCCGGGAAACATGCACTGTAACTTCGTTCCATGGCCCCACAAAAAAAATACAAAAAAATAGAACATGTCCTATTTTTGCCTGTGTAACGAACAAGAATAGGACATTTTTTTTTCTAGATGGGGGGGGGGGGGAGGCGTCATGCTCATAGCTCAGATCCACGATTTGCGGACCACAAAACACTGCCGTATGCATAAGGCCATAGTCACAACAGCTGTACATGTAGGCCGCTCACTGGCTTAATACACGGTGGAAATGCCATAGAGGCCAGTTTCATCTCCAGGCATCAACATAGTGTAATGAGGAATAAGATCCATGGACAAGGGCCTGCTGTTTCGGCGAATTGCACCCTTGTCAGATCATATAGGGGATACATGTCCTGAAACGTAATAATTAAACTCTGTACTGTATCGGGTGGTGCTTGTCGTGGACTTTTGTCCCCATTACACTATGTTCAAGTTATGATCCTTGTTGTAAGTTAAAGGAAAACTCCAGCCAAAAATGTACAGTCCATTTTTAAGCAGTGTATGTATGTGCGCCTTACCTGCACCCTGTGAAAGCTCTGTGCTCCCTTAATTCTTAATTCAATGACACCTGATTCTGACATCAAAATAAGTGTCAGGCTCCACCCCCTATTTCCCGATCTGTAAGGAGATTCTACATGAAGACTGCAAAGCTCCTCCCAAAATGACAGGGTTAGGCTAACATGTAATGGCTCTGATGCATGAAAGCAGCAGTGCTTGTATTAGCCAATCAGATGCCCTTAAAAAAAATAATAATAATGGTGGAATCGGATCGGTTACTATGGGTAACGTTTCTTATTATATTAGAACAGTTTTACACATGAGGGCCGTATGACTATCTATAATCTTTGGAATCCTACAGGAAGGGGACAGGGTCATTAATGTTACATTATATGATAAATTGAGTTTCCCTTTAAAAGCTAAATCCCAACAAGAGGCACAAAATGATTTTTGAGTGTCATTATCCATGTCTAATTATATTTCCGTCAGTCATTTTCCAGACCGAGCAAATGAGGAAGTCCTAATAATTGCAATGTAAACAGCAAACTGAACGTACAGCAGATGAAGGATTAATCATTATCTTTGTATGAGGCATTAATCCTTCAGAAATAATCTATCCGTGCGCTTTTGGTTAATCATTGCCAGCTCTGTCCTTACTGTTCTTGTCCAGAACACTAGACAGTTGTCAGGTAGTAATTCTGCTGGATTGAACCCACACAGATCACCTGAACAGGGGTCAGAGTCCCTCGTTCCTCCTCAATGGACGAGAGTGGGTGCTTAAAGGGAACCTGTCACATTGAACATGATGTCTGAGCTGAAGACAGCATGTTATAGAGCAAATGGAGCTGAGCAGATTGATATATCATTTTGTGGGGAAAGACTGTTTTATTCATTCAAATTCTTCCTCTTTCTGGGCTTTGAAGTCAATGAGGCGGTCCTATCAGTGACTGACAGCTCTCTCTGTATACCCAGTCATAGAGGGAAGGACATCAATCACTGATAGGACCGCCTCCTGGACTCCAAAGCCCAGAATGAGCAGAAATGAAACACAAGTTATACTGAATACCAATCTGCTCAGCTCCTCCTGCTCTATACCATTCTGTCTTCAGCTCTGACACCATGTTCAGGGTCCATTCACGCGTCCAAAGAATTGCCTATTCTTGTCCGCATAGTGTGCTCTCCGCATCTCTTCTGGCGCTATAGAGAATGAATGGGTCCGTACCCGTTGCTGATATTGCGGAACGGATGCGGACCCGTGAATGGACCCTTAATGTGACAGGTTCCCTTTAAACATGTGCATTTCTGTTCCCTTCAGAGTCACCAGACAATCTATTGTAATACAGCACATAGAAGATGGGGAGTAGCTTTTTAGGAGCAGGGGCAGACTAACCATAGAAATTTTTCCAGTGGGCCGATCCCCATTGGGCCACCAAAGCCCACCTCACTGACGCTGGGTGGGTACATACTACTGGGTGAACTTTAGAGGAAGTCCAGGCAGCATTCTGAAGGTAGGGCTGGCTCAGAGCTGTGGCCCACATCTCACCTCCTAAGCCCCCTGCTCCATATCCATATTAGAGACAATTGAAGAAGGACAGAATGTGGCAGCTATAGATGGCCACCACAGAGGGACAGCTTCTGGGGAGGTATTTTGTGCTGCATTGTGGTCTTTAGTTCTGTGGTATGGTATTCTGTGTTACACTATGGTATTAATGATCCTGTCAACTTGTATTGGCCTTGGACTAAGGAGTCCTTAGGCATGGGACAATCCATTGTAATACAGCACATAGAAGACGGAGAGTAGGGGGTGCAGCTGCACTTTCTATGTGTGCCTGTGATACTGCATGCTATGATGTGGAGGTGGAGATATCTTATAGGCTTAAACAGTGCTGAAAGATGGAGCTTTTTGTAATACACTGCTCAAAAAAATAAAGGGAACACTTAAACAACCCAATGTAACTCCAAGTCAATCACACTTCTGTGAAATCAAACTGTCCACTTAGGAAGCAACACTGAGTGACAATCAATTTCACATGCTGTTGTGCAAATGGGATAGACAACAGGTGGAAATTATAGGCAATTAGCAAGACACCCCCAATAAAGGAGTGGTTCTGCAGGTGGTGACCATAGACCACTTCTCAGTACCTATGCTTCCTGGCTGATGTTTTGGTCACTTTTGAATGCTGGCGGTGCTTTCACTCTAGTGGTAGCATGAGACGGAGTCTACAACCCACACAAGTGGCTCAGGTAGTGCAGCTTATCCAGGATGGCACATCAATGCGAGCTGTGGCAAGAAGGTTTGCTGTGTCTGTCAGCGTAGTGTCCAGAGCATGGAGGCGCTACCAGGAGACAGGCCAGTACATCAGGAGACGTGGAGGAGGCCGTAGGAGGGAAACAACCCAGCAGCAGGACCGCTACCTCCGCCTTTGTGCAAGGAGGAACAGGAGGAGCACTGCCAGAGCCCTGCAAAATGACCTCCAGCAGGCCATAAATGTGCATGTGTCTGTTCAAACGGTCAGAAACAGACTCCATGAGGGTGATATGAGGGCCCGACGTCCACAGGTGGGGGTTGTGCTTACAGCCCAACACCGTGCAGGACGTTTGGCATTTGCCAGAGAACACCAAGATTGGCAAATTCGCCACTGGCGCCCTGTGCTCTTCACAGATGAAAGCAGGTTCACACTGAGCACATGTGACAGACATGACAGAGTCTTGAGACGCCGTGGAGAACGTTCTGCTGCCTGCAACATCCTCCAGCATGACCGGTTTGGCATTGGGTCAGTAATGGTGTGGGGTGGCATTTCTTTGGAGGGCCGCACAGCCCTCCATGTGCTCGCCAGAGGTAGCCTGACTGCCATTAGGTACCGAGATGAGATCCTCAGACCCCTTGTGAGACCATATGCTGGTGCGGTTGGCCCTGGGTTCCTCCTAATGCAAGACAATGCTAGACCCTTATGTGGCTGGAGTATGTCAGCAGTTCCTGCAAGACGAAGGCATTGATGCTATGGACTGGCCCGTCCGTTCCCCAGACCTGAATCCAATTGAGCACATCTGGGACATCATGTCTCGCTCTATCCACCAACGTCACGTTGCACCACAGACTGTCCAGGAGTTGGCAGATGCTTTAGTCCAGGTCTGGGAGGAGATCCCTCAGGAGACCGTCCGCCACCTCATCAGGAGCATGCACAGGCGTTGTAGGGAGGTCATCCAGGCACGTGGAGGCCGCACACACTACTGAGCCTCATTTTGACTTGTTTTAAGGACATTACATCAAAGTTGGATCAGCCTGTAGTGTGTTTTTCCACTTTAATTTTGAGTGTGACTCCAAATCCAGACCTCCATGTGTTGAAAAATTAGATTTCCATTTTTTAATTTTCGTGTGATTTTGTTGTCAGCACATTCAACTATGTAAAGAACAAAGTATTTCAGAAGAATATTTAATTAACTCAGATCTAGGATGTGTTATTTTTGTGTTCCCTTTATTTTTTTGAGCAGTGTATCATGTAACGGCAGCATGTCAGCATTGAGTAGTATAATCCCAAATGATCACAGCACTCAACTGTAGCCTGGCTAATTTCAGGGTGCTCGTCAAGGTATCTGTTCCTGGCTCCACCTCAGGATCCACACTTATAATATTTTTACAATTAGACAGCACTCCATCTGGTTGGTATGATAATTTGTGAATTTATTCAGCCGGACATGCTGGTGCACAACAGTACAGTTATGGCAACGTTTCAGGCTGAAAAGAAGCCCTTCATCAGGCCAGGTTGTGACCACGAGCAGAGAGACGCCGGCACCATCATGTCCGGCTGAATAAATTCAATAAGTATCATACCAACCAGTTGGAGTGCTGTCTAATTGTACAAATATTATAAGCATGTCAGCATTGAGTTATCTGAAAATTCCACCAGTCACCAGTCTGCAAGATAAGGGTCCATTCACACATCTGCATCCGTTCCGCAATCTTGCGGAACGAGTGCGGACCTATTCATTTTCAATGGGGCTGCAAAAGATGCGGACAGCACACTGTGTGCTGTCTGCATCCGCACTTCCGCTCCGCGGTCCCGCAAAAAAATAGAACATGTCCTATTCTTGTCTGCATCCACGGACAAGAAAAGGCATTTCTATTATTGCCGCACATGGCCGGTGTCAGTGTTTTGCGGATCCGCAATTTGCGTACCGCAAAGCAGTTGCGGACGTGTGAACGGACCCTAACAGTGAAATATATGCAAAATGAAGCTTTCCTAAGGGCCTGTTTACATCTGCATTGGAGATTCAATTGGGGGCCTCTGTCACACATTCCGCCAAAAAAGAGGCAACAAAAAAAAGCTGTTGTTCTGCTCTAACGGAGCAGAACAACAGAAATTGCTAGCACTGATGTGAACGTGGCCTTATCTAGATAACAATGTGAATTTTTCTAAAAACATATTTAGACTCTATATATAAATATAGTAGAAATATATCCATATATTTCAGGCAGGGTTGGACATAGATCCTCCAGGGAAATTTCCTGATAAGCAGACGCCCAAGGGGCTGCCTGAGCCCTCCTAACGGCCACTGGCTGGGTACATAATGATCTGATGCTCTCAGCATTATTAATGTAGGAGCATCAAGTACACTGGCCGCAGGTGCCCTCCTGAATTAAACTGTATTGCCGTCCTCAGGACAGTGGTATCGTTGAATACTGTGGCAAGGGTGACAGTAATTTGTGCTGCACTGCGGTATTTGATTTCTATACATCTGACTGGTCAGTCTCTAATTGTTAGAAACCTGGCAGTAAGTGTTTGATTTCTCTGCAGCACCACCACAGGAGAAATGCGGAATTACACAGTACTAGTCCTCCAGAGTGAGAAATTCTTTGTAGTCACTCTGCTCTCTGTCCAGGAGATGAGGATCCAGGAGATATTAGTTCCCTAGGAAGTCTGGGTGACAACACCTGTGGGCACTGTCAAGTTGGTGTCACCCAACTTTCCCAGAAACTGCTGAAAGAGGAGAGAGCAAGGATTTAATGGATAATTTTTATTCTAGAGGGAATTTATGTTTGATGTTAAACCTCACATCGTTCCCATGTCGTAACTTTTATAGCCAGTCCTGTCGTAAGAGTAGCCACATGTTGACTGATATTCATTAGAACTGGCACTGTACTGTAAGTGCTGGCATCAGGCCACAGCTGTCCACCACAGACATAAAATACAGTGAAACATGAAGGATATCCTGGGCTGTAAATACGTGACAGTCACAATGTCTGTATGCAATTACATTAAAGGAACATAACACTCTGTAAAAATAGAAAGCAGGGTATACTGGGCAGGAAAAGATTCTAGAATGCACCCAGTCAATATCACTAGTGCAATGACATTTTGGACTTGGGGCCCAGCAACTGGACAACCAGTGCTATACTGTTGGTGAATGTTAAATCCATGAATAATCAGAATTTAGATATCATTTACCGTATTTTTTGCCCTATAAGACGCACTGGCCCATAAGACGCATCTAGGTTTTAGAGGCGGACAATAAGAAAAAAATATGTTTCAGTAGAGATCAGATCAGCAATTAGACCCCCAATGTTAATCGGACCTCAGCTCACAGCCCTAATCAGATCCCCAATGTTAATAAGACCTCAGATCAGAGCCCAATATAAAGAAGACCCCAATCAGACATCAGATGAGACCTCCATGCCTCATATCAGTCCTCCATGCCTCATATCAGCCCCCCGCCATATGTGATCAGCCCCCAGCCATATGTAATCAACCCTCAGTCATATGTGATCATCCCCCAGCCATAATTCAGCAGCCCCCAGCCTTATGTAATCAGCCTCCTGCCTTATGTAATCAGCCCCCAGCCTTATGTAATCAGCCCGCAGCCATAATTCAGCAGCCCCCAGCCATAATTCAGCAGCCCCCAGCCATAATTCAAAAGCCCCCAGTCATAATTCAAAAGCCCAGCCACTGCACAGCTGACAGCCGAGGACCAGGAAGCCGTGAGTAGAGAGCCTTCAGCGCTTCCCGATCCTCCGGTACTAATGAGCGCTTCCATAATGGAATCGCTCATTAGCATTCACCCCATAAGACGCAGGGACATTTTCCCCCCACTTTGGGGGGGGGGGGGGGTTGGGGAGTGCGTCTTATCGGGCAAAAAATACGGTATCTAGAGGCCCTATTGAATAAAGATGCAACATGATTGCCTGCAATCCTTTCATTTTCATTTGTGTTGGTTTTGATACAGCTCACCCAATGAGGAAATTTATGAAGCTCTGTACACCGGTTTTCTGCCATAAAAAAGTCCTAAAATTCTGTGTACACCATTTGTTCCCAAAAATGTACGACTTTTTATGATTTTATGCCGCTTTTGCTACTTTTGAAAAGTGGGTGGGCGAGTGGCCATGGTTATCTAGACGAGTAGGTGGGCCAGATTCATCAAATGCTACATTTTAAAAAGTCACACTCCTCCCGGTTCCGTGGGTCTCCGCAATTTTCGGACTGGTTGGCCAATAGCATTGTCCCCTCATAAGCTAATATGTGTCATGCACAAAGCATTTCCCCTTGCCCACCTTACCTTTTATCCCAGTCCGGTTCCATTGTACGTCTGTGAGTCCATGTCTTATTAAGCGTGTTTATTTTATGACTATGTTTCCCTTAATTATCATTGTTACCTCACTGTTCTGATAGATGCACGTGTATTCTTTTATTACTTTAAGGCTACATGCACACAACCATATGTGTTTTGCGGTCTGCAAATTGCGGATCCGCAAAAAAAAATAACGGATGACATCCGTATGCCATCTGTTTTGTTTTGCGGACCCATTGTAACAATGCCAAAAATGGACAAGAATAGGACATGTTCTATTTTTTTTGCGGGGCTACGGAACGGACATACAGATGCGGATAGCACACGGTGTGCTGTCCGCATTTTTTGCGGACCCATTGAAATGAATGGGTTCGCATCCTATCCGCAAAAAAAGTGGAACGGACACGGAAACAAACAACATTCGTGTGCATGTAGCTTAATAAAAAGAGATTGAACCATAAAAAGTCACACTCCAATATGGGGTGGACGAAGTAACATCTGTAGGCAAATTGTTATTTTTAAGGTGCACGACGTTTATCAAACAATTTGTGACGTCTCATAAATTTGGCGCAAATTACAACAGCACAGTGACATTGACTTCAAAGAGTCCACTGTAGATTAATCTCTCTCATTGGGAGATTTCTTAACCACTTGGCGCCCCCTAATGTAAAAGTACATCATCAGAGCTCGAGAGGTATGGAGCGGGATCATGAGCTCATGAGCTTACAGCAGGTGCTGGCTGTATAATGACCGGGATCAGTGATAAGGGAGGGGGGCTCTGTCTGCTCTCCAATTGGAGCACCTGAGGTGAAATTGCTGTGCTTCGATCTGTTCGAAGGCTCCCACCACTGTCATAGTCAGCTGCCTGCAAAGCCAACCCTGTAAAATCCCACCGACTGCAATAATATTTTATTGCAGTCTGTGATACAAGTGCTCAGAAGATCGCATGTACAGTACAAGTCACCCATATGGACTAAAAAGGAAAGTAAAAATAAAATTGTATAAATAAAAAAAATAAAAAATTCTAATCACCCTCTTTCCCAATTTTACAGATGAAAATAAATTAATAAAAAATAAACATTACAGGTATTGTCGTGTTCAAAAATGTCCGAACTGTAAAAATATTAAATATTTTTCCTGTGTAGTGAATGCCGTAACGAAATATATAAAATGCACGATTTGCCATTTTTTGTCACTTTACTTCACCCCAAAAATAGAATAAAACGTGATGAAAAAGCCATATTTACCCCCAAACTAGCGATCATCCCTGGAAAAAAAGAAGCCCTCATGCAGCTCTGTAGACAAAAACATAAAAAAAAAATTATGGGCATGTGAATATGGTGAGGCAAAGAAAACTTGTATTTTTACAAAGTTTTTTTTTTACGTAGTAAACCATAATAAAAACAATATAAATTAGGTATCGTCGTAATCGTCCTGACCCAGAGAATAAGTTTGCCATGTCAATTTTAGCATACAATTAATACCATAAAAACAAAACCTCAAAAATATGGTGGGGTGCTATTAAGTGAATTTTAATTCCCTGTATAACCGTTTTAATACTTTACAGGGTCGTCAGCTTTGTTTTTCTGCCGCCGCAATCACGCAGCATATTGTACATTTGTGAAGGACACTGCTGCCACAAGGGGAGCAAACTGATGACTTCACCGTCCCCGGCCAGCGTGATGACGCCACACGTCGGCGTGCAAGAGATTTGCTGCCTCTCTGCCATCAGATGGATGAAGTATGTATTTTTTTTTACCGCCATTTCAGGAAAAATGTATTTGTTACGGTGAAGTGAGAGGAAATTTGCCTTTTTGACAAATCAAATTTTTCCTGAAATTCAGATTGAAGTGCGCTTTGGATACTTTGATTCACTCAACACTAACTGTCAATTTGTATTTCAACCTGTATATATTTTTTGTCGAAAATTGAGTCCTTATAGAATTTTTATGAAAGGGGAAACTATTCTTCTTCTGGAGCATATAGACAATTTAAGGTTATCCTGAGCCTATGCCCATTCTGTAGGACAAGAAGCGGAAAAGCTGTCATTTGAGTTCTTTCAGTCGTTCAGCACACAATGCAATTATACATGTCTTAGGTTAATCACAACGTAACTAGGACTGGGATTAATAAATGGAAATTAACCTTCTTTATGCCATTAAAGGGAACCTGTCATCAACTTTGTACTGACCTGACTGAGGGCAGCATAAAATAGTGACAGAAATGCTGATGTCAGCGGTGTGTCACTCATGAGCTAAAAGTAAGTGGTTGCTGAGAACCAGCATCATAATCATTGCAGCCCAGGCCTTGAAAAGAGTCAAATCTACCTGAGAAGAGTCATGGTTATTCCTAATCTCCTGCTCTCTCGCCCATCTGCTGATGGTTGGCAGTTCTCTCCTAGACAGAAAACTAGGTAGAAGACTGTCAGTCATCAGCAGGTGGGCAGGGAGAGCAGGAATTCATGAATAACCAGGACTCTTCTCAGGTGGCCGGGACTCTTCTCCAGGCCCAGTCTGCAATGATTGTGATGTCGGTTCTCGACAGCAACTTACTTTTAACTTAAATGACGAACCGCTGAAATCAACTCGCCTGTCTCTACTTTATTCTGCCGTTAGTATGGGCAGCAGAAAGTTGATGACAGATTCCCTTTAAGTCTCCATCACATTCTATTATTAAAAGAAAAAAAGCTCCATCTGGTTAGCAGCTACAGTATTTTGGAATTCTAGCCCTGTTTTTACAGAAGCATAGAATTACATGTTCCTCAAAGGGCTTTTCAAATATCTTATACTGCCATTCAGGGGCGTAGCTAAAGGCTCATGGGCCCTGGTGCAAGAGTTCAGCTTGGGCCCCCCTTCCCTCAAACCTTCGTGCTGAATTAGGCAAAAATTGAAACTGCACCCCCCCTCCTCCATACCAAATTCTTTACCTAATCCCTTCTGTCCAGCCAGAGGTGTAACTTGCATACACTTTCTATAATACCAGTGTCTTCTTATGTGGCACAAGGGTCTTTGGGCCCCTCAGGCTCCTGGGCCCGGTAGCGACTGCTACCTCTGCACCCCCTATAGCTACGCCCCAGCTGCCATTAACAAACAGGGGTTCCCATCCTTGACACTTGAGGTTCTAGAACAGTGGTCACTAACCAATAGCTCTCAGGCTACATAACCACAATTCTTAGTATGCCCTGATGGTTGCATACTGGACGCTGGGGAACAGGATGGAAAACGCTGATCGGAAACTTGCCGTTTTAGAACAACAGAGTAGTCATATCTGTGATACTACAACAGTAGGACACCAGTCTCTTCAGAAGATAGAACAATGGAGCACCGACCCTTGAGAACTTAGAACAAATGAAGATTAGAACAATGAGGCACTAGGGCAGGGGTCAGCAACCTCCGACACTCCAGCTGTGGTGAAACTACGACTCCCAGCATGTACAATTGCTTGTCTTTTCTTAGATCTCCCATGGAAGTGAATGGAGCATGCTGGGAGTTGTAGTTTCACCACAGCTGGAGTGCCGGTGGTTGCTGATCTATGCACTAGAGGCTTAAGGTAGCCATACACAGTAAGGCCCTATTACACCTGAAGAAAATTGTTCAGATCATATGAACGCTCGTTAGCGATGATCTGGCAGTGTAATACTGCCGATTACCCAATGACCGAGCGAACAATTGTTCATCGGGTAATCGGAATCTTTTAGCAGATTTTAAAATCCTCGTTTGTCGGCTGTGATCAAGCTGTGTAATCGCGATCTGCTGCCTGCAAACAGTGATTCAGTATGGGGACGTGCGATGGCATAGCGATCGCTCCTTTCCATACCGAGGAGGAGATCTCTGCATGTAATAGCAGCAGTCTCCTCTGCTAGTGAGCAGGCGATTGTCGGGAAGGAATGCTTCCTTCCCAACAATCGCCTGCTTCATCTGCCGATATAATAGGACTCTTAGGGGGTCATTTATTAAACATAAATATGCCTAAATTAGGTGTATTTCTGGTGTAAATTGCAGCACAAAGGTCCGCTCATGCCAGGTCTAAAAAAGTGAGCGTGGCGTTGAAGGGCATGGGACGGGAGGCCCCTCTCATTTACCATTTTCTATGCCTGTTTTAGGTGTAGAAAGTGGTCTAAATGTAAGACAGCAAGGAAGCTGCCTTACATTTAGAAGTGGCAGTGGATCCGCCAAATTTATGTAGAGGCCGGCACCTCTTCATAACTGTGGTGGAACCAGCGCCAGTGCAGGGCTTTATCAGGACCGGCATCCAAAACGCCAGTCTTGATAAATGTGCCCCTTAGTCTTTTGCCAGCTGAACCTGCTGAGATTGGCAGGGTCAGCCGACACTCTATGTATTGGGGAGCTCCTCGTTTGAAGATGTAGATCAATAGAGTACTGATACCTGAGCACCTAGAACTAATGTCTAGTATAACTAGATCAGTGATGCAATGACACTGGAAGATCTAGAACAATGGGAACAAAGAGGATCTATAAACATGGACCACTGACACTGGAGGACTTAAAGGGCTTAGGCCATGATTGATGTAAAAAATAGAAATTAGACCTCATTAGTTATAGTACATGGCATTCTCTTCCTAACGCAGCTAGAACCAGCCCTGTACCTCACATCGATCCAGAGATCTCCCCATTCATTGTTTCAGTTGTTCTGCTAGATTTATTTCAGGCTGGCAGTTCTTTGGGTCCTTTCTGCTGCAGCTCTTTCACTGTAACTGCCAGAATATGACCTTTTACTGATCAAGTTTCTTGTCAGAATTATAGCAGGATTAACAATTCAGTTTTAGCATGAAACTAAAGACTCTTAACGCCCAAGCATACCCAGTGACCGGCCAGGCCAGGCCAGTTCCTAAAAGTCAGGCAGAAAATGGGCCGTTCAGCTTACAGACAGAGGCAGAGTATGCAGAAAGTGTAAAGTGACCCGTGAAAGGGGATTAGTGGCCAATTCTAAATAGCTGTTTTAACAGGTGAATGTGTGACAGGTTACACGTATGCTTTACAACCCGGCCAATTAGCATGTCTGTGCGGGAGGCACCTGTTGTAGGGATCTAGGGATTGTCCACTTGGACATAGCAGTGACCTGGCACTGAGTGTAATGTACGGGACACTGGGAGGATCGAATTACTCTCATAATATACTAAGGGTAGATAGGATAGAACTGTTGTTAAAGGGCCTCTGTCAGCAGATTTGTCCCTATGAAACTGGCTGACCTGTTACATGTGCTCATGGCAGCTGAAGGCATCTATGTTGGTCCCATGTTTATATACAGTGTCGGACTGGAGTGCTGTGGACCCACCAGTAAAATCTGTTCTGGGGGCCCGATCTCCAGCCACATGCAAATATTTGCTCACGCAGCAAGACCCTAAAGATGATTAATAATGGAGGCCCCTGCAGAGAGTTTGAGACGGCGGGTCCCTAGTGAAAGAGAATTCTGACTGGCCTACCTTTGTACCTACAAGTAACCTAGGCCAACCGGTTTTTCATATGAACATAAGCTGGCTAAGGTACTGTATGCTGCCTACCTATATGTATTGCAGTCTGTCTACTGTGCCATGTGCCACTAGTGCTGAGGGTGGGGGACTAGGGACCAACATTGCTCAGGGGCCCACTGGGGGATTCACCTGTTCCCCTGTGGGCTAGTCCGAGCCTGTTCATATGTCCCCGCATTGCTGAGAAAAATGAATTTTTGTTATATTAAAATGAGCCTCTAGGAGCAATGAGGGCGTTGCCGTTACTCCTAGAGGCTCCGCTTTCTCTATAACTGCCACGCCCTCTACACTGTCATTGACAGAGTCGGGTGTGATGACTTTTTCACTGCCTGGTCCTGTCAATCAAAGTGCAGGAGACACGGCAGTTGGAGAGAGAGATGAGCGTCTAGGTATAAAGGGAACGCCTTCGGTGCTCCTAGAGGCTCATTTGCATATGTTATAACATGGGGAAGGTAGATCAGGTCAACCTCATTTAGGTCTCTCTTTCTTGATGTACTACATAGAAACTGCAGAGACTGTCTCTGCGGCAGTAATTTCCAACCTTTTAACCGTAGGGCAAGTCTTGAAAACATTTTTTATCTTCCTGGAGAACGCCAATAACAACCTTGTCCCACCTATAAAAATGGCAGCTCTTGCTGGCTTCGTGGAAACCACTAATCAGGTTCCAAGGGAAACCAAGGTCCTCAGTAGAAAACACTTTTCTATAGCATAGCCTTGGGGCTGAGCACTAGGGCCAGAGCTCTTTTAAGATTTTGTTATATGTATGCTATTATACGGTGGATCTCCTAGGAAGCACAATGGTCTGCAGAGACTGGAGGGCAAAATTCAACACCAGTGGAGAGACATCTCTATGGATTAAGGTACTTTGCCAAAACTGGGTCAGGCTGGAATCTCTAAATCACAACTTGGACTACAACAGGAGGAGACAGGACTATAAGGCTCAAATGGGCACAGGCCACCAAACTGGACTGTTGAAGACTGGAGAACTTTGAATAATCTCATGAATCTCTATTTCTGCTGTACCATGGGTTAGAATTCAGTGTAAACTACATGAGCCAATGGATTCCTCTTGCTTTATCACAAAGGTCCAGGCTGGTAGTGTACGTATGCTGACAAATTGCTGACGAGGGGTTTCGAAGTAAGGTCTACTGCAAAAAATTCATTGTCTGTTATCCAACACCCTTATCTACCAAACAGCTACTGCTATTTATACCTCGAAAAGGCAGGAAAAAGCTGTATCATAAAACAGTCTACGTCTCCACATGAATCTGGGATTCCCAGTAACTCATTTATCATGGCCTGTCAAGCCACTGGCTGGTACTTGCCATCTGGCACAACGGTTCCAGCCTCTGCCTACTGCATTCTTTGCATGTATCGCATATAATGTACCGTGCAGGACGAAGTATGTCCAACTGTAGACAGGGAGGAATGCAGACTGGTACGCAAACTGTTTAAAAGGGGAAACAGGGGCTCTCTGCAAGCAGCGAGGGCAACAGGTGGACGTATATATTGGGAACCCGTATTGAAAAAAAGACTAGTGTTACATATGAAAGGCTGCTGGCAGTACCGCTACATTGGATGGGGATTTTGAAGACGAGCAGACCGGATAACCTCTTGGTGACCCTTTGGGATGGCTTGAGTCCATGATACGATGATCACTTTCCTAGTGGCTTCCTAGAATTGGCCTTAAAGTCTCAGTTTAAATGTTATATTAAAGAGGACCTTTCACTAGAATAGAAAATCTAAACTAAGCATACAGACATGGAGAGCGGCGCCCAGGGATCTCCCTGCACTTACTATTATCCCTGGGCGCCGCACCGTTCTCCTGGTATAGGCTCCGGTATCTTCATATGTTTGGCTCCACCCAGTTGAACCTGCCGGCGTCTCTTTCTCCCAGGCTGTAGCGCTGGCCAATCGCAGTGCTCAGCTCATAGCCTGAAAGAAAAAAACAACTCTCAGGCTATGAGCTGAGCGCTGCGATTGGCCATCGCTACAGCATGGGAGAAGGAGACGCCGGCAGGCTCAACTGGGTGGAGCCGAACATATGAAGATACCGGAGCCTATACCGGGTGAACGGAGCGGCACCCAGGGATAACAGTAAGTGCAGGGAGATCCCTGGGTGCCGCTCTCCATGTCTGTATACTTAGTTTAGATTTGTTATTCTAGTGAAAGGTCCTCTTTAAGTAACTTTAAAGCATGTTCCTCCTTAAAGGGGTATTCCAATTAAATTATGTTATACTCTACTCACAGGATAGCAGATAACTCTTAGATGGCTGGGGGTCCTACCTCTGGAACCTCCACCGATCATGAGAACGGGGTACCCCGTGGAACCTCCTGTAATGAACGGAGCAGCGGTTGGATAAGCGCTTGGCTGCTCCATTAATTTCTATGGGAGTTACGAAGATAACTGAGTGCAGTGCTCGGCTATTTCCGAAACTCCCATAAAAATTAATGGAGTGGGTGAGCGCATCACTAATTGGCCACTCAGGGGGCTCCACGGGGTACGGAGCCTTCTTTCTCCCAGTCAGGGGTGGATTGGCCATAGACCTTACAGGGAAATTTCCCGGTGAGCCAATGCCCAGGGGGTCGCCTGAGCCCTCCTCACAGCCACCAGTGGAAGTTTTTGGGGATATATTTTGTGCTGCTGGCAGTATTTTGTGATGGTCTGCGGTATTTGGCTCTGTTGGGTGGTATAATGTGCCACAATATGGTATTGCTGGCCCTGCCTACTTGTGTTGGCCCTGCCTTCCATCAGTTTGGACCTGACTACAAAACGGGGGCCACTTTTAGTATTTTTTCCAGGGCTACTTTAAGTTCCCAGTCTGGCCCTGCTTCCAGTGGTAGGACCCCTACCGATCTAATAGTTATCCCCTATTCTGTGGATAGGGGATAATTTCTTATAACCGGAATACCCCCTTAAATAGAGCGGAGCTGCAATACCAGAAACAGCCTATGGACAAGAGTAGTGCTGTTTATGGAAGAAAGCAGCCATGTTTTTCTAACCTCACACAATCTATTTGAGGACCTGGCTTCTAAAATAGATTGGCAGAATTTTAGGAAATACTTGCATTTCCCATGAAATAACAATACTGAATGATCTTTTCTTAGATGTCAGCATTGCTCCATTCCTCTGTTATTCCTCTTAAATATTTATAAATAGACAACTGGGTGTTACTATTCCCTTGTCGAAAGGGTGTGTCACTATGTGGTCTGTGAATATAAGCATTGATTGGTCAGGACACACCCATCGTAAATTTCTAGGAGGAATAACAGAGGGTCTGCACAACACAGAGCTGATACAGAATAATTAGATGATGGTGAATATATTGCCAGGAGAGGCGGTGGGTCCTTCTTAATTCACTCTACAGTATAAAGAGGAGGAGGCGGTCGGGGTTCTCAGTCATGGGACTCTTTAGCCAGACATTTTAGGAGAAATCACACCCTTCAGACATCCACTTGTCTCAGCTTCATAAGCCATCGAGAGGGTAAATAGATTTTATACCTGTGTGTGATCAAAGTGAGAAGGGCTCCGTGCACTTGAAGAGTTATTGGGATTTGCGTGCTAGGAGAGATAATAAAGGCACGAGTGCACTGCAAACAGCTTCACATATTTCATGGACTAGACTTCAATGGGAAAAGATTCAGCTGCTGGCGAAATGAGGGTCCCCAGGTGTCCACCACAGGCGTGCACCCACTCAATGCAAACCTTATCAGATTGTCACTTGTGAAGCTATGCAACTCTAGCGAAAGCTTATTAAAAGGGTTCTCTCACCAGAGACAGCTGGTTACATAATGTGCCCCTGCCCACATATTAGGGTCCATATAAAGACCACCCCAGAGCTCAGTCAATTTTTCCATCACATGCCTTATTGTGGAGCACTCCCCCCATATTTTCCCTGATGTCAAATTTTTAGCTGTTCAAAAACCCAAAAAAAACATGGGGTTAATCTGCTGACCTTGCACAGTGGTCCTTGAGGTTTTCAGTGTCCGCTCCGTGCATTTTGCCTTTTTTGGGGTTCACTGATGTTTCCAGGTTTCGGCCATCGTTGAAAGCAATGCTTCTATGCAGTGCTTCTGTACCTGTGGGTGAAGAAATTAGATTGTAAGCTCACTGAAGCAAGGATCAGCCTGCATAACAATAATAATACTAATACAGCATACAATCTTTCTAATGCAACAAAATCTCCCAACTTTTTAAACTTTTCCTCCATCTTTCTGAGATGTCCTCAAAAGCAATCCACTAATTTGTATCCAGAATTAAGACACCCACGTTACCTATTATTATAAAAAAATAAAAAATAAAAATAAAAGGGAGATCCGCCCTCCCCTTAAATTGACCAGAAACGTCTTGGCCGGTTCCTCGAATCAGATTTGTTGCCATGCAGATTTCCAGTTACCCAGCATTCTCTGAGCTGGGAAACGAATAAAGTGGATTGTCACGTCCCAGTCATTTAATGGGAAACGCTTCGCCTGAAAAGGCACAAGACGTTGCTATCTCCCTTGACAGGGCTGGTTGTGAACCTGAGAGTTCGCAGCTAATTTGACTAATCTATCATCTCTGCGTTTTTTTTTTCTCTTTACGTCCCCTTTGTTCCGGACTGTTCGTGATGTCATCCCCAGTCAGTTATGAAATGCATAATGAAGAAGACACGTTACATAAGCGAGGAGCCTGAAAGAAATCCTCTAAGTGCCATTAAAAGGGGAGGCAGCATCGTGTTTATTAAGTCCGTGGCCTCTCTGCTATATATGACGCCAATCACAAAGGCGGAGGATGGTTGGGGGGGGGGGGGGCTCCCAAGTGTCTAATCGCTGGGCAAACTTTGCCGTATTGGTGCAAGCTGTCTGCCTAGCAAGCTGTGCAAATTTCTCCAGCGAGTTAATTTCAAGTCTAACGGCTCCTGTGTCTCATTCTCACTGACAAGTGCCTCCAGCGAGCTCAGCCTCAAAGAACAGTAAATCTTTTTCAGAATGTATTTATAGAATTCCATAAATCTTGCACGCACCTTCCAGCAGCTGTAGGGAGAGCTAGCGCCTAAAACCAGGCTCCGAGGGTGTCTTTGTTTCAGGATTCAACCCCCCCCCCCCCCCCACAGCATATACTTTCTGCAACATCTTTCTAGGGAATATGTCAGTATAAATGTAGAGGGGTGTCTACATATGTAATCCCATGGCTGAGTAGCTTCTCAAAATGGAGAATGTTTGTTTGAAGGGTGATCAAGGACGTATGCCCTAGCAAGAGGAATTCGATCCATGTGGATCTAGTCTTCATTGTAATGGGGGGTGATAACCTGTCAGAGATGTGACCTCCATAGGTCCTGGAAACTGTACAGAAGTCATGAAAATGGAATCCTGCTGCAGTAAGTCTGAATAACCCTGCATGATCTAATGCAGTTTAGTGTGGTTCTTAAAGGGATTGACTGGTGGGGAGGACCCTTTTTTGCTAGTTGATCACAGGGTATCCCAATGCTGGGATTCACAGCAATCTATGGGAGAATCTGCCAACAGCGAGTGTTTGATTTCCCTGCACTGCCTCCACAGGGGAACTTAAGTATTGCACAGTATCTATTGAAACCACTGGTCTTTTTGTGTATGCACACATGTGCTAAGGCCTCCTCCATGGAATCTTATTGACTCACAATGACCAAATTGGGTATTTTAAAATGGATTTTCCAATCCAGACAACCTCTTTTAATACCTTCCCGGCCTCCGCCAACACAATTACAGGAAGTCGGGTCTTTAAACATGGCGCCCAGTCAGAAGCTGAATGGGCGCCATAGCTGCCGGGTACTTTTAAACAGGAGATACCTGGAGCTAATGACCAATAACGCTAATCACAGATATTTAACCTCTCACACATCATCGGAGGTGGCTTTACCCAGGAGCGCTGCACTTCTGAGGCCCGAATGGCTCCTACATGCTGACATTGCAGGAGCTGTTTGTGCATTGTGGTAGCTTCGTGCCTTCTAAAGGATCCAAGGCAACCATAACAATAGTTCATGTGGAGCCCTGCCTCAAACTCCCCTAGGCTGCAGTGGGTAATTCACTTCAGTCTATGGGACAAGCAGTCTAACAAGCGCATGTTCAAGTCCACTAGGGGACTTACTAATATATTAAAAAAATATAAAAAGTCAATTAACCCCACTTTCCCTATACTAAGAATAAACATAAATAAATGAGGAAAAAATCTAAATGGACAATTTGCCATTTTTTCATTTGCTTCACCTCCCAAAACATTGAATGAAAAGTGATCAATAAGCCGTACACCCTCCAAAATAGTATCAATAAAACGTACAGTCTGCCCCGCAAAAAATGAGCCCCCACACAGCTCTGTAGAGGTAGCTATAAAAAAGTTGTGGGTGAATCAGTTTTTTTCATAGTACACTGCTCAAAAAAATAAAGGGAACACTAAATTAACACATCCTAGATCTGAATTAATTAAATATTCTTCTGAAATACTTTGTTCTTTACATAGTTGAATGTGCTGACAACAAAATCACACAAAAATAAAAAAATGGAAATCAAATTCTTCAACCCATGGAGGTCTGGATTTGGAGTCACACTCATAATTAAAGTGGAAAAACACACTACAGGCTGATCCAACTTTGATGTAATGTCCTTAAAACAAGTCAAAATGAGGCTCAGTAGTGTGTGTGGCCTCCACGTGCCTTTATGACCTCCCTACAACGCCTGTGCATGCTCCTGATGAGGTGGCGGACGGTCTCCTGAGGGATCTCCTCCCAGACCTGGACTAAAGCATCTGCCAACTCCTGGACAGTCTGTGGTGCAACGTGACGTTGGTGGATAGAGCGAGACATGATGTCCCAGATGTGCTCAATTGGATTCATGTCTGGGGAACGGGTGGGCCAGTCCATAGCATCAATGCCTTCGTCTTGCAGGAACTGCTGACACACTCCAGCCACATGAGGTCTAGCATTGTCTTGCATTAGGAGGAACCCAGGGCCAACCGCACCAGCATATGGTCTCACAAGGGGTCTGAGGATCTCATCTCGGTACCTAATGGCAGTCAGGCTACCTCTGGCGAGCACATGGAGGGCTGTGCGGTCCTCCAAAGAAATGCCACCCCACACCATTACTGACCCAATGCCAAACCGGTCATGCTGGAGGATGTTGCAGGCAGCAGAACGTTCTCCACGGCGTCTCCAGACTCTGTCACGTCTGTCACGTGCTCAGTGTGAACGAACCTGCTTTCATCTGTGAAGAGCACAGTGCGCCAGTGGCGAATTTGCCAATCTTGGTGTTCTCTGGCAAATGCCAAACGTCCTGCACGGTGTTGGGCTGTAAGCACAACCCCTACCTGTGGATGTCGGGCCCTCATATCACCCTCATGGAGTCTGTTTCTGACCGTTTGAGCAGACACATGCATATTTGTGGCCTGCTGGAGGTCATTTTGCAGGGCTCTGGCAGTGCTCCTCCAGTTCCTTCTTGCATAAAGGTGGAGGTAGCGGTCCTGCTGCTGGGTTGTTGCCCTCCTACGGCCTCGTCCACGTCTCCTGATGTACTGGCCTGTCTCCTGGTAGCGCCTCCATGCTCTGGACACTATGCTGACAGACACAGCAAACCTTCTTGCCACAGCTCGCATTGATGTGCCATCCTGGATAAGCTGCACTACCTGAGACACTTGTGTGGGTTGTAGACTCCGTCTCATGCTACCACTAGAGTGAAAGCACCGCCAGCATTCAAAAGTGACCAAAACATCAGCCAGGAAGCATAGGAACTGAGAAATGGTCTGTGGTCACCACCTGCAGAACCACTCCTTTATTGGGGGTGTCTTGCTAATTGCCTATAATTTCCACCTGTTGTCTATCCCATTTGCACAACAGCATGTGAAATTGATTGTCACTCAGTGTTGCTTCCTAAGTGGACAGTTGGATTTCACAGAAGTGTGATTGACTTGGAGTTACATTGTGTTGTTTAAGTGTTCCCTTTATTTTTTTGAGCAGTGTATTTAGGCTACTTTCACACTGGCGTTTTGGTTTCCGTTTGTGAGATCCGTTCAGGGCTCTCACGAGCGGTCCAAAACTGATCAGTTTTGCCCTAATGCATTCTGAATGGAGAAGGATCCGCTCAGAAAGCATCAGTTTACCTCCGTTCCGTCTCCATTCCGCTCTGGAGGCAGACACCAAAACACTGCTTGGAGCGTTTTGGTGTCCGCCTGGCGATGCGGAGGCAAATGGATCTGTCCTGACACACAATGTAAGTCAATGGGAACGGATCCGTTTTCACTGACACAATACGGCACAATAGAAAACGGATCCGTCCCCCATTGACTTTCAATGGTGTTTAAGACAGATCAGTTTTGGCAATGTTAAAGATAATACAAACGGATGCGGTTGTATTATCGGTGCGGATCCATCTGTGCAGATCCATGACGGATCCGCGCCAAACGCGAGTGTGAAAGTAGCCTAAATCACAAGAAAAACTATATAAATGTAGTATCACTATAATCATTCTCACCCTAAGGCCTCATGTACACGACTATGTATTTTGACGTCGTATGTATTTTGACGGATGACGTCCATGTGCATTCTGTATTTTGTAGAACGGAACAGCTGGCCCCTAATAGAACAGTACTATCCTTGTCCGTAATGCGGACAATAATAGGACATGTTCTATTTTTTTGCCCAACGGAAATACAGACATACGTAAACTGAATGCACACCAAGTACTTTCCGTTTTTTTCGCGGACCCATTGAAATTAATGGCTCCACATACAGTCCGCGAAAAAAACAGAACTGACACGGAAAGGAAATACGATTGTGTGCATGAGGCCTAAGAATGATGGTAACAGGACAGTTTTATCGCCAAGTAAATGTCGTAAAAATATAGCATTGCCACGGCTGGTCGGCAATACACGGGCACCGGCCGTGTGCATCCCGCATCACGGATGCGGACCCATTAGCTTGAATGGATCCGCAATCCGGGATGTGCGGAACGGAGGCACGGATCAGAAGCCCACGGAAGCACTACAGAGTGTTCCGTGGGTTTTCTGTCCGTGCCTCCGCACCGCAAAAAATGTAGTGCAAGCACTACTTTTTTGTGGTGCGGACCGTCTGATGCGGATAAGTGAATGGGTCCGCGATCGGCATGCGGCTGCCCCACGGTCGGTGCCCGTGCTTTGCAGACAGCAATTTGCGGTCCGCAGCATGGGCCCGTTGTAAAATTGTGAAAATCTATGCGCGAAACTAAAGACTGTCAACTGCATCCTTGCTGTTTGCCTTTCCAGTCCCCACCTAGACCACCACAACCACATGGAGTCATTAGCAAAAATGTCATTTGCAGAATGGGCCCATTCCCAAGTCTCTGTTTCGATCAAGGACCTGCTGAGGTCTCTGCTTGAAAATATACCTGTGGTGTAGATTTTGAAATCCATAACATGGTAATTGTTTGTGTGGATTTTCGGTGCAGAATGTGTTGCAGAAAGTAAGATCTGGGGCAAATCTACATCAAAATCCGCAACCAAATCCAAAAGTAACACATGCATATTTTGGTGCCGAAATGCGGCCTAAACTGCACATAAATCCACATGGAAAATTTGCATCAGCTAAACGTATGTGTACAGTAAGGGTCCATTCACACGTCCGTAGTGTATTGCGGATCCGCAATGCACCCTGCCGTCACCCCCATAGAACTGCTTATTCTTGTCCGCAATTGCGGACAAGAATAGGACATGTTCTATTTTTTTCCGGAGCCGCGGACCGGAAGATCGGGGCCGCGCTCTGAAAATGCGGATGCGGACAGCACAATGTGTGCTGTCCGCATCCATTCCTGCCCCATAGTGAATGAATGGGTCCATTGCAGAACGGGTAATTGCAGAACGGGTGCGGACCCGTTCTACGGACGTGTGAATGTGCTGCCACACGAAAAGGAAAACTGGCTTAGTTGCCCATAGAAACCAATCAGGTTGCTCCTTTCATTTTCCAAAGGTGCTCTGATAAATGAAATGCGAAATATGATTGGTTGCTATGGCAACCAAGTCAGTCTTCCTTTATACCAGTGTTGATAAATCTTCTCCCAGTTTTTTGGTGTGCATTTTTGTTGTCCTTGCGTTTTTTATTTAGGGAAGTATTGGGAAGATTTATCAAACTGGTATAAAGTAGAACTGGCTCAGTTGTCCATAGCAACCAATCAGATTCTACCTTTCATTTTCCAAAGGAGCTGTCAAAAATGAAAGGCGGAATCTGATTGGTTGCTATGGGCAACTAAGCCATTTCTACTTTACGCCAGTTTGATAAATCTTTCCCTATGTACTTCCCCTGTAATGTCATTTCCTCTGTAGATCAGTATGCTAAAAATGCATTGATAAAAAGAAATGCCATGCAGTAAACGCTACACACACTGGTGCTTGTATTTTTTTAAATAGGGCAAAAAACTGAAATACAATGGATATTTAAAGGGTCAAAAACCCCAGAGAATGAGGTAAAAACAGCACACCCAGAGCATGTAAAAATAAAATGCCATTGACCCTAAAATGCGCCACTTCAAAAAGACACGTGTTTGCTATGCTTATTAAATCCCATAGACTTCCATGTAACATCTGAAGCTGGCATTTTTTGCTTAAAAAACACTAAAAAAAACACTAGTAGGAAAATTGCACAAAAATAAATATAAAATGCCTACAGAATGCCCCAAAAAAAGAATATATGACACCACCCTAACATGAACAGTGACATCGAGAGCGCAAAAAAAAGACAAAATACAAAGAAAATACAAAAAAATTAAACAAATGCATATTATACATATATAAACTAAGAACCTATAAAAATTCCCCTAAAAATGTGAATCCTAATTGCTAATTTTTGTCACTGTTTGTCATCAAGCATCTTCTACTGGGTGGTTAACCAGTTAACCCCTTGCGTGCAGAGAGGGAGGTAACCGACAATGAATGGCAGGGTAGACGTTGCATACCGTTGCTTGTTTGTGAGCTGGATCACAGTGCGTGGCTGATGCTGGCAGTATCGCTACTTGTGCGTATTACCAGAGAACAGTTAATGGCACTGCCCCAAGGTCAGCTTGTCGAAAGCAGACATTGGTTTCTATCCAAACGTCTGTAAGCTTTTTTTTTTTTCTCCTGAGTAGTCAGTCAGCAACAATCATCCGGCGAAATAAAACAGGAAGATTCTGAATTCAAGCCTGTTTACTTTCTCAGAAATTGCCTATGCTGCGCAGAAGCTGCAGTCCGGGCTGACAAAAAAAAAAAGGGGGGGAGAAAAAACGGAATTCAGATCCATCGACAAAATGGCGGATGAGTAGCGGCGGACATTTTGTAGCTGCCTCACTTTGGAAGATTGGCAGAGATTCACAAAAACGATAAGGCACGCTGCGCGAGTTTTAACTGTACCTGTGCCAAGGGTAACTTTTCACGGTGTTACTGGTATTAAGGAACTACGATAATAGCTTTGAGTTGGCTGTCGTGTTTTTTTTTTTTTTTTTTTATTATTAACACTCTCGATGCAGCGGAGCACGAGAAATGGAAAGTTTCAGCGCTGTGAGGCTTTCTTGCTGCAGTTAACCCTTCAAACAGCCAGCACATGGGTGACTGCTGAACACCATTAAAAAGTACTATACTAGATACATAAAACACGACAATAATAAAGATGATGATGATTTGTGATATGTACTATGGCAACATTAATCTACTCACTGTACAATATTGCTGAAGCAGGTTGGGCACCTGATGGCCAAGATATACCGTATATATATATATATATATATATATATATATATCGCAAAAAAAATTAAGCCAGCACCTCCATAATGTATATAAATAAAGGGACAGGTGCACGCTGCCTTGGCTACAACATCAAGAACAATAAGTAGCAGCTTAATGCACAAAGACGCAGGTGAACAGTGAATATATGAAGAAGTAAACTGCATTTCTGCTATGCACTTATTTAAAAATGATTATATAATATATATTTATAAAATGATATATTATAAAAAATTTATATATTACTCTACTTTCACACTATCGGCAGGACGGATCCGACAGGCTGTTCACCCTGTCGGATCCGTCCTGCCGCTATTTCGCCGTGCCGCCGGACCGCCCCCATTGACTTTAATGGGGACGGGGCGGAGCTCCGGTGCAGCACCGCAGTGCACGGCGAAAGGCCGCCGGACTAAAAGTACTTCATGTCCGACTTTTTAGTCCGACGGCCTCTCACCACAAACTGCCATGCTGCGCCGGAGCTCCGCCCCCGTCCCCATTATAGTCAATGAAGATGGAGCGGCGGTCCGGCGGCACGGCAAAATAGCAGCAGGACGGATCCGACAGGGTGAACAGCCTGTCGGATCCATCCTGCCGCTAGTGTGAAAGTACCCTTATATATTTATTTCTATTTTTAATATATATATATATATATATAATATATATATTGTATATATTTATAATACGTTAAAAATTATTTCTATAAAATGGTATATAATAAGAAAATGGCAAGTGTCATGACGCAAAAATTATACAAAATGTATTTGGGTAGCCCAATACAAAAAATTCAAAAATGTGCCGTCACTGATGACCAATCACTCTGTCATCCAGGGGTTAAAAAGACAACATTACAGTAACTGGGAATGATTGCTTCATTGAGTTCCGTTTTATCTGATATCAGTTAGTGACATTTTAACCCCTAACAGAACTTGAACCTACAACCGAAATACCAAATACTCATGTGTAATGGTCATCCTGTATCACTGTAATACTGCAGGCAATCAATAGACCAGGGATGTAGTTCTCCAGGAGTATAACATATGTTGTGCTGGAGCATACTACAATAACAGAAGGATAGCTGTGTATTAAAAATGTCATTATTTTAAAAATTGTAATGTATTTTGTGCTGTCCCTAATGTTTAGAATGTCATCAGCTTAAAGAGGTTTTCCAGGCTAGATATTGATTACCTATTGTTGGGATAGATCATCAATGTCTGATCAGAGGGTGGGTTCCACAGGTGGAACCCCCATTGATCAACTATTCTCAGCAGCTTCCTGGTGTTGCAAAAAAAACAGTGGACAGATGCTAAAAACCTTGTCCACTGTATAGTGGCTGTGCACTGGCTTCACCACTATGCAGCGGACGGAGCCTTCTGCTTCTGGCCCCATCCACCATGTTTTTTTCTGGCCCCAGGCAGCAGCTGAGAAGAGCTGATCAGGGAGGGCACTCCCACCAATCTGATATCGAAAGATACATCTTTAACATCTAGAACCCAGACATAACCTTTTAATGTCAGGCAAACTAAGATGCATATGCGGCAGCATGGAGTAAAGAAACACATATCTATCAGCAATGGACAATCTTCCTCATGGACATCTCGCTTGGTTTGGCTTGGAAGAAACAGTTCTTCAACATGAGGACCACAGCAAACACCTCCTCATAGCTCACTTCTTGGACGTTGGGCCAAACACCTCTTCATAGCTCAATTCTTGGAATTTGAGCCAAACACCTCCTCACAGCTCAACTTCTTGGACGTTGGGCCAAACACCTACTCATAGCACAACTTCTTGGATATTAAACTTAGAGCTCATCTCCATTGATTTAGAGTCAGTGTGTTATCAGTTTTAAAGGGAATGTGTCATCAGAAAATAACCTATTGTTTAAATTATGTTTTTATTTTTACCATAGTTTTAAAGAATTTTTGATAATGTTATTTTCAATTTTCCATGTCCATATCTATGCTTAAACAAAAGCCATAAAATCCTGCAGTTTTCTCACTGGCCACTAAGCTTAATAATAAGCGCCATTTCTTGGTCTGTACAGATCACTTTACTGCAGTTACCTGCTTAACTGTTATTCCAATCCTGCCTGTAATGATATCACCTTTGTGTTTAGATAAGACAGGATCCACCATTCAGAATAGGTGATTGTTAAAGCTTATCTATTCTTACCTCTGCACAGGTCACAAGAGCATGCCTAGAAAACTCTCCCATAGAAGTCAATGAGGTCCCCTCCTGACTATTGTGTCTATGGCCCATGTGACTGCCGTAGCAATTTTATTAATGCTTTCTAAATGCTGTTAAGAACAGCTCAGGCAAGATGGCCGCCCCCCATAATCATGTTCAGGAAATAGAATTAAAAAAAAATCCACAATCATAAAATAAAAACAGATTAGATAAAATGGAATATATGTTCCTATCTGATTTTAACTGGCAGATACATTATTTGGTGATACATTTCCTTTTAAAAACAATTTTTTGGACACTTGCAGTAAGGTTAATAATATCACAAAATCTAATCAAATTGTGTTGAATCCAAGTGTGGGAAATTTTTAAGCCCCAACATTCCTCTAATTGATGTAGAAACAGCACTTCATGTAAATTTGTATATGTCCCACCTCTCTGTGGTCCTGTTAAAGGATAGGTCCTTAAAAAAGGGACTATGGGGAGTTAAGTATATATTTAATATATATGTATCTTATAAAAAATGTTCTTTGTAATGTAAAAGATTATCGGAAACGATAAAACAATGACCCATTCCACAACCTTATTGTATATAACTAGATATGCATGTGTATGGAGGATGTATTTCTCCTGGGGATCCCCATTGTACAGAAGCGGGGTGCAGTGGGAGGTTAACAGGCTGCGTGATACTATTCTAAAGGCCAGGTTGCATGTACCTAGAGGCAGCCTCGTTTTCCCCCTCCTCTCATAAAGAATGGCTGAACATTTGCAGCGCACCTGGGTTATTTCCATTACATAGCCCTAGACATGCCGGTTGTCAGGAAAAATATTAACCCCTATATAGACATCCTCCTGCAGCCAATGCCTGAAATGAAAAACATTGTTGGTGTTTCAATCCACAATCATATGCTCGTGAAACAGGCACTCATGCTATCTCATGAAATGCACCTATTAGACTTAGTGGCCTGAGACAATATACTGCTCTGAAGCTTAAAGGGAACGTGTCATCAGAAAATTACCTATTCTTTAAATCACGTTTTTATGTTTAATATACTTTTAAGGCCTCATGCACACGACCGTTGTTCTGGTCCGCATCCGAGCCGCAGTTTTTGCGGCTCGGGTGCAGACCCATTCACTTCAATGGGACCGCAAAAGATGCGGACAGCACTCTGTGTGCTGTCCACATCCGTTGCTCCGTTCCGTGGCCCCGCCAAAAAAATATAACATGTCCTATTCTTGTCCGTTTTGCGGACAAGAATAGGCATTTCTACAATGCAAATTGCAGAAGGCACACGGGCGGCTTCCGTGTTTTGCGGATCCGCAATTTACGGACCGCAAAAAAACGGAACGGTCGTGTGCATGATGCCTAAAGGTGATTTTGTTTTTCCATTTTCAGTGTCACTATCTATATTTAAACAAAAACCATAAAATCCAGCAGTTTTCGTGCTGGCCACTAAGAATAATAACAGGCAGCACTTCTTGGTCTGTAGAGATCATTTTACTGTAGTTATCTGCTTATCTGTCATTCTAATGCTGCCTGTAATGATATCACCACTGTGTATAGATAAGACAGGAACCACCATTCACGATAAGTATGTATTCTTTGCTTGTACAGTGACCTCTGCACAGGACACAGACATGCCTAGAAGACTCTCCCATGGAAGTCAGCGAGGTCCCCTCCTGTCCACTGTGTCTATGGCCCTTGGGGCTGCCGTAAAGCAATTTTCGTAATGCTTTCTAAATGCACAGCTCTGGTAAGATGGCCGCTCCCATAATCATGTTCAGGAAATAGAATAAAAAAATATGCAAAATAAAAATAGATTACAAAAAAAGGAGATGTGCTACTTTCTGTTTTTAACTGGCAGAAGAAAAAAATTGGTGACACATTTCCTTTAAGGGTCCGCAAATGGGTCCGCATCTGTTCCGCAATATCGGGAACGGGTGCGGACCAATTCATTCTCAATGGGGCAGAAATGGATGCGGAGAGCACACTATGTGCTCTCCGCATCCGCATTTCCGGAGCGCGGCCCCAAACTTCCGGGCTGCGGCTCCGCGAAAAAATAGAACATGTCCCATGAGTAAATGGACCCTTAAGGGAACCTATGGAATAAAATTAAATGGCTGCTGTCTCCCAGTAAGAATGCCACACTTAAAATAAATGGGGATGAACCAGACACGGCATCTGAACAAGATAGGCACCCATTCTGAGAAAAAGCAGACCTTTTTTTTTACCAGAATATGGGGAAGACCCAATTAGAAGGGTTCAAATCTTGGTTGAACATTTGATGCAATGCAATTATCTAATTTTTTAGATATCTGGAAGCTGCTGGGATCCCTGAGTTTCAACATCATCATACCACCATTTTGAACTATGGCTCTCCCTACCTGCTTCCATAATGCATACATTGAGGGGGATTTATCAAAACTGGTATAAAGAAAAACTGCCTTAGTTGCCTATAGCAGCCAATCAGATCCTTTCATTTTCCAAAGGAGCTCTGAAAAATGAAATGTGGAATCTGATTGGTTGCTGTGGGCAATTAAGCCAGGTTTCCTTTACACCATTTTTTTTTAATTAAATCTCCTCCATTGTGTTTGTGTTTATACAGTAGATTGGAATGTGCACAGCCAAATGCAACACAATACAATATACTCATACCAGTTAAGAGAAAAAATAAAAGATCTAAATAAAAATCCATAAGATCGAGACTGGAGCTGTAAACATTACATGACCCCATATAGTGGTTCTCAGCTTCAGTCCTACCCAAAGTATCCCCAAAACACTGTTTCAGGATTGGACCTTCTTTCTTGAAGGTTAGTAAATATGTAGGGTTCCCTCTTGCAGTAAACTGAAGCCTTGTGCTCTCAGATTACTTTTTTTTTGCAAAGAAAGGTCAGTAGGCAGCATGGTCGCTCTTTTACCTTCCAGCGCTGGGGTTCTGGGTTCAAATCTGACCAAGTGGAACGTCTGCATGGAGTTTCTATGTTCTCCCCGTGTTTGGGTTTCTTCCCACACACCAAAAGACATACTCATAGGTAATCTAGATTGTGATGTGAGCCCTTGAGGGCAAGTGAGTGATGATAATGTCTGTGGACTATGTCAGTACTATATAAGCAATAGAAATAATAAATGTTGGGCTGACTATGGAGTGTCTCATGAAAGTACTGCTCTGTGTTCACAGCCACCACGTGCTTCACTGTAAACTAGACGAGGACTAGATAAGGAGATCTCTACTACAGCACAGTGAATGTGGATGTTTAGAGGCAGATAGAGCTCGATAACTGTAGTCAATAGCTACCTTACTTTGGCCCTCTCACTTGCCATGAGATAGAGCTTGGGTTGATGGAACCATCTCACAGACAAAGACCATACATTACAACCTAAGGGCTCGTGCACACGAACGTGTGCCGGCCGGGCCCGTGCTGTGGTCCGCAATGCACGGGCACAGACCATAGGGCCGCCGTATTAGGAAACAGGACTCATTCACTTGAGTGGAGTCTGCGATCCGCATCCAACGGTCCGCACCACAAAAAAGTAGTGCATGTACTACTTTTTTGAAGTGCGGAGGCACGGACAGAAAACCCACGGAAGCACTCCATAGTGCTTCTCTGGGGTTCCGTGCCTCAGTTTCGCACCGTACCTTCCGGATTGCAGACCCATTCAAGTGAATGGGTCCTCATCCGTGATGTGGTGACAAACAGCTGGTGCCTGTATATTGCTGACCCGCAATATAGGCACCGACTGACAACAGTTGTGTGCATGAGCCCTAATATATATTTAGTTTTGCATGAAGCAGTTAATCGTTCTACCAGTTTGCTTAGAAAAAAAATGTAGGTGGGGGTGAGAATTTGAAAAATCCACTTATCTGAAGGACTTTGCACACAAGTACTTGTGGTTTTTAAACTTGTGGCATCTGAACAGGATATATAAGGGTTGCTGACTCTCCATCAGTGTCAAGCGAGTAAGAACAAGAAGTGATGTGTGGTGTGGAGACCGACTGCGGTGCATGTTGGGTATATTGCTTTGCAGTAGAGACAAGGATGTGAAAACATGACTGTTCTTCTCTTTTAAGGGGAAATAGATAGCTAGTATTTTATTGAAAGATTAGAATATGCCTTAGACCCCTTGTAAAGTCAGTGGTGGGCAAGCATGGGCGTAGCTATAGGGGGTGCAGAGGTAGCAGCTGCTACTGGGCCCAGGAGCCTGAGGAGGCCCAAAGACTCTTGTACCGCATAAGAAGACTCCGGTATTATAGAAAGTGAATGCTGGTCATTGTTACACCTCTGGCGGAAGGGAAGGGGTTAGGTCAAGAATTTGGTATGGGGTAGGGGGGTTGCCGTTTTAAAATTTTGCCTCAAGCAGCATGAGCCTGAGGGAAGGGGGGCACAAGCTGAACTCTTGCACCAGGGCCCATAAGCCTTTACCTACGTCCCTGCATATAGAGTGACCGATTCATGTATCACAAAGCATACTTGCCAATTCTCCTGGGATGTAGAGGAGGCTCTCAAAAAAAGGAGAGACCTCCCGGACTCCTGGAAGTATTGACAAATCTCCCAGGTGCTGCAGAAGCCAGGTGGTACCTCCCAAAAAAACAACCCTGGGTGTCTTCTGCACCAGGTCCGACCTTCATCAGACTAAGGCCTCTTGCATACGAACGTTGTGTGCCCGTGGCCATATTGGCCGTATTGGATGTGGACCCATTCAAGTGATCACGGAGATGCGGAATGGAAGCAGGGATCGGAACCCCATAGAAGCACTACGGAGTGCTTCCGTGGTGTTTCTGTTCGTGCCTTCGCACCGCAAAAAAATAGAACTTGGGTCTTGATCCGTCTCGACTGCTGCGTGAACGTTGCCCGTGCATTTGGGACCACAAATTGCATGGTCCAAAAAAGGGGTGTGATCTGCAGAATGGACTGTCTCAAAGCAGCATGTCACACTTGCATACTTCTCTGAAGTCAATTTTAAAAGGTTGGTAAGTAGCATAAGCCTATGGCCTCAAAATCTTTCAAGTGAACAATTTCCACCAGGGGATAAAAAAAACTCCCTAATAATTATAAATCACTGAGCTGTCTCTTTTGTGAGGGAGGTAGAAAACCATTTCAGGTGTTTCTTTGTTACACCTGGTTCTGGGAAAACCACTGTGAGAATCCAAGGAGCTGAGCTGTAATACCAGATACGACCTGTGGACAGTTGTGGTACTGTTCCTAGAAGTAAGCAGCCATGTTTCTAATACTGTGTAACCTCTTTAATCCTATATACTCTTAAAGGGGTTCTGCACTTTGTTTAAACTGATGATCTATACTCTGGATAGATCATCAGCTTCTGATTGGCGGGGGCCGACACCCAGGACCCCCGCTGATCAGCTGTTTGAGAAGGCAGCGCTGCGGCCTTCTCACTGTTTACCGCTGGCCCAGTGACGTCACGACTAGTATCAACTGGCCTGGGCGCGGCTAAGCTCTGTTCAGTTGAATGGAGCTTAGCCCCGCCCAGGCCAGTTGACACAAGTCGTGATGTCACTGGGCCAGCGGTAAACAGTGAGAGGGCCGCGGCGCTGGAGCACCGCTGCCTTCTCAGACAGCTGATTGGCGGGGGTCCCGGGTGTCTGACCCCCACCGATCAGAAGCTGATTATCTATCCAGAGGATAGATCATCAGTTTAAAAAAAGTTCAGAACCCCTTTAAAGTATACCTAAACTTACAACATAACTTTATTAAAGCAGAATGCAAATGTGCAGAAAATAATTTTTAGATTTCACTTTTTTTTTTTTTTAAAGCTGGTGATCAGGTGCCTATTGCACTTTATAAATTGTACTCTTGTGCACTGCTGTGTACTGGAGTACGGATTTCCCTGTCGCCACAGGCTGGAGCATTGTTGGTGCTGCCTGTACCAGCTCTGCTCCGCTAAAGCCATTCTTGGGCTCTGTCAGGCTTTAGAGGAGCGAAACAAGCAGAGGAGTGATGCGCTATGTGAACTCCTGCCTTGAAATCGCACTGCTCTGCTAATAGCCTTGTATACCACACCGTATAGAGGCTATTAGAGGAGCAGAGTGAGTGCAGGGCTAGAGCTGGCATAATGCATCACTCTTCTGCCTGTTCTGCTCTGCTAAAGCCTGACCTAGCCCATGAATGCCAGGCTTTAGCGGAGCATCGGTGCTCCGGCCTGTACAGAGCTCAGTACCGCCACATGGGAATCTGTACTCCAGTACACAGTGGTGTACGAGAGTACAGATTCTAAAACACAATGGGCACCTGAAGTTCAGGTGCCTATTTCACTAAGAAAGCCATTTGTCAGATACTGCTGACAAATGGCCCATGTTTTCTGGACCAATCAAGGTCGTGTGAATCAGGCCTTCGTCAACCTATGCTGGGCTCCTTCTCTCCAAGGGCCGTAGAGGAGCTGCATTGGCTAACTCTATGGTATGCATGTCCTTCATATGAGAAGAGTACCTCTTGCTGATGATTTCCATTACATTTGTAAAGCAGTACAGACCTGACGACGATTTTCCCTTGAGCCAACGTTACGTCCTCTGCAGTCCATAAGCTCAGCAGGAGCTAAAAGCCTATATTACAGATTCCTACCTCATTGTTTGTATTAATTAGCATTTACTGCATGTGAAACAATCGGAATAAGTCCCCAGTGTTTATGTTGGCGCCTATTATTTTTTAAGGTCACTGGGTTTGTAGCGGGAGGAAATCGGGTCTCTGGGGCTAGGAGAAACTGCAAAGAAAGTTCTTGTTTTCATCCAGATAAAGTCTCTCCAGTTTGAATGTAAATAAAAGTGTATATTTTAGCCATGGTGCCCGCTTTAGCAAAGGTTATCAAGTGATCTCTGTAGAAAAGGGACAAACAACCTATTTATACTGGTTGCGGAAGAACATGTTTATATCTGCTGTTCAGCAGTCACAGCAGAAACTATGCAAATCCCCTTTGTCCTTAAACAACCCCTGGTGTGGCTGCAAGAGGCACTGAGAACGGCACAGTGTCAGAGTTAATGAATAGCTGTGTACTGCGCTCCAGGCTGTAGCTGGGAATATCTGATCACAAACTGCTCGTCTTACAGTCTATATGGGGTCCAGGGATCCAGTCTGAAGGATACACTTCATTAAAGTGCAACCAGTTCAGCAGAAAGTATTTTTATCACGTACGACCACGGCAGATGAAGGTTAATCTTTGGAGAATCAAATGTTCTGAATTTGTTTTCAGTATATTTTCTGTATCAGTTCCTCATGGATTTTCAGGATCTCTGCTTGCTGCTGTTTAGAGGGGGGGGGGGGGTTAACTACGGTATCAACTGCAGAACGACCGATGTGCGACCATACTGTAAGCAGTTTTGCGCAGAGGTGAACAGTGTCTAAATTCGACGATAATGAGGCCACTTTTACACGAGCGTGTTTGGCCTGGGGAACTTGGTCAGTGTGACAGATGCATTTTAAGGCGGGACACTACTCCTCTGGCCTGAACTCACAGCATCATAATGACTTATGATGCTGTGAGCTCCTGCCTGAACATGGGTCTACTGTACTCTACTGATGGCATTATGTAAGTACCCGCAGTCAGGCAAGATCTCATAGCATCCTAAGTCATCATGATGCTGTGAGTTTGGTCAGAGGAGCAGTGTTTGGTCCGGGACATGTGGGCCGAACACACTTGTGTGAGATTGGCCTAATACTGCTGCAGGGGCCACCAGGGAAATTCAGTCAGATTTGTGCACCAAACCAGACACAATGAGACACAATGAGTGCTTGTTACAAACCTTTACCACCCCCACGATGACATATGTTGTCTTGTAAAGTTATTAGCATATATTATCATAAATCTTCCAGTTTTCAGGGAAGTTCAGAAATGTGTGTACTCATGGTATCTAGCAGTTGCTACCCAGGCCTTAGCACTTCATAATCTATGTAAGCTTCCTTTAACTAATCCACATTCAATTATTTTAGTGGTTTGGGGTGGATTGAAATAAAATATTAGATTAGAGGCAGTTGCAAAATTGTAAATTAAGCCAGGATGCATTTTGTATGCATTAAAGGGGTTGTCCATGCTTAGAAAAACATGGCTGCTTTAGATTAATTACATTTTATTTCTTTTCCTGGACCCCTCGGTATATTTTGCAGGTTGTCTGAGTAGCAACAATTTGACTATGGAGCCCACATATTACAGGAACTAGATTTGCTACACAATACATTGTATTACCACATTACACAGACGTGTTTACGTCCTGCCTCTTTGACAGTGGAGCAAGTGAAAGTCAAATATATAGTTATAGTTTGTGCTGTGTACTGAGAGCAAAGCTTTGGGGAGAGAGGGTGAGCTTTAAAGAGGTTCTCCAGGATTTTCATATTGATGGCCTATCATCAGTATAAATTTGGCTGGGATCTGATCCCCGCCACCCCCGCCAATCAGCTATATAAATAGGCTGCAGTGCTCTGGGGTTGCAACGGCATCTTCCTAGGTCAAGGGACATCACGTTCATCAAGCACATGGCCTAGGCGCCATTCTAGGTAAAGGGGCTGAGCTGCGATACCAAGCACAGACACTATCAAATAGATGGCACTGTGCTTGGTAAGTTGCAAGGAGGCCACAGTGCTCCAGTGGGCACCGCAGCCTCCTGAAACATCTGATCGGCAGGGGTGCCTGGAATCAGACCCCCTCCGATCTTTATATTGATGACATTTGCAGAGGATAGGCCATCAATATGATAATCCCAGAAAACAACTTTAACTTGTTTGTGAGGAACCTTTTCCAAATTGTAGCCACTTTATAGTGATTTTGAGAAGGTCCTCACATGCTGGATGTTCTAGTTGACCTGGCCATGGAAACCCACATTCAACATAGGTTATCACAGAAAGCTTGAAATGCAACCTTGTCTAACAAAGGAATACATAAAAAAAAAACAGGACTTGATAGCAAGCTGTTACCGGCATAGCGCTTGGTTACCTCGTGTCTCATCTACTTGCTTTGCTTTCTAACACTGTCATTAGTGGTAAATCAAACAGAAAAACCTTTGTAAACCACAGACAGGGGGCGAATAGAAGAAATTCACTGGAAAAGCAGATCAGCCCTATTAATCAGATTTTTTTTTGTAAATCACAGGATTATTTACTTATATACAGAAGCAAAGTAAAGCCTGAACTGTGCCTATTTAGGAATAATTCCAACATTTACGAAGGCTTGGACCTTGAGTGTGGAAGAAACCAAGCAATAACTTGGTGTCGAGCACCAGAGATAGCTACAAAGCCCCCGAGGAATGTAGGACCTACAGTAAAGGCAGGTTTGCTGAATTTAGATCTGCATAGCTATCATTATTATACTCAATGTATTTTGGTAGTCACTGGAATCTATTCTGCCCTGTGTATGACCAACCAGTCCCCCCTCTCTTCCTGAGTTGTTAGGACTGTGCTGAAGAGGTTAAGTCTGTTTCTCAGATGCTGATGCTATTCTTGTCTTCTGTTTGTATGAAAAACATTTTCCGTCTCGCAATAAAGAGATAAGCAAACAGCCGAACCCTGGGCGGAACGTTACTAAGGAATATAATGTGCAGGTAATATAAGGATATGTTTACAGACTGCTCTATGACAATAATAGCCCCTCTTCAGCATAAAGGATTCATGAATCTCAAACATCTGCCTCAAGGTACAATCAAAAACTTTAATGCTTGTGAATATCGCTTCTGTACTTTACAGGTCATTTCGGTACAACTGATGAATTCATGCCCTTAAGTATCACAAGGCCAAGCATATCTTATGGGGCAATGGCCCCTAAATACACATTACCACAAGATTCTCCAGTAATTGGCCACCGTGATGTGGGGCCTATGTAGATTTGCACATTAAGGGGAGTTTCTAAGTACCGTAGTTTTGAATGTTACCTAGGGCTAAAATGTCCTGGCCAGATCACTTGGTTGTTATGTGGCTCTTGGAGTGAGGTGACCCTACACTATGTAGTCTCATCCCCTTTGCTTCTGGGTGGTAAGAACCTGTGCAGGACTCCCCTCCCTAGAGGAACTGCATTGTTAGCAAACTAGTAGGTGGGAAATTGGACCATGGGTCATGAAAGGTTGTGGAGAGATAAACACACACTAGGCTGTTCCTTTGGGAGCAGGACCTGGCCCTATAATTAAGGGCCTATTTTGATCTTTTCTATGAAGCCTTTTCTTCTATGGACAGAACTGAAATGAAGAAGACTTATTATGAGAAAAAGGTCATTGTCATGGGCTTAAACAGGCATTTTTATGAGAAGGCTGAAGCTATTGTCTGTACTTACTTTGTTTTGCTCGGTTTCCGGCCAGAGAGCGATGTTCTAACTTCCTGTCTTGCATTTCAGGAAGTTTCACTGCTATGTTTATGAACATCCAGGGTTTTTTCAGTCCACAAGAGAGTTCAGGTTATAGTGCATATAGTACATGATGAAAATGTATTTTTTTGCTGTCTTCAAGGTCACACCACCCTAAAAAACTATGTGAATGATTAGAGGAAATCTCAACCCAAACTCTTATTGGGAAGGCTGCCACAGACCTTAAGTAGCTGTTTTAGTTGATAGCTCTCACTCTTGATCCCCTATTGCCCTCCATTTCCAAATGTACTAGTAGGCTTATGCAGGTAATGGAGGATGGCTCCATGTAATTGTGAACTCTGTATTAGCAAGACCGGCTGCTAAAAGCAGTTATCGCTCTGAAACATCATTGGTATCAGTTCATTACATGGACGTCCGCCAATTATAATGATTGCGGTGTATCGCTTAAAGGGGTTGTCTCATCAGAGACAATGAGGGTATATCGCTAGGATATGCCCCGATTGTCCATGATGAGACAACCCCTTTAATTTGCCTGTTGGCGTTATAAAAATATGGCATTGTCTCATCATAGACAATGGGGGCATATCGCTAGGATATGCCCCCATTGTCTTATAGGTGCAGGTCCCACCATTGGGACCCACACCTATATAGAGAACGGAGCCCCGCAAATGGTGGCTGGAGGACTCCGGTCCGGCCACCACCAAGGTGGCCCCCCATAGAAGTTAATGGGAGCGTACTGTGCATGCGCGGCCCCCACTCCCATTCATTTCTAGGGGGCTGACGGAAATAGCTCGGCTATTTTCGGCGGCCCCATAGTAAATGAATGAAGGGGGGCTGCGCAAGCGCAGTACGCCTTCCCTCACTTGCGGGGCTCTGTTCTCGATATAGCTGCGGGTCCCAGACCCAATGGGGGAATATCCTATTGATATGCCCCCATTGTCCATGATGAGACAACCCCTTTAATTTGCCTGTTGCCGTTATAAAAATATGTCTCTATCACAAAAAGGTTCCAGTAGCTAAACCTCCCAGAATAACTAGGTTCTAGGTGAAATGCCCATCGGATTAGGGCGCAAAGTGCATTCACTGCTTGAGTATTTGCTATTTCGGAGAAAGAGATTAAAAGCCAGTCTGTTGGGTCTTTATTAGCGTTGACAGTAGACTTTGGAGAAATGTCAGACAGGCCTCAAAGACATTCAGTAGTCAAAATTTCAGGCTCTACTGACGAATGCATATGGTCCTTAATCCTAACCATTGGCAATGGGTCCATGTCCATCCGAATGTTCATAGAGGGGTCTATAGCTTCATGGTTGGCCTTCTAAAATCTGCACTGATATAAGGCAGGTCAGCTGAGACTAATAATCTAATGTGTTCCCCCATCAAGTTGTCACCATTGTTGGCAATGGCCAGGGAATGCTGCTAACGTTTTGAGGGAAACTATGATAACATGCTGTCCATTACATTTGACCACAGTCTTCTTTATCATTCATCACTAGGACTAGATGTTAACATTTTTGTCCGAATATAATTTGTCCACCTTCTCTTTCAACACCATAACCAAGAGGGAAGAAGAGGGGCATTTTATTTTTTTGGTAGGAGAGATCACCCTTTAGTCTGATCATTCTGCCCAGTGATTATTGCTATTTAGTTCAGCACCCAGCCTCACTTTCCCAGGGTGCATAAAAGCTACAGTCATTTCTCACATGACTGATGTGGCTCACTGCAAGTTTTGCATCTGAATTTGCTGTAATTTGAAAGACTTTGACTATGTGTAGGTGACAGGTGCACTTTAAGAAAGCTGGCGCCTCCAATCGTAATAATGAGAAAAAATTGACAAAGAAAGTTAAATGGCTCCCATAGCAAGACAGGCAGCTGCAAAGTATATTACCCCATATTTCAATTCATTTGCTAAAGAGGAGGCAATCACAGGCAGCAAAGGGGTTAAACCCCCCAAATCTAAATTGAGCTGTGTGCTGGCGTGAAGCATGGGAAGCCTTTTATAATTTCTCAGCCATTCCTAACAAAGCCTCTTGTTTCCCATAAGGTGCAATGAATGTCTCACATAATACCAAACCTCCCCCCACTAATTAGAATTGCAAGCACTTTGCAAACACATTGTTTACACCCATTAAAAATACAAATGTACACCGGGGGCCTAGATAATCTTAAATCAATCCAATCCTCTTTAAATACTCAGCTTTTGAGTCCATGAAACGTGTCATATGGCTCTTTCATAATAGAAACATTTTATTTTTTGCCCTCAAAATAAAATAAAAAATAAAATTGGTCACAAATATCTGGAAGCCATAGCCTATTAGACGTGACATTGAACAGTCCCTTTGTGTGTTCGCAGCATGGAGAGAGCAAAATTAATAACTCTCAAGGAATTTATACCCTATTTATGTTGGCTTAGGTATTGTAATACTTCAAAAATGATTAAAAATGAATTAATATTTTCTAAATCTAACCATATACTAATGATTTATTGTAAGAATATTTCTTCAGTGTTCTTCAATTACAGTGTAATTATAGCAAACTGTACGCTGTAAAATGGTTATTTTCTGCACCACAATCCTACAGTCAATAGTTATGAGCCAGCCGCTGTATACAGTGGTCAATGTATACATTGTATGCAGTCTGCTCCTAGGCTCCCTCTACTGGCAGCTGTAGAAAGGCGGAATTTTTTAATTTAATTTAATTCTATGTTCATGGGGAATTTGATCTTTGTGTCAGAAAAAATCTAAACTCAGACCACTCTAAAGATATATTAAAGAGATTTATCTGCACATAATTTTGGATTTGTCCTGGAGTGGACAAAGGGACAGATTTATCATTACACTTACATCTTACTCCACTTTCACATATGTCCAAAGTCACTTTTGGCCAAGTCAGATTTATTAATGGTCCTTTTAATACTGTGATAAATGGGGTTTGATGGTAGCAGTTTATCCTTCAGTAAGCGGCTTTACAAAAGTCGCACGTCTTTATGAAAAAGTTGCATGTTCTATTAAAAAGTCGCATAAGAGAAGCATGGTCCTCACTGGAGTGAAATTGCAACTTTTTAAATTGTCGCAATAGTAAATCTGTCTAGAGATTCATTTACATAAGAAAACACGCCCACTTTCAGAAAACTGGCGCAGAGCCAATAAAAGTCGCTAATTTTTGCGCAGTTTTAGTGCAAAAATGTGCAACTTTTTCGCTCCATTATTTTGACTTGAGCTAATGACAAATCTGGCCCATAGACTTTAAGCCTAATGAAGTGATGGATGTAAATGCAGCAATGACCAATGATGCACTAAATGAATTAAGGTCTTTCGTCTTTACATTTATTGAAAATACTAATGAAGGCTTGTACCCAATTCTTGTGGTTTTTTTCCTGGCAAAATTCTCATTTTCCTCTTTGTGTGAACACCTCATTGTATAGAGAATAGCAGTCATTCAGGTCAATAAACCAACACCCAACCTTATCACTTGTAGAACCAGCGACCTGATGAGGTATGAAGCACAAAATTATTCATGCCTCAGTGAAATGTATACTAGTTCCGCCCAAAAATCATATTTGTTTAGGCCTTGCATCCACTTTAATTTATTTACTTAATGAAACTATTGTAAATCCCTGTAATAAATTACAGTATTATTGTCCTTGATGGCAGTGAGTGAACTTAACTAGTGTTTTACCTGAGGCACGGTACACATATATTTTGTGATTCCAGATGGGGTTCAGGGGTATATATGTATATATTTATATTGGACCTTTCTGCCAGCAGTCATAGGAAAGCAGAGTGTTAAAGGCACCATAAAACACTTCTTTCAGCATGGTATAAGGTTTTGTTTTAATAGTAATTTTGTACCGGATGTGTATTAATATAACAGCAAAAGACCCAAAGAAGTGTTATAGCTTAAGAAAAAGTCTTAAATCAAATTTCAATTTCCGACACCCTTATGCCAAACATTTACTCTTGTCATAAACATTTACCCAGTCTAATAATCTCACCCCCCAAGGACTCAATCTCTTGGATTAATCAACCTTTTCCTGTTCCTTTAAAGTATTCATTCTGCTCACAGAATGGAATAAACAGATGGTTTGGATAGTTTTTGGACGTCAGAAACCTGCCATGGAAAGATGAAGTCTACCCAAAACAAGAGGACTTGCTTGCATAGGGGGTCCGTAAACATGGCGTCAGTTGGACAGCCATCCTGTTGTGCACGTTGAGGTTACCGTAGTGTTTGCTTCATCTACTTTCTGGCATGACCTCCAGGCTGGTTCTTTCCTCCTTGGTTTGATAATCTTCTAGTGCCTGTGGAGGTGAGGAGCCCATGGGGAATGGTGATGTAGAAATCCTGAGCAGGGACTCCCTTCTCTTTAGCTAATGATGTATATTACATAGTGTCAGACCATTTATCTGCTGTTGGGCCCTTGGAGAGAGGGGATCACCCTAGTTGGTCTTATTTCCCCTAGTACTGGGTAGTGAGAACCTGAGCAGGACTATGCTCTCCAGAGGAATGGCATAGTTAACATATATAAAGGGTGTGGAAATGACCCAATGATCATGGAAAGTATGGAAGAGGAAACTAACACCAGGCTGTTCTGTTGAGGGTCAGAAAACTCACTATCATTCCCGCGGCCTGAACCCATGTCCTCTGCATGGGCATATTCTATTCTATACTCTATGGTATGTATGCTACATTAGGCATACAATAAAATAACAGAAAGAACGTGTTCTTCATCAGGCTGTAATCACACTCTTTAGACAACATAGGGTAGCTATTTGACCCTAGGTTATTCCTGAAATGCCCCTACCACACATTTTCATATTTTTTCTTTATATTTAACTATACTGCAAAACATATGACAGTTGCCTAAACATCGTAGTGTATGAGTAACCATAGACTTAAAGGGAAACTGTCATTTCGGTTTAAGGGTCCATTCACACGTCCGTAGTGTATTGCCGATCCGCAATACTCCCAGCTGGCACCCCCATAGAACTGCCTATTGCGGACAAGAATAGGACATGTTCTATTTTTTTCCGGAGCCGCGGACCAGAAGATCGGGGGCGCGCTCCGGAAAGGTGCTGTCCGCATCCATTCCTGCCCCATAGAGAATGAATAGGTCCGCAATTTTCGGAACGGATGCGGACCCATTATACGGATGTGTGAATCGACCCTAAAGGGAATGTGTCACCAAAAATTTTTTTCATCCAGATAGCAACATATATCCTTTTTTTCCTAGTCTGTGGTTATTTTCTGATTGCAGATTTTTTTCTTCTATTTCCTGAACATGATTATGGAGGTTGTGATCTTGCCTGAGCTGCTGTTAACAGCATTTAGAGCTACCACCGGCCATAAACACAATGGACAGGGGACCTCTTTGACTTCTATGGGAGAGTTTTCTGGGCATGCTCTATGACCTGTGCAGAGGTAATCCTGCCTGTAATGATAAGCAGATAACTACAATAAAATTATCTATACAGACCAAGAAATAGGCTTTATGACGTGTGTGAAAACTGCAGGATTTTAGGAATTATATTTATAGATGTTGACATGGAAAATCAAAAATCACATTACCAACAATTCTTTAAAATATGTTTAAAAGGAATCTGTGACCCGCAACATCCATAATAACTTATGGTCCGTGGTAGCAGAATCCATAACTTGATTCTTCGATAACCCAAACCCGAACTTTAAATGCCGAACTTAAAACACAAGTTCGCTCAACACTATTCCTGAGTTATTTTTCCTAATAAGCGAAATAGGGCTTTGGTGCAAAGAGGGCATCACCATCCCTCTTTTTGCACCCAAGCTCTCCAGTCCTTTGGCCTGTGGCCCGCCTTCCCTCACTGCTTTGATTGGCAGGGCCAGACAGTGGCATGCAGCAAGGGAGAAACTGGCAACAGAAATGAGTAGAGCTTGGGTGCAACAAGAATAATGGTGACATTCTCATTGCACCAAATACCTAATTTCCATACAATGCATTGCCCAAGGATTTTCACAAACTTTTACATGAGACTGTGTACAACCCCAATTACTTTGGCAAGTCAGTTTCCAAAAAAGTAGTTTCAGTGGCATTTGGAAGTCTGAGAACCACCAGCCTCATGCATTTAGAGGTGTCTTTCATGAGGAGCAGGAACGTTTGCTGTGGTGCCACTGACTGCCCATGAGTATTTTTTTTTTTTGCGTTCCGTATACGGGCCGTTTATTGCGTTCCGTATACGGGCCGTAAACGGAACCATTCATTTCTATGGGTCCACAAAAAAACAGGAATGTACTCCGTGAGCATTCCTTTTCCGCATGTCCGCATTTCCGTTCCGCTACATTTTGAGTCTTGTCCTATTATTGTCCGCAAATCACGTTCCGTGGCTCTATTCAAGTCAATGGGTCCGCAAAAAAACGGAACACATACGGAAATGCATCCGTATGTCTTCCGTATCTGTTCCGTTTTTGCGGAACCATTTGCGGAAGTCAATCCTGGTTGACTCAATAGCTAGAAAAATCTGGAAATCAAGAGATTTTCTGATATACTTAATGTTAAAAAAATGCTGTCTCCCACTGCCATTATCTCATGACCCTATATTGGTGGGCTACAATAAGGTCCCAGACAAATCCCTTTAAGTGTAACTGTCATTTCAGTTTATTTTTAATATAGTGTAGGGACATGAATGGTAACATTTTTGTAATATACTTCTGCAATGACCCGGTGGGTCACTGCTAAAAGGGTTAATGCTGTAATGTACTGCAGTTCACTGCTAAAATGGTATATGCCATCATTATAATTAGAAAGAGACTCAGAGAGGCATGTATTGTATGGATTTTATGTCCAGCCCAATGTAATTACTGTATACTGTATATGCCATACGGAAAAACGGAACAGAAACACAACGAATCCGTGAAAAACACTGAAAAAGCCATACGGTCATGTGAAAAAGCCCTTAACCAGTCTTACGTGACATGTCTTTTGCACAGTAAACGAGTTTGCTAAAACAATTTTTTATCCCCTCAGCAGCCTCCGCTATCACTGTGCTTAAAACCTTTGAAGTACAAGAAATCCTACCAAAAAAATCAGTCTGTTCTTCCCTAAATGAATTCATCTCACTGTGCCTTGATGCCAGAAAACCCAAGCACCTTTGTCAATGTTTTTTACTCTGTTATTTTCGTCCTAACCTTGCTCTTAGATTTCACATTGAACCCATACAGAGATGGACATTTTTGGATTGACAACCTGAAGATGAAGAGCACAGAGAGAAATCACAGAGACGTTAGAAATGCACATTTAAAAGCTATTTTATATGTCTTCCTATTTGGAAAAGTAGATGAAAAAGTATCTTTGCAGTCACTCAAATGTTCTAGAATGTTTGAGTAACATGCTGTAAAATGGCTGCTGCCTCTGAGAATCTCTCTGCTCTAGCTCATAGAGGGGTCTTGATGTGGGGGATCCATATATAATATCCATATGCCCCAACAGGGCATATGGGCAGAGGTTGTCCCTCTTAATATTGTTATTTTGAGGGAAATACTCTTAACTATGCCTATAATGCTGCATGTACATATGGATCCTGATTGTCTTATGGTGGAGAACATCTTTGTAGTCCAGGTGATGTCTGTCTTCATCTCTATCCGTGAGGTTATAAACCAGACTTCAGATATTACTTTTAACATCGATTTTGTTCTATAGGTTATATAGTGATCCAGATAAAGAAGACTGATCCGACCCTTAAGGAGAAATATGCTCTGAAATTGAGATGTAGTCCTCTACCGTGTCTGTAGACTCTGCTTTCATCATAGATTTGCAGGCTGTCAGACCTTCTAATAAGACATAATAGGAGGGCTGTGTGTCAGTCCCAGGAGTGCACAAAATATGCAGCCTTAGCCTGTGCAAAAAGCAGTAAACCGCCAAGAGGAAGGAGAAACTTAGAACAGGGTCGCTCCTCACCAAATGTTTCATCTTTAATGTATTCCCTCTGTCTTTTCTGTTCAGAAATGATGGAGGTGGAAATGGGATTAAAACTGAATAAACAGCTACTCACAAGTATTTATTTGTGAAACATTCAGGAGCGGTCCACCTTTAAAAAATTTTTTTTTTATGTGGCTGCAATATTAATTTTTCCACTGGCTGCATACTGTACATGGTGCTGCCTGTGCTGTATGACAGTCTTCTAGAAGATGGGTCATGCAAACTAATTAAAGGGTGGTAAAAGTTAAAGTGCAAACCCTTTAAAAGAAAAACATCATGCGTATGTGTGTGCACATTTCTAGAACTTCTCAGCACTGGAGATATGAAATGGTAGATAACAAAAATGGGGTGATTCAAAAAATGTTTGGAGAGCTGTCCATAATTTGTACCCATTTGAAAATGCTTCTGTAAAGTGCACCTATTGTTAATAGGTGGTATCTCTGTGGTAAGTGGTATTTTCTTCCACTTCCAGCATCCTGCAGCATCCCTTTCCCTGCCAGCAGGCACTCTGTAAATGCTCAGATACCCTCTCATTCCCAAAGTATTCGGTCTAGACTCTAGAGCAGGCATCCTCAAACTGCGGCCCTCCAGCTGTTGCAAAACTACAACTCCCAGCATGCCCGAACAGCTTACAGGTATCAGCCTACTGCAGGGCATTGTGGGAGTTGTAGTTTTACAACAGCTGGAGGGCCGCAGTTTGAGGATGCCTGCTCTAGAGTAATACAGAGGGGGCTGGTGTTTGAGGTTCCTACTGGGTCTGTATATCTGTATCTCTCCATTGTGGCCTTGTTACTTATGCTACCTGCATTTTATGGTGTATCTGCATTGGTCCATGTTCTTTTTAACCTTAGTAGGTGTCTTGTCATGGGGTGTTTTTTACTTATTATGTACAATAAAGCTGATATTTTTAACCAAAAATGTGCTTTCCTTCTTCAGTGTTCTCTAGAGGATTACAGTAATTCCAAGGCAGGGAGGAGGGAGATGCAGCTGCAGAAGTATCTCTATCTGAATCTGTGTCTGCTGTGAGAGGGGAGAGGGATCATAATACAGTCTCATATTACAGAGAGAAGAGGTGAAGCAATAGGACAGAGGCAGCTGGTTTTGAGCAATCTGCACAGCTCTTTTATCACCCTAGAAGAGCCTGGCCACTCGACAATCTTGTAGAAACTTAATGTAAAAAGGAGGAAAATATCCTAAATATGCAAGGACACATTTCTGGCTGCATTATATCTACTACACATCTGTCTAAAGATGTTTTTTCTGTTTTTTATAATAGGTTTTCCTTTGGATAGTCCACAAATGACAGATCCCTCAGCAGGATGTATGGTCCTGTGGTCCTCTACTCCTGTCACAAAGGTGATCACACATGGACTTTCCATTATAGTCTTTGGCAGTAATGGAAAAAGATGAGCATGAGCTCGATGGTTGGACTTCCCCAGTGATCTGATATATATAGCATAATACAGTAAAAATGTAAATGATGCTACACACATAAAACAATACAGCAGAAGACATATGGTGTATGATACATGCATCAATTGCAAATTGATCAGAAAAATATATATATTCATTACATCAAGAAGACAATGGATTTTCTTAATAAAAATGGTAGTGACCACGTCTCATAGCACTGCCTGGCAATGTCTCAGGAAGGCATATATTTTAGGTCAAAACATTACATATGTACAGTGTGTTCATTTTTGTGGATTGCCAAGAAGCTCACAAAGAACTGTTTTTCATATTTGAATGGCAATTATCATGACTTGTCATCATAGCCAACACAGTTCCTCTTAGGCTAGTTTCACACTAACATTCGGGAGATGCAGCAGGTTGTACCGGCAGGATTCGGTATTGCCAGAAGCTACATGAATGCATCTGGCCCCACTAACTATAATGAGGACTGGCAGATATCTGGCTGCAAGACGGCAAATATGCAGAGAATCGGCCAGCAGCGGTATTTGTGGTGTACTTGGTTCATTCGGCGTATGTGTATATACTTTCTGAGATTTTATGCCACGCGTGTTTATTTGCTTCTTATGTAATACTTTGTTCATTTTCACGTATATACCCAATGAGGAGGTTAGAACGCTGACCTTTAATACAAGGTATTGGGCAGTATTGTGGATATTTGTACATGGTGGGCTCTCTCCATCAGGTAATTTAATATAATTTGGTGGAACACACAGGTGTCATATGATGCCCACAACAGGAAAACGCCATGATCTGTGGCAATGACCTCCTGCCTGTGGAACTTCTTTATGATGATATTGTTGACATAACTTTCTTACTGATGGAATATTTTCTAAGCTAAGCTGGGTTCACATCAGCATTTGGAAGACCCCATTGACTATATCTCGTTTCCATCATGGTGATTGTTGTATTACAGGACATTGTCTGCCATTTTTGATGGAGCCTTCAACTCAGATGTGAACCCAGCCTTATAAGTGTCCATGTGACCAGTGAAAGTCACTAGCCTAGGAAGAGCCTGCAGCACTCGAGTGGTGTGGTCTCTTCATAGAGCAGATTGAAAGGGTGGCGGAGGTTGAACCACCAACGATCAGATGTTGATGACCTATTCTAAGAATGGGCCATCAGTATTGTAATCCTGGAAAACACCTTTAACCTAAGAGGTGCAGTCTTGGCTGTGATATGTACTATGGTAGTAGTCACTCCTATGTATTTTTGTGTCCTTTTTCCTATTGTCTGTTTCTTGAGAATATAGAATTAAATAAAAGATTACCTTGCTGTAATAAGCATATATTTTTTCAGATATTTCGTGCATAATTGATGCATATATCACACACCATCTGTCCTCTTGTCTTCATATATGTGTCAGATAGCAAAATCCCTCCAAATAACCTTAGCATTCAGGATAGAATAATTTATCACGAACAGAAAAAAAATATCTATTTTTGAGCAGCAGCACTCCCATATGCCTCATGCAAAAAACAAACATTGAATATATATTCGCAATGGTTCCTTTCATCCCAGTGTGTCTTAAAACATGGCGCCGGCAAAGTGAAAATCTATCCTACCGCACAGAACAGTCATCTACTGCATTAGATATGTAAAATCAGGAATGAGACAACTCATGAAAAATTCATCACAAAAGCATCAAAAACATAAAAAAGCACAAGAAATGTCATGTAGATTTGAAAACTTCAACTTGAAATGCATCTATCCACTATGCATCAACCCCCCCACACCGTTATCTACTGAAATCAAGATTCTTAAAGGGACAGTAACTTTTATTTATTTTTAATTTATTTATTTTTTACTTAAAGTGTGACTGTAGTTTTGGCTTATTTTTAATATTATACAGGGACAGGAATGTTAAACATTGTAATATACTTTATTAGCGAAAGATGTTTCTTTCTAATAGAAAAGGGTGTAAAGAGCCTTCTTAGCATAGTGTTGCTGAGAATCTGTCTTCCGTCTGTGTGTAACATGCAGAGGCTTCCTGTCACCTCTTGTCACTGACTATGGGCATGTGGCCTAACGATCACTGTCCATCACACTTAGTAACGCTCAGTCACAGCTTTGATAGAAGACTCTTTAAACCGAAACAACAGTAACACGTTTGTCCCTGCTTTTGGATTTTTATTTATTTTATTTTAATTAATAATTTTTAACTGTTAACCCCAGCCTGCTATACCAGCGGTCCTCTGGTCCTCATCCTGTAAACCTCCGGATGAACGGGGTCATGTGCGCTGCTGCAGCCAATGATTGGCTTCAGCAGTGACGTGCTCCCTAACAGCAAGTGACCAAGCAGTTTTGATATCCAGGCAGTATCACAGTCAATACCTGAAGTTCTTGGTCTTTTGGCTTGATCTGATCATTTTGGGACCACAGAGACAATGATTATGAAAGGCTTATTACTGGCTGTATTCTACAAGTATCATTACTTTTATATCTACCTTTTAGCTGACCATAAAACCAATATCCTGTAAAGCTCCGCTGATTTACTCCAGATGGACTGTGTGAGCTTAAGAGAAGAAATATAATAATGTAAATATGTCTGGGATAAAAATCTACCGTTTTGAGTCTACAGCTCCTGCGCAGATCTCTGTGTCTCCATAGATACAGTCTGTAACCAAACCCTGTGTGTAATTAATCCCTTCCCTCCCTTCCATTTGTTCTAGCAAGAAGTAGAGAACTAATGGAGGAGATTTGACTGGGGACCTGACTACACAGGGTTTGTTTGTTACTAGAGAGACCCATGGTCTGTATAGGCGCTGTATACACAAAACAACAGATTATTTTTAATTTTTTTTTATAATAACTACAGTATATGCAAAGTCATTTTATTTCATTTTAGATAGATTAAAGGTATCCACCAAGACTGAGTCTTTGAGTAAAACTATATATATATATATTCATGTTGGAACTGGTACTATATTCTCTACTGTTTGCAGCATATTGTATTCTTTGATTATCACATGGTTTTTATCTTCATCTTTCAAGTCTTAATAAGAAAAGTCTCCATTAGAAGCTTTTTTTCCCGAGCACTCAATATAATGATTACAGTATAAGGCGTTTTAAAAGGTGCAAATTCTACAGACTGGATGCAATCTTATTGTGAGATGAAGCAGCTAGACAGAGTATATCCAGATGCAGTAAGAGTGGCCTCCACATGCTAATACAGTGAAATGCCTATAATCTGACCTCCGACAATCCAGAAAGCCCGATAATCGGACCTTTTCTCTTCTAGCACAGAATTGCTATACCAAATATGTAAAAGCAATTTTTTGTTGTTGTTGTTTTTACTTTCCTATAACCATTTGATATTCCAGAATATTAATCATCTTCCACCTACTAGGACCCGTTAATGCTAAAGTAAAAGAAATGTTATTGTGTTGTCTATCCAACGTTTACTTCTACGTTGTGTCTTCTGGATATATCATCTATGAAAAATAGCTTTCCAAATGCACACACGGACTGTGTGTTACTACCTTCAACTGCCCAAGAGCTAAACTCTTGCACTGGCTTAGATCACCCATTGCACACATGTCATTATGTGTTCAGCCACCTACTTCACTCCGTACAGAGAACAAGCCGCCTTTGTGAGGAGCTGCGGCTCAGATGACCATGTCTGTCACTCACATGTCTACAATGTTATGTCCAATGACAGAAATGTTCTGTAAATACCTGCACGTTCTGCCGCAGCCTCGTGTGTCTGACATGTCGTCACCGATGGAATCTGCAGAAAGAAGACAAACAAGATTATATTTAGAGCACAGAAAGATTAGGGAGAAAGGCACTGCGTATTTCTACACGTCTTTGTAACTCAAGCATTCTTATAGGTGCACCTGTCGTTATGCCAGCTATGTCCCCAGGTGTTCTCATAGGTTTCTAAGTTTACATGGTGATTTCCATAGTCTCAAGTTATCACAGTGTCTTGTACTGCCCTAAACTTTACTTTTTTAGAAATCCACACAGTGGCCAGGTAGGCCTCCTCTACAGATGGACCTATATTGGTTTAAAGAGAACCCCTCACCAGATAATGCAACCTTTTAGGTATGAAGTGTCTGTAGGGTGCCCTATCAAAGCAGGACTAATAGGCAAAACTGTATCTATTCCCCCAAGTGATAATAAAGTGGCAAAATGAGTGAAACCCAACCATCCAACTTGTAAGAACCAAGAAGAAGACTACTGAATGGCTGAGAAGAGTCTTCTTATGGCTACTGGGATTCATTTTGTCTGCCTCCCCTAATTAGAATTACGCTTGTATCTACAGCAAGCAATTGTACCAAATAGTTTTGCGTGATAGGGTATGGTCCATATATTCTATAAGATGTTGTGATTGTTCAGCCTGTAGCTGTCCAGGCAAACTGGGAGTTGTAGCTTCACAAAAGCTGTAAGGTTGTGTGGTAGAGACCACTGATTTAGGACAATGTGAAATTGGCCAAAAAACACCACACATGGTAAACTGGGAATTATATCTAGATATATTATAGGTTTGAGTAACTTAAGCTTAAAATAATAAAATACATGTTTAGTAATAATCCACACACATGTAACATATCAGCAGCTCAAAAGCTGGATAGTGGAGACATTACTGCAAACGCAGAGCAGATGGGAATTTCACAAAGTTTCCCCAGTCTTAGAATATAGTCACAATTGGCTACACATGCAATATGTCAGTCATATCCCATGAAAAATCAATTAGACCCCAGATCCACACAAAAATCTGTCCAAAAAGGGGTTGGAGAATAACTTACAGGGTAGCCACCTATAGAAGAGCTATTTACCACTGAGACCTATGCCTTAATATCTCCCCCCCCCCCCTTGATTCCTTATTTCCCCAAGAATAATCAGTATCCTAATGAGAAAGATGAAGCTTACCCTGTTCATATTGATCATTTGCAGATAAAATCAAAGGGTTGGGCACCAACAACAGTCCCTGTGAGTAGACCCATGCCTAGTCCGTAATCACAGATCATACCAATCTCACCAGTAATATTTAGGTTGTATCTCCCTCTCTCTGATCTGCTTTTAAAATTCTTCTCATTGCAACCACTACGGTCGCATTATAGCAAATGTTGTCTTTCAGTTAATAAATGTGTTCCAAAATTAGGGTAAATATGCAGCAGAACACAGATCTAAGCTGAGGGTCTAAAAAACGAACTATAGGGACATTTATGTGGTCGTATTTTGTAGAGAATATTTCCCATGCATGCACTTACTGAAATGTAAACATTTGCTTGCTGCATTATTATGTTAATGAGCATATGTGCCTCCCCATCGCCCCCTCTGTCCTCAGAACGGAGTCATGGAAATAAAAAAACCTTCCACTGCAATTAAGATAAGAATAATTCTCTTTGTTGTTCATACATGGATCCTCTTTTTAAACCCTGCACATGTTTCAGCTTCATGGTCTTGTCAGTTGAACGGCAGCAGCTCAAGATCAGCTGGTGTCATCGCCTCTGTGCCTGTGACTCAGTTAATCATACACAGAACATAACCTCAAAGCATAAAACTAAGGCTGTCCTCGGGTAAACCTTGCCCATGATCTTTGTAGAGAGCAGGGCCTGTGTTCTTATAGCTGGTGCCTTCCAGTTTAGTCAATGAGGCATTGTGTCAAGACATCACATTGGTTTCAACTAAGTACAATATAGAATGATGGTATCAACCCTCAAGATGTCCAAGCAGATCAGTAAATCAGCCATTTATAAAACATATCATTGAGCAAATTTGATTAAGTTCCTTAATGAGGATTAATAAGAAACCATTTTCCCACTGTAAAAGGTGGTTTCCAGTAGAAGACAGAAAATAAAAAAAACCTTAAATTCCAATTTATTACAATGGCGGTTCATTGCCGTGGCTGTCCTGTGCACACAATTGCCTGCTTCCTGCATGATTTTAAGTCCATTATTGGGAATATGAACGCTTGTTCCCAATAATTGGACCGTATAATAGAAGTTGAAAACATGCCTGTAGGGTAGATTTAATCCGTTTGCCTCTCTGTGTACCTGCCCTGTGCCTATTCATCCTACTGATTCTATGCCACCTGCCCTTTGGACTGTTCCACGGATCCGCACAAACTCTGCCAGCCCTGACCTTTGCCTGTTTCTTCAATACATGTATTGGATTTTTCCTCCATGCCATGCACCAGTGTCTCTGATCCCCCTGAGTCATCAGCCAACCACACCAGGACTATTCCAAGAGGTAGCAGCCTGGTGGCTCCTCTGCAGCAAAGTCCAGATCTTTTTATAGGGGTCAGTGAATACAAGGGGACCACCAGGATAATGCTTTAGGTATAGCCCAAAGTCAAACCAGTTGGTTGGCACAGTGGTTACACAAACATTGCCCATAACACAATTGCAGTATTCTGGTGGTAAACCTGCCACCATTGTAGGCAATTAGGTCCTCCTGGTCTTCAGTTCTGAACATTTGCTGTTTATTACTTGTTGTTCTTGATCTAAAGGTAAGTTCTCCAGCAGTGGATAATCATATCTGAACCACAGAATAACTGGAGTTTCAACACAAGTTACACAATATTCTACAAATGGCAGATCTTTGTAGGTTGATAATACCAATATTAATAGGATTCACCAAATATGTAATGCCTATTGAGAGCCAGTGTCCCCGGTCAAATAAGAACCCAGTAACTTGGATTTTAACTTCTCAATAACTGGTAGCAGATATAGCTGGTTATCTCCCTTTCCTTACTAAAATTATGCCATTTGGACAAGCTGCACATGTTTGTATATGGGGGCATCATATGGTAAAATTGTATGGGTGACTGCTTTCATCCATTTACAGCCAGCAATACAACAGGCAACTGCAGTACGCCAGAACAGGGTTACTGCAAAAGGGTAATTGTATGTTATGTTGTTAGGTGAAATGTTCTGAGCTCAAGGAACCTTTGTGTCTGAGACTTCTACAGCCAAGGAAGCAACTTTATTATCAAAGTGCTTCAAAGAGAAGGAAATCATAAGGTCTAGAATGTACAAGGCTGCATTGGAGTCAGTCAGCAAGGTATTGTACACGTTTGTGGCAGAGAGACCTTACTGCTGTGAGTTTTATGGGACGTTGTATAATTTCCTATTGGCCAGTATGTACCATCTGTATTTTTGGGTGCTTTTACACTGTATTTGGTCATATGGCAGACAGTGCCATATGTCTCCTATAATAGGCTCCCTTGTTTAAAACTATGCAGTATACTATGCGGTATACTTTTTTTTTACTACAGGACTTTGTACAGAATAGCATAGCCGAACACACTATTCTACACAGTAAAAACATGATATGTCACCAGCGGGAAGAGGGAAGCGTTCCACCTTGAACCGTGCCGATAGTCCCGGTGGCTGCTTCACTGCATGCCCATATATCTGATAAGCGGCTATTCATCTTGCTTGAGGGTCCTTTCACAAATGGTTTTACATTATGGAGCACCTTGTGGTTTTCTACATGTAAGAACGTTTGCAAAAGCCATCTGAGGACTTTTGGTCTTCTCTAAGATCTGAATCCTGGCCTGCCAGTTATACTTGTCCATGAATTGAGGTCATCTTTACATAGCAAAAACTGCAGCTCTGCAAGTGAACGCTGCAGTGCCAGCCTGAAGTATGCATAATTCATATGCGTCTGATATATGCGGATACGTTACCCACACTTGAATGTCATATGTCTGGTTAGAAATGCTTGGCCTGGCCATATATATATGTGTGTGTGTCACATGAAGGGTGACCTGGTTCAAACTCAAAACAATTTAGTGAAATGACTTCATCATGAGCAGCATTAGATGAGTGTCTGGCTGCAGGGATGAGATAATCAGTCGGCCGGTGTTAACCCTCTCCATGCCAAACCATTGAGCTGGCTTGTGACTGCTCAATAACAACATTTTCAGCTTTCTCCAGTGGGGAAGTCATAAAAAAAATGCAGATACGAGCAAGGAAAAATACTGCTGTACAACGGTGACGATTTCAGGCCCCCGAAATGGTTTCAGGCTAGGAAGAGTTAACGTGCTTTCAGTGGTAATTGGCTACAGTCTGCTTGTCTCATACAGGAAGGAGGGAAAACTGGGGCAAGACTTGACAATTTACCAGCAGCAGTAAAGACTGAGCGCCTGCCCGGCCCATGAAAGCCAATTCACATTAGCCCTTGTGCCTTGTTTTCACAGGTGTGCTGGCCTGGAGAAAGAACTGGGATCTCCAGCTGCTGTGAGCTTGCTCGAGATAAGCGCCATAATACCCTGCCAGTAGGATATGCTTTCATCTGTCTCCTGAAACCTAAAATGTCTTAAAGTGACACACACTAAAAAATGCACAGGGAGCAATCTTAGCCGGCCACGTGAGTAGTTTGACTTAGATTAAACTGAATTTATTTCCTCATTGTTGGGTGGGAGTAGTAACTGTGTTCGCCATGATGTGTCAGGAAATCAGATGATGTCTTTGGATATACTAGAGGGCATTGTGAGAGGAGCGTGTGTCGCAATCTATAGGGCTAGGTTCATACGTGGTCAATTTGTTGCTGAAATTCCTGCGTCTGAAAATCCAGTCTACAGGGAGTGCAGAATTATTAGGCAAGTTGTATTTTTGAAGATTAATTTTATTATTGAACAACAACCATGTTCTCAATGAACCCAAAAAACTCATTAATATCAAAACTGAATATTTTTGGAAGTAGTTTTTAGTTTGTTTTTAGTTTTAGCTATTTTAGGGGGATATCTGTGTGTGCAGGTGACTATTACTGTGCATAATTATTAGGCAACTTAACAAAAAACAAATATATACCCATTTCAATTATTTATTTTTACCAGTGAAACCAATATAACATCTCAACATTCACAAATATACATTTCTGACATTCAAAAACAAAACAAAAACAAATCAGTGACCAATATAGCCACCTTTCTTTGCAAGGACACTCAAAAGCCTGCCACCCATGGATTCTGTCAGTGTTTTGATCTGTTCACCATCAACATTGCATGCAGCAGCAACCACAGCCTCCAAGACACTGTTCAGAGAGGTGTACTGTTTTCCCTCCTTGTAAATCTCACATTTGATGATGGACCACAGGTTCTCAATGGGGTTCAGATCAGGTGAACAAGGAGGCCATGTCATTAGATTTTCTTCTTTTATACCCTTTCTTGCCAGCCACGCTGTGGAGTACTTGGACGCGTGTGATGGAGCATTGTCCTGCATGAAAATCATGTTTTTCTTGAAGGATGCAGACTTCTTCCTGTACCACTGCTTGAAGAAGGTGTCTTCCAGAAACTGGCAGTAGGACTGGGAGTTGAGCTTGACTCCATCCTCAACCCGAAAAGGCCCCACAAGCTCATCTTTGATGATACCAGCCCAAACCAGTACTCCACCTCCACCTTGCTGGCGTCTGAGTCGGACTGGAGCTCTCTGCCCTTTACCAATCCAGCCACGGGCCCATCCATCTGGCCCATCAAGACTCACTCTCATTTCATCAGTCCATAAAACCTTAGAAAAATCAGTCTTGAGATATTTCTTGGCCCAGTCTTGACATTTCAGCTTGTGTGTCTTGTTCAGTGGTGGTCGTTTTTCAGCCTTTCTTACCTTGGCCATGTCTCTGAGTATTGCATACCTTGTGCTTTTGGGCACTCCAGTGATGTTGCAGCTCTGAAATATGGCCAAACTGGTGGCAAGTGGCATCTTGGTAGCTGCACGCTTGACTTTTCTCAGTTCATGGGCATTCATGTTATTTTGCGCCTTGGTTTTTCCACACGCTTCTTGCGACCCTGTTGACTATTTTGAATGAAACGCTTGATTGTTCGATGATCACGCTTCAGAAGCTTTGCAATTTTAAGAGTGCTGCATCCCTCTGCAAGATATCTCACTATTTTTGACTTTTCTGAGACTGTCAAGTCCTTCTTTTGACCCATTTTGCCAAAGGAAAGGAAGTTGCGTAATAATTATGCACACCTAATATAGGGTGTTGATGTCATTAGACCACACCCCTTCTCATTACAGAGATGCACATCACTTAATATGCTTAATTGGTAGTAGGCTTTCGAGCCTATACAGCTTGGAGTAAGACAACATGCATAAAGAGGATGATGTGGTCAAAATACTCATTTGCCTAATAATTCTGCACGCAGTGTATACATGTGAATGGGGTCATTTCTGCAGCATGTGAATGGATTTCTGTAAAACCCGATAGAGATGAACGGGGACACTGTAACATTTTTGCAGCGTGAATATATACCTTAATGGGGGGTCATTTATCAAACTGGTGCAAAGTAGAACTGGCTTAGTTGCCCATTGCAACCAATCAGATTCCACCTTTCATTTTCCAAAGGAGCTGTACAAAATGAAAGGTGGAATCCGATTGGTTGCTTTGGGACAACTAAGCCAGTTCTACTTTACACCAGTTTGATAAATGACCCCCACGAGGGTATATTCACATAGCGCATTTTATGAGTGGATTTTCCATGCGTATTTTGTACGGAAAATCGGCAGCGTGATACAGTGCCAGCAAATTTATGAAAATTTACCAAATCTCATGTACACTGTTTATATGGTTATGCACGGAAATGTAGATTGTTTGTGCAAATTTTCAGTGCAGGTTTCAGCTTTTGCGATGAAGAGGATGAGAATGGGAGCAAATCCTTGTCAAAATCTGTAACAAAATGTACAATTAAAACATGTGGACTTTGGTGCGGAAACCCACATGGAAAAATGCACATAAACTACACTGCTGTGTGCATGTACCCTTAGGTGACGTTAACACAGCGATTTATGCCGGCACAATTTTGGTGCGGATTCGGCTCTGCTCCCAATGTTTTCAATAGGAGGCAGGTCTGCAGTTCACGCAGGCGGCGATTTAAAGCCGTGACTGCCCCAAGAAGGGACATGTGCCCTCTTGGTACAGTGTCCGAAGCCGTAGTGTCTGTCTGCCCATGGTTTAGCTCCAGTCAATAGACAGAGTCCGTAGCATTGAAATTGATCACCTGCATGCGATCAGCAGTGGTTCCTGTCAAGGATTATGCAGTTTCTGTAAAAAAAAAACACCCTGAAGTTGATCCGTTTTTACAGTCCTTTTCTGGAGTGGTGTTTTTACAGTCCTTTTATATTATTTAACTTTTTTTTTTTTTCCCTGAAGTTTTGTTTTTCCTATAGAGAAGTCTGCGGGAAAATGCCCAATAAATATGCCACACTCTGAGCATTTAAAAGAATGCCAATGGGCCCAAAAACTCCAGGAAAGTGCGCAGTGTTTATAGGACGATATATAATTTCCTATTGGCCAGTATGTAACGCTACATGTTTTGGGGTGCTTTCACACTGCATTTGGTCATATGGCAGACAGTGCCATATGTCTCCTATAATAGGCTCCCTTGTTTAAAACAATGCAGTATACTATGCGGTAATCTTTTTTTTATTTTTTATTTTTTTACTACGGAATAGCATAATCGACCACACTATTCTATACAGCAAAAAGAAGATATGTCGGAATAGACCAGCATGATACTCTTTTCCATTGGGTAAGTGGGGGGCCTATGAATATGTTTTACATATGCGCCCGGAAAAATGCTGATGTATATGTCAAACACACACTTTTACAAACCCTGTCTAATACAGCCTAATCCCATTGAAGCTCCTATGGTATTGCTATGACCTTATTATACATGAAGCTCCCCCGCAAATTGCGGATCCACAAAACACAGATACTGGCCATGTGCGTTCTGCATTTTGCGAGATGCACAGGGCCAGCCCTATATAGAAAATGCCTATTCTTGACCGCGACTGCGGACAAGAATAGGACATGCTCTATATTTTTTGCGGGCCTGCGGAACGGAACTACAGATCCGGCCAGCACAATGTGTGCTGTCCACATCTTTTGCATCCGCATTGAAATGAGTGGGTATGCACCCGTTCCGCAAAATTGCGGAACAGATGCGGACCCATTCAAACAGTCGTGTGAATGAGCCCTTAGAGTGAAAGGAGAAGTTTATTTGGAAAAGCTGTTCAATTGAAAGGAGGCTGTAGTACCCTGTTGGGCCACCTCTAGCCTGGATACAGAATGAGATACGGTTGGGTATGGAGGCATACAGGTTCTGTATGGTATCCTGCAGCACATTTGCCCAGAGATGTTGCAGCTGGACCTGTAGATCCTGCACTCTCGTAGGTTGCCGAAGCTGGTGTCGATAAATCTGGTGAAGGGGCAGGCCAAGAAAGTGCTGTGTGTGGGCAAACATTATCCTGCTAAAAAATGCCGTTGGAACCTCTGCCATGACATTTTTATATATTTTTTTTTTACTGGACTTTTCTATTTTCTAAATTGTTACAGCACATGGGAGATCGTCCAAGTTAGGCTCGGACAGTGGGACAAGGTGCAGAGGGACCTTATTGTTTATTTTTTATAATTTTTTGTCAATGAGTGTATATAACACTTCACAGGTAATGCTATCTAGAAACAGATTACATACCACATTTACACTAGCAATCCAGATAGCATGATCATGTACGTGTAGCCAACAGAGATGCTAAACATATAGCTCTTCTTTACCCAATAAAAGTCTATCAGTCACATTTCCAATAGACGATCAGATTTTGAGGCTTGGTCAATGTAATACAATATCACCAAAAGTGACAATGCACTCGGAAACCATCACAGAACCCTCTGAGAACTTTAATGTTCTAAAAAAAAAAGAAGTGAAAAACTGTTTTAATTTCTCACATGATCCATTGACTTTTACAGTGAGTAGGATAGCCCTTGTTCTCAGCTACCACTGGTCCAGTGGCATAGCTGGCACAACAGGGATCCAGTCTTTCTATCAGAAAGAGAGAAGGTGACAGCAAGTTTTCCAGCATGCAATACTTCTGGCGGTCAGCATTAAATAGATACCCAGATGGGTAACTACCAACCTCTGAATTACAATTATTAGGATATACAAGCCCTGTCCCATTGCACCCTAAAACTGCGTCTAAAATTGCATAGACAAACGTCTTCATGTACATGCACACATACACACATTTTTAGGGTCCAGTGCTCAGGACAGTCGGTATGCCCCGTGTCGGACTGGGGTTTCTTTGGCCCACCAGAGAAAATTATGCCCAGGCCCAACCCTGATATCATTAATAAAGTCTAATAGGTTTTGATTCAAATACACACCCTAGTGGCAAATGATTGGCTCGAAAGGGTTTTTTCTCCTGGACCTTTGGGACCCACTTTGTCATCAGAGCATGGACCCACCAGAGGATCCTCTGGTACTCTGGTGGGCCAGTCCAACACTGGGTATGCCCATTTGTAATCTGATGACAAAAAATAACCAACTACAGAAAATAAGAATATTACAAAATAGCAATATATAAAAATGATAAAATGTTCATTCTGATCTGCCCAAGCTCCTGGCAGGCCCCTTCATCCCCAGTAGATAATTGGACAATGTGCTCACTTTGTGGAAACTTAATATGTGAAGTGTGCACTTACATTAATGTAAAATGTGCAGTTTAGGGCTTGAATTCATGCATGCAGCGCAGGCTTTTGCACACCTAACCCCTTTGGATCGGAGGCACACTGTGTGTTTTTACTACTGTGGTTTGTTTGCTTTGCTCACATATTTTAGGATGTCAAATAGCCTTGTGTGCTATATTCAGGAACCAGCAGTGTATATTAACCCTTCTACACTGTGCTAAGAACGTCAAACTACACTGTGCCTTATATCAGTCTATACAGCTGCATTGATTGACAAACGCAACCCTGCCACAATAGAAAGTGTGTGTGTGTATGGGAGCATATATAAAATGTGTCGTTCAAGCCTTCTTCATACCCATCACTGCAAAACTTTTTGTAGCCGTTCAAATAGGTTTAATTAAAAATATCCTCTTCATGATAACAGACTACATACAAACCCTGTGTATTCTGATCCTGCAGTCATAATTCATTCCATCTGTTCCCTACTACTTATTAAAGGGGTTATCTGAGAAATAATATTGATGTGCAGGGGTGCGATTTTGGGCACCCCCCCCCTCCCATCAGCTGTTTCGGAAGCTTTGGTGATCACAGCGGCTTCCCGGGCACTTACCAAGTACAGCGCTGTTTCATATAGTGGCAGTGCTTGGTATTGCAGCTCAGCCCCATTGACTTGAATAGGGCTGAGCTGCAACTAGGACATGTGACCGATCTATGGTGATGTCACATGGCCTAGGAAGAGGCCTTGGCGCTCATGGAGTGTCGGGCCCCCGCTGATCTGATATTGATTAACTATCTGAGGATAGGTCATCAGCAGTAAGTCCTGGATAACCCTTTTAACATCCATTTGTTAAGTTAGTAAGACGCAGGGGATGGAAGGGGTTATGACTATAGTATCAGACCACAGGTTTATAGTCTGTTACTATGGAGATGCATAGATCTGCATAGGAGCTGTAGACACAAAATGGAAATTGTTAATCAAGACTATTAATCAAGACCATTTGTACTTTTTTATTTTATTGCAGATAGAAAAATTAGTTGCCAGGGCGGGCATAGCCTTCAAATATTTTTTAAAAAAGTCCTCTTTGCCTGGGCAGAATGGAAAATATAAATGAGACATTCTTCAGTCAGAAGTGATTTGATGAAATGAAGTGAAATTTTACCCCAAATCACCTTTGTTATCACAGTTAAGTCATGTGTAGAAGAATTTGTTGCTTTTGTAAAATCTTTTCAATACCCAAAACTTACTGCAATAATAGAAGTCAGACTAAGATGTCATCCATAATGCAGAGTAAAACAACACACGTGAATCTAATAATGATAGATATTTACAAAAAATATATAGCTATAGAAATTTACTGTATACAGACGGATACAGAAATTGGTAGATGGACAGATGAGATAGCTGTGATAGATAGATAGATGGATATATAGATAATAGATAGATATGAGATAGATAGAACAGACAGATAAATATGAAATAGATAGCAGATAAATATGAGATAGATAAATAGATAATAGATAGATAAATAGATGATAGGTAGATAGATATGAGATAGATATTAGATAGACTTTGTAATATTGATAACCCATCCTCAGAGTAGGTAGCAATTTTAGATTGGTGGATGTCCGATTCTTGGCACTTTTGCCGAGGAGCTGTTCTGGCTATGGTGTTTCGAATGCAAATATTTTGGAGAGTGATGTAACCAGTGAAGAGGTTGCAGGGCTCAATTGACCATGGCAGCCACATTGAAACTGCTGACAGTGGGTGCTGAGAGTCAGACCTCCACCAATCTGATATTGATGTCTAGGCAGATAAACCTCTTAATGCTTTCGATTTTTGTTAAATGCCCTGAATACTATAGTCTATCTACCTACTAATATGATACTAAATTCTATTTAATAGGGATTTATATATACGGACTAAGGATGATCTGGGCCCCTCATCAGGAAAGATCTTGATGGGCCATTACCAACCTTGATGACCATTGGTTTGGTTAATAATATGCATTTGAGGGACACTTCACACCTTTTTAAGGACTGGTGTCTGTTCATTCCACCCATGTAAAAATAGATAGATATAGTATTGATACGATCAGTCCTCAGACAGCCTGGAAACTGACTGATGTCAGAAATACAGCAGTCACGCTGGTTTTAGCACACAGCTGCTGTTTTGAAGCCAATCGGTCCCTTTGTGGAGGCCAGACATGAAAGGATGTGACACAAGTACTATGGAAACAACCTAAAGATGTGTTCCATCTAAACATCACACTCTAAATCTTATAATGTACAGTTATCTAACAGAAGGTCCTAAAAGTCTGTTGGAACCGAATATTCCATGCTTCAACCTGCCACAACATTAGTATCCAATATCCTCCCATCTCCCCAGATGCTATCCAAACAGAAATGATCATACTGTGATGATAATTCTTTATACAGTAGTGATTATTAAAGACTTCATTACATTTAAGCATGTTCTTTATAGGGGGGATTGCTTGCATTTAAAACATCTTGTATAAGAAACACACACTTCTTCAAGACCTAAGATGAAAATTCTATTTCACTTTTATTTCCAGTCCCCTCCTTTCAGCAGTAGCAATGTGCTAGGTTCTGAGAAGAGCTGAGCATGGTCTCTGAACCACCTCCCCAGTCAGTCTGAAAAGTTGTCACATACAGGTCCTTCTTTAGTTACTGTCACAGCTGGCATGAAGGGATGACGCTGTATTTGGTGGAGGATAGTCACTAGTAATCACCAAATCAGAGTAAGGGCTTATTCACACGGCCGTTGCCCCTCCGTTGCCATATTGCGGCCCGCATACTTGCCATACTCGCTTGAATGGGTCCGCAAATTCGAAGATGCTGTATGGAGTGCTTCCGTGGGTTCTGTTCCGTGCCTCCGCACCACAAAAAGATAGAACTTGATCTATCTTTTTGTGGAACGGACGGATCACGGACCCCATTCAAGTGAATGGGGTCGCTATCCGCATGCGGCAGCCCCACTGCCGGTGCCCGTGCATTGCGGACCTCAATTTGAGGTCCACAGCACGGGCACGGAGGGGCAACGGTCGTGTGAACAAGCCCTAACTATGACATGTCCATCCTCTGATCTGTGGCCTGACATTCCTGGTAGTAAATGCTTTGCAAGGTCCTCCATCAAAATAAAAGCTGTGGCCCACTCCACTCTTTACTGTCAGCAGTTACAATTTGTTCTATATATCAGAAGGTTTGCTATGAGGTTCCAACAGCCTAAGGCTCCATTCACACGTCCGCAAATTTTGCGGAACGGGTGCGGACCCATTCATTTTCTATGGGGATGGAATGGATGCAGACAGCACACAGTGTGCTGTCAGCATCCGCATTTGCGGAGCGCGGCCCCAATCTTCAGGTCCGCAGCTCCGCAAAAGATAGAACATGTCCTATTCTTGTCCGCAGCTTGCGGACAAGAATAGGGATTTCTATAGGGGTGCCGGGCGGGTGTGTTGCGGATCCGCAATTTGCGGGTCCGCAACACACCACGGAGGTGTGAATAGAGCCTAAGGCCTCCTGCACACGACCGTTTATTCCCCCCGTTTACTGGCAGTTTTTTGCGTTCCATATACGGTCCGTATACGGAACCATTAATTTCAATGGTTCCGCAAAAAAAATGGAATGTACTCCGTATGCATTCCGTTTCCGTATTTCCGTTTTTCCGTTCCGTTTAAAGATAGAACATGTCCTATTATTGCCTGCAAATCACGTTCCGTGGCTCCATTCAAGTCAATGGGTCCGCAAAAAACGGAACACATACGGAATCCGGATACGGATTTTATCTATGTAATTACTGTATACTGTATATGCCATACGGAAACACTGAACAATCTGATTGATCGTCATCCTCAATGACTCTCGGCTCTTGCAAAAAAAATTATGAAATTCTTGTACTTATGTCTTTTTTCAACCGTATTAACTATCTATGTAATTACTCAACAAACCCTAATAGGCTACAACAAGAGCTAAAGTCACTACAACTCCCAAAGTGACCTAACAACTGGATACATCTTCAATACAACTCTGTACACAGAACACTACACCTCCTAACATAACCCAACCACTGGACATGACCATAATATAATTATGTTATTATACTCCTCCAAGATTACAGTATTATTAGATAAGTAACTGTACAGACTAGATCTTTGTCTTCCATGCCTGTGTCAATGTATACAGAGAAACCATACCATACACATGGTTTATGAAACACACAGGGGCATAACTACCATAACGGCAGACCATGCGACTGCTATGGGGACCAGGGCAAGAGGGGGCCCAGTCTTAGTTGGGATTATCTCCTCTTCTACTGGAGGTGAAAACTTGGCCAGGACTCTACCCTCTAACTGAACAACTTTTAGCAAATAAAGAAGTGGAAAAATGGCCCAAGGATCATTGAAAAGGGTTTAGGTGGAAACCCTTCTCTCCTGTTTGTGGATCCTGGTTTGATCCTTGCTATGGGGCCCTTACTTCTCTATGTACACCACTGGAAACACATAAACCATGCACATGGTTTATGAAAGTACTACTTAGTAGACATTATTATAAGCACATGGCAAAGAAATTCGTTATACGTTCCTTTGCCGATTTAAAAAGTAAAGGAATTTTAAGGAATAGGCCAACGCATCGAGATACTCTCGATGGTGAAATATGACTGTTCCTAGTCATCTTGCCTCTTACGTTTGTCACCAAAGTTATTATGATCATTGTGAAGAGGAGCTCTTAACACTGAGTCTAAAAGTGGACATAAACATTAGACAGAAGTTAGATGGTTGGATAACCGTTGAAGCAATGATTATCTGGTGAATGATTGTTTTTCGCAAACACACCCATATTGGCCATTACAGTTGTTCTAACCGGTCATACATGTTCAGTGACACTGGGTGAAGTACAACGATCTTAGTGGGAATGTACTTTCAAAGAACGATCTTTCGTCCACGAAGAAAGGATCTTTTGTCAAACTCTCCAAGACAAATATTTCAAAAAATGGCGACTTTTCAGATGATGGTGGGATGTCATCCATTGTCTAAAACAGGGATGGCCAACCTGAGGCTCTCCAGATGTTGCAAAACTACAACTCCCAGCATGCCAAGACTGCCAACAGCTATCAGCCTACAGCAGGGCATGGTGGGAATTGTAGTTTTACAACAGCTGGAGAGCCACAGGTTGGCCATGCCTGGTCTAAAAGGATCCTTAGTGGTTGAATTTCACTGTCCATTTTGATCAACTTTAGAGTTTAGACTAATGTGTCTGGGTACTTTATTAGAGGTAATGACAGAGGTATTTATAGGTGATAAATTGGAATATAGTGGCACATAGTTCCCTAACATGTCTGGTTTCTCTTGTTTACTCGGCATACATACACTACATGTTTCGTGTCTATGCCTGTGGTAGAAGAGTTATAAAGGGGTTCTCTACTGTCTATTTGCCCCTTTACTGACATTAGTCATAGCCAATTTGGTCTTCTGCTGGAGCTGGAGAAGGGCAGATTCCCTTAGCAGGAAGTTACACTATGCCATACTATGAGTCTGGGATATTAATCAGATATTTTTTAAATACTTCTGATCCTTACATAGTAGTTCAAATTGAACTTTTTAGAATTGGTGTGATATCTTGTATTGCACACCATCCAATACAGTCAGTGATCTAATGGTCATCATGACATATCCTCCAAAACAAGAGCACCATCTTTACAGTGGGAAATGATGTCCAATCCGTATGCAAAATCATACATATGCTACACATGTACTATAACATGCAAATGTATCTCCTCCGATCTATACTAAGTGCAGTAGTATTAAAGGAGTAACCATCTATCTTACAGACAAAACACATTTCAAGGTTTGCTGTTGCTATCTGTAGGTAGATGCGTCTCAGAGTGGGCCATAATCAATAGGTAAGTGGTCAGTTATAGACAGGTAGTAGATTACCTTGGGATTCCCAGCACAGCACAATATTTTTATGTTAATTTTGTGGGGCCATTGAACGACAAGGTTGCAAGTGATGGGGCAGTCTCTTGCGGTAAAGATAGCTTGAAATGGTAGATGAAATGGAAGAAGCAGGTTCCTTCATCAGCAAGGGAGGAGAGTGTGTTGCTGGGGGAAGTGTCCACTCATGTGATAATACGGAATGACTGTAACTTGCATGTTTATTACCATGATATGAAGGGAAGTGGTTTACAGAGAGTAGAAACAGAAACCACTTGTTGAACTTAGTAAAGATACTGTATGAGGATTGTAATAAATGACATAAAACTGTAGTGCCAGGATCTAGAAAGAATTTTATGTGGGATGATGGCAATTCACTATTGACTTTGTAATGATAGTCTCTTAAATTTTTTGAAGGGCTCATTTCCTTTTAATAATCCAGTTTTTTTCTTTAAAGGTCCCCAAATATAACCTGATCACAGGTTGACCCCCTGATGAGACCCAGAGTGATCAGCCATTATCTGCTGGGAATTCAGCTTCTCTACAGCTTCACCAAGGAATATGCCATCCATGTAAAGCACAGACATGGCAGGTCCTCTAGAAAGAGAGGAGCTTTTAGTAGGCCTTCTTAGCTCAGGCTAACTGATGGATGAACATCCCAAACCAGGGGCTCCCCCCCCCCCCCTTGTCACTCAGAATGCCCTAATGGGGTATTTGAAAGCACGATTTCTAAGCCAGGCAACCATCTTTAAGGTTTTGAATTCACCCACGCAAGCCAGGTAGAGAAGAAGCAAAAATATCCATAGATCATGATCCATTTTATAAAAACCATACACATCCAAGTGTCACCATTATACTATGGAAAACCAATTTCATATCTAGAAGTAGAATATAGACTACAGACTATTGCCAGCTCATCCCCTAGTGGTAATTAAGTATAGAGCCGTCATAAAAACTCAGAAGAACAGAACAGAATAGAAAAGTATTCCTATTTCAGTTTTTAAAAAGATCGAATATCAACCTGGCTTCATTTTAGTAAAAATGAGAAACATGTTCCCTATCTTGTTTAGATTCTCTGTATTCGACTCATCCCAGGTGCTAAACCGAGAATGAAAATTAAAAATTTTCCCTAGTCTTTGTTCGCTCTTACATAAGTGACAAAAGTTCAAGCTCTGCTCTGCAAAACTCATCTGGCTTTTACAATTACTCGGGAGCACGTGGAGAAACATGAGTAAGATACCTCAGGACATTTTCTCTACTTTTTGCTGACTTAGACATTTTTCTGACTTTCCATGAAACTAGAGAAGTTGTTAATAAGGTTCTACTTGCATCTAGGTGTGACAGTTCACTTGTTGGCCCAGGCGTGACTGTGGAGCCCTTAATGATTTGTGGCTTTTCACCTGCCCCCCCCCCCCCTCCCCTTTTGCCTATTTTATAATTTAAGCTGGCCATACAATAGGGACTAAACATTGTTTTATGAATGACTTGACATTTAAGGTTGGTCTATGCAGGTTGTCGTCTAGATGACAATGCCATAAGTTAAAATGACGAATCACTGATCGATTTCTGCCTTGATCTGTGGCCTACTCTGAGCTTCCATGGATGAGATGCAGACCTGTTGTTAGGCATGAACATCTTTTCTACTACAGCACCCTAAAATGGCTGAAAAAAAATCCAGACAGATATCTGTCAATGGTCAGCATGCATCTGTCATGCTCGTCTTTGTCTCTAAGAAAGTGCCAATGATCAGTGAAAAATGGTCTAAATCAGCATTTTTGGCCATCATAATTCTCTAGTGTATGGCCAGTTCTAGTGAAAGGTTGAAGATGATGCTCCTATGTCTTTTTTCAACCTATGTGACTATGTAAGAGTAACAGCTATATTATAAGCATTCTGTAGCTGTCATCTTAAAAGATACAAGAGGCTAGTGTTCATGGACCCCAGAGTTCAGTGCCACGGTGCCTTTAGTGGCAGAGAGAAATCACTCCATTAACTTGAACTTCATTTTAAATAGGACCTCTACATTTGTATGACAGGTCTGGTACTACATTCCTATAAAATATCAGCTTTTCCGCACTTTGTCTTAGAACTCTTTCACATCTTTCCTCTATTATTCCTCCTAGAAATGTATGAATAAATTGAAATCTGGGTATTACTATTCCTCTTGTCAATAGGGTGTGTCTCTATACACTGTCCAATCAATACTGCCGGTGTTAGACTGTGTAAGCACACACCCTATAGCGTAGAGGAATAGTAATGTCCAGTTTTTTTTTTAGGAATTAACAGCGTACTGGCAAAAAAAGAGTTAAAATAGGCCCAAAGTTTGTTATTTCATGGGGAATACAAGTATTTATTAAAAGAGACATTTCTGGAGATCTGCCAGGTCCTCATAACAGAGCAGTGGGAATATCTAGCCACCAAACATTTCAAGACAGAACTGATCAGGGTTAACCCCAGTTCGATGTGGGCCTTTGTGCACACAGGGCCCATTGTTTAATCCAATTTTTGACTTTACAAATATCTACTGTAGATCTCCATGGGCTGTTTAAGCCAAATGGGTCCTGGCATCTGGCTGAAATTTGACCCTCATAAGTTTCATAAAAAAATAAGGAACATTAACTGATCAGTCATTATCCGTTTTTTTGTGCATGCCCCTGGGGCCATCTACCTGTGAGCTCGACCCTTTAGCCCAGTTGTACAAGCTAATATGGGAAATGCAGCAGGTGGAGGACATTGGTCTTCTATCCCTGATGGTTTTGATTACTCTGGTTGCAGCAATGTTTATGTACTGGATGATGGTCTCACCTAAGGGGCCCTTACCGATGGTGTGTTCAATGCAGCAGACTGCTTCTGAGACACTCGAAATATTCATGTCCCATGGATCATTGACATTCTTGCCATGGTCAGTGTGTGCCATTGCATTTGACAGAAGCTGGGCCAATGATCCTTATAATAGCCACATGTTCTTTGCGCCGCTTAGAAGGGGTTTAGCTGCAGTGGATAGTCCGTTCACACGGGCCTTTCATTTTGAATGCTGCAGAGGAATGGATCACAATGTATTTCCAATCTTCCTCATGCCCCATTAACATCGTTTGAAAGTATATTTAATAAACTTTAATAAAACCCAATTACAAATTAGGCGAACTGCTCCAAATAATGGGTAATGTCACTGCGACCATAAGAAAAGGGAGGCCAATTAAATTTATAATTAAACTTATAAAGAAATACATCCTTGGTCAATGTGGAATCTTTGGAAATGTTAACTTTTTGTTATTTTTATAGACTCTATCACTTCATATCGGCTTGTAGACCTCTTTTTTTTTTATCAGTTCAAAATTCTCAAAATAATAAAAAAAATATATGAATGGAGGTCCCTACTGCTTGAGCTAAATGGACTTGGCCTATACATTTTAAATGATGCATTTAGTGCCTATTCAGGGCTGAAACAGACAGTGCTTCTAACCCTGCAAGGGGATGACAAGAACGGCAGGTTGCTTTTGCTTTCCCTCTCAAAGCTATCATGTAGATTTCAGTGCAAACCGGAATACAACAAAATATTATTTGCTATACAAGGCCACAATTTCCTAACATGTATATGCCCACTGGGGTCTCGCTCTCCAAGTATATATTTTAAAACACACACTTCATGAAATCAACCTGAAATTCGTTGAGACGCCCCCGTGATGCTCAGTGCAGTCACTCATTTATTAATATACAGACTGCATGGTACACCACCATCATTTCCCAAGCTGGTATAAGGTTACTATATATCGGTGCCAGGCGTGCCACCCCACAATATGCCAAGGATTCTAAAGCTTTCTACAAATTCAATACCATTATCAGTTTTACCCTTGATCCTCCATTGGCCGCCGGTTATACGTATTTAGATATATATTTTCGTAGATTGCCCTGATGGCGCCCCCTAAATGGCTGCCATTTTCATCGGACATAAATATCTGCTATTATATTGATAAGACAAAGATAAAATGCAAGGTTTCTGTGCCCGATCAGGCCTCTGAGATGATTTCATTAACCTGAGATGAAGGGTACCACGTCTTGCGTACCAGCCCTTTCTGCTGAAAATACCCTCTTTGGAACATTTTAATACGATTAATGGTAATTGTGTTGTGAATAAAACATTAGCACATTAAAATGTGCAGAGATGAGCTGAACGAATGAGATCTTGTGCAGCTGCATCTACAACCGAACTAAAAGAGAATCTGTAGCAATACCCACTGGCATCATGCAGAGAGGCAGTCGCTGCAGTGGGCATACTGCATAATGGCGCCATTATGCCACACATGCTACAAAGCTGACCTACACCTTGCAGCATTCTGAGCCTGCACTCCCGTTCATTCGACTCCAGTCCTGCCCTTCCTTTCACCCTGAGTTTTCCACAGTCCTGCATTTCAAGCAGGGGTCAATCTACTTGGGCTAAGCAAGCACAGGACACAGCTAACCTATACCCTGCAAAATGCCAGGCATAAGGGCGCTTGCTGATTCCAATCAGTCCGGCTTGTGTACAGGTGCCGTGCACTGCAGTCATCGCTTAACCCTCTCTGGGCTTGCGTTTGCCACACAATTGTCAACTTGCTTAAAAAAAGCGTATGTCATGTAATTTGTAGGTGCTGATATTCACAAATGCCTCCTAATTCAAGATTGTAAGGGGTTAACGGTGTCTGACTTAACGTAAAATGGTCTAGTATAAAAAAATATATTATTATTATCATGAAGTTGGCCATTGCAAAACATGGGCTATAGGTGTTATATACAATATATCAGTCAATGACATGCATTCTTTACAGTGGGTGATGCTGGACAATATACCGTATATCATGAAAGTATGCTCGTAGGCAAAATGTCTCTCCAAATGCCAAAGACCCCAAATAATAATAGTAATAAAATAATATTTATTTTACAAAAGTGAATTCACATGGGGAATCTATCAGGTTGTGTGAGAGAAATGGACTCTAGTAAAAAAAAAAGTGCTCCTATAGATTATTAAAGAACGCAGTATCAGACCATATGTCTATGAAATATATTTACACCGAAGGATATCTGGTGGAAAAGTACAGAAAATAAAAGATTAATAATCCATTTCATCTCACTCAGGCTGGTGAGTTTCCTATATTTATAAAAAATCGGAATATTCATAGAAAGTATTCCATTGTAGAATTCACTTGTACATGAAATATTAACCCTGTCGTCCGATTCTAGGCTATTTTTGATCATTGCAATTTGCACAGAACTGAAATATGAAACATAACTTCGGCTGGAGCATAAAAAAAAAAAAAAATCACGATAGAAATTGTCAGTCTGGATTTGAAATTTTTTTCGGACAGAAATCCACAGAGATCACACCAGAAAACAGTGCTGTATTCAATGATGCAGCTTTGGATTGAAAAGATGATGAAGGCCTATAACTTCTAAATCTGCGTCGATCGATTGATCCCCATAAACATCTGGTTGATGCCAGGAGTTTGTCAATTAACATTATATGCTGTAACAAAAGACTTTCACGGAACAAAATTGGGCACTTCATACTCACCCTTAAAATGACACCTATTGCGAACCCATAGAAACCAGCACAGAGGTAAGCGCTGAATACACCGCCCACTGCGTCTTGTACCCTAATGGAGAACCTTCTCCGGATTGTATGAGAATACACTAACTTACCATACAGATACCCTTCATGAAAACAAAGGCCTTCCTAGATATCTATAAAAACTGCTAATTGGGCTGTTTGTAATTTTTAACCCCCTGTTGACGGCACAACGAAACCCACAAATTCAATGTGACCTTGTAGATACGGTTTTTGTGTTTCATTGGTTTTGATGTGGCCAATTAACCCTTACCTCTCACAGTCAGGGCAGTCTCGTCGATTTTATTATATAATATTATAAGAATTAGAGAGTGACACGTCCCTTGCTGAAACAAAGATGGCTGCCAGGCAAAACGAGGGGGTGTCTGCTCATACTTTATACCTACAAAAGTGATTGAAATGTACATTTACAAACACACTTCTTGATCTACTGTTTCTTTAAGACATAAACTGTCACTTTTCCCAGTGCACGGACTACAATATTTTTTTTACACCTTATGTATTTTACTTTCTGCACAATTAAAAATTATATTTTCCGCCATTTTTGGAGGCTATAGAGAGCAGCAGAGGGAAAGTATAATTTGGGGGGTGGGGGGGGGGGGGAATTGCAACTATAACACAATGCAAAATGCATTAATAATGAGAAAAATAAAATACAAAAAAATCCTAAAGCCTAATCCACTGCGGACTTTGGATATGTGCCAACATTTCTCCATTAGTATCTGGCTACAATGATCAGTTGAGCTGGTTTGTTTTACTAATATCTATCTATATCTATCTATATTTGTAACTAATATACACATTTTTGAAAACACAATGTCACGGCCTAAATCATTTTGGAAAAGTTCCCCAAAAATATGATGGGAAAATAATGAGATAAAAATACAAAAGTAAGAAATAAAATGAAATGTTAATCTGTCATTTCTAAAATTGACGGCATAAAAAAATCTGGAATGGAAATTTACAGCATAACTACCGGTTTATTTTATTTTTATTCAGCCCAATGATGAGTAGCCCAATGACAATTGCAGCCTCACTCATTTATAATAAATGAGCAGAAGGGAAAAATCAGTAGAACAAAAAGAGCGGCAATGGAGGACAAAACCCCAAAAATGACAGGTTAAAATCTACCACAAAAACAAGGCAGATGTCCACAAGTTTGTAGTGACTGCAGCTCGAGTATACTGTCAGTCGTGTACATCGTGCTGCATCAAACAGCAGCCCACAAGGCCCAGATAATAACCGACCATTTATCGACATGTTTTCCCATGTCCTAATTGGATTTTCCTAATATTCCTTGACTTTCGTCTGTAAATGACTTTAATTTTATTCATTCTGCGCAACACGTAGAGGACTATCCCATATTTTACCCTATATATAAGCCCACAGTGGGAAAGCTTTGCATGTCTATAGAGGAGGGTGTAGGGTTAGTATAAGGATCAATTTTATGTTAAGATATAGGGTGTATCATAATGCATAACAAGACGGGATATATTCCCTATATTATTAACTGTAATATGTACTGTGTGGACTTCTGGCAAAGCAGCATATATAATTCACGGTGATCGGCATACGCCATGGTATTTTTTGGCGCCAAAATAATCTACGGCCATATTATAGGCGGAAATACTAATTTGGAGGAATGAAAAGGGGGGGGGGGGGGTTTGGAAGGTATTCGCGCACTTTTATATATAGTACTGTTATAGAATATCTTTAGTATTGTGTATGTGGATATATATATATATTAATATTATACACACAGATTTGCGTATATATGCAGCAGATGAACTAACAGCTAAAAATTCTATTTAAAATAGATTTTTTTCTCCCGATAATTAGAATTTGTACTAATTCAAAGATGGAGAAGAGAAAGTCCTGAAAATACTACAGTAGACAAGTGCAGACTATATATAAAGATCTATACACTCTCACGCTTTTTAACATATACATAAGCTTCATCTTTTTTATATCTCGATAAATGAGCAGTAAAAGGCATAAGCCGCAAATGACTAGGCCGAAACTGCATAAGAACTATCGATCTACGGTCAAGACGTAAAAAAAAGAATAATAATAATTCAAAAACGGACACAACTAATTGATATAAAAAGAAATCAAGCAAGGAACTGGTGAGGACCCTACACAATAAAACACCTCTCTACCACTCGTTCATTCGGTGAGGTTTCCTCAATGTGCCAACCAGAATTATACAAATGATCTTAAAGCAAAAAATAAAAAATTCCCAAAAAATCACAGCAGCGAATAATTGAGTCTGCCATGAAAGTCTACAAGCAGCGTAAGCTGAGGCTCCCTCCTAGCATGCCATTCCTCTATGGCCATTTGCTGTGTGAAAATGAAAGTATGTTAACTGTATGTTATCTGTCCTGGAGACAGCAGGATGTTTAAGAGATCATTACGCTGCCTAGCAATTCTTAAAATCCTATCAATATGAACAACCTTGAAAAATACAAAAAGGTGTGAAAATGCTATAACATAAAACTGCCCCCCCTTCCCCCTGGGAGACAAATACAAACCTTTGAGAAGCTGGTTAACCTCGCTGCTTTGTGTTAAAGTGGCCAAGAATTATAGACATTTTTTAAGTCTGAAAATGCAGAGTCAAGTGTCTGTATGCAAAAATATTCTTCTTACCCATGTGAAAGGGGAAAGCCTCCTCCGAGCCGCAGAAGAAAGGGGGGACAGATGCTCGAATGCAGTCACCTTGCAGCCTTGCTCCTGTGGAAAGCAGACAAGAGCAGACTGAGAGCTCAGTTTGTGCAAGTGCTTGCAGGCCTGTAAGGGCTGGAAGGCGGTCCTTACCTAGCAACTAGCCTCAGATTCTCGGCAGCGTGCGTTCCTCCTGCCACCACTACCCCTTGGCTACCAGCACCCAGCAACGACAGAAGGCTGAGAGGGCTGGCATGAAAGGCAAAGAAAGACAGAGAAGCAGGGAGGGAGAAAGAGACAGAGAGAAGCGTGTTAAGCATGTCTGGCAGTTAACAAGTCTTGAATGAAGAATGTTAGCAAACAGCATATCTGGTGCATGCTAATGGTCCTGCTCCACTACTTAATTATGAATAATTCAGCAGGTAAAAAAAAATATATGACCCCGCCCCCTAACGTTAACTCACACCTTTAATTATGTGGAAAATTCTACAATATATATATATACGGGCGCTTTGGCTGCAGTGGTAGCAGCAATTTTTGGACTCTCTCTCGAATAAAAAATTGTTGTTGTTTACTGCCATTTTCCATCTTTGCCGCCTATTTTTTTCTCTTTTGTCTCTAAGCTGGCACCTGTCCCAGCCAGTGCATTACTACGCACACGGAAATGTCTCCCAAACCCCCCAAAAAAACTGAAATAGTCAGAGAAGGAAAGCAGGGGGGAAAAAATAAACAAAAAAAAAAAAGCAGTATTCCCTTTTGTAGCCACTGTCAGATTAAAAGAGGAAGCAGAACTATCCATCCTTTTAGTTAGGTGGCGTTGGTCCGTGGTTGATGGGGGGGTAAGAAGAAAAAAAAACTGAAAAGGGCGTTTTGTTTGCTCGATGGGCAAATGCGTCACGAAGCGCAAAAAAAAAAAAGAAGGGGGAGGGAAGCCATAGACTGTACAGGCAGCAAATTGGCACAGCCTGGCTCATTGTTACACCGAGGAAGGAAAAAAAAAAATCAATTTCAATCATAAACAGGGAAAACGCGAGATAAAAAAGTAAAGCTGCGAATAACAAAAGAAGCACAAATTAGTCTGCAAATGAAGCGGAGGGTTAAAGTGAAAAGCAAGGCGAAAAATTATCCTATTCGCTGCAACTGGAAAAGTTGTGCCCTGGCACAAGCCATCTGAAGGGGAGGCCCTTGCAGCAGGAATGCAACCAGCAGCAGTAGCTATTTGCAGACTTCCATCTCCCCCTTGCAAGTGACTAGAGCAGTCTGCCTTTTAGAAAGAGGAGGAGTACATGAGCTAGCGAAAGAGATGGGTTAGGGCTGATGATGAAATAGAGGCACGGCCCTGCGTGAGCAAGCTCGTCGTGAACACACGTACCCTCACAAACACATACTGCATGAACCCAGACAACAGCCAGCACTGCCTTCCCTACTGTACAATCCCATCCAGGCACAAAGCAGCCATACAAAGCTAACATGTGACTGCAAGAGGAAAAGCCTCCAGCCCCATGCATGTGCACCACTATAGCGCCCCGATCAGGTGTATGTATACATACCCTATGTGCGCACACCGTGTAATACTGCCACACATTGTCGCCCCCCTCTCTGGGATGCATTTTGACATCGCCAATGCCTTTTATTATTTCACTCGATGGTGTACATTATACTACCATATCTCCTGGAAGGTATTGGCTTCCTAATATGTCCTGCAAGGAGGGGGGGGGGGAGAAAAATTATAATAACCTCAGGCCCATACTGTTGTATAGGAACTGATTTTCTATATTGTCACTTAGGGTCTGGGATTTCGAGGCTGATTATTCTTGCAGATTTTGCACAGAAAGCCTCATGGATTAGCTCTGCATAAGGCAAATCCCTCTGCGGATCCACGGCACATGAAACTAAGGATCCAGATCGGAAGCCCAGTGTCAGCTACAGATTTCATCTTTGGATTCGCTAGTAAATGCGGATCGGATTTTGACTATCTGAATAGTCCTTAATACTTACTAATACATATATGCACACGTATGCACGTAACATATGTTACACAAACGTGTATGAACACGTGGACATAAATGTGGATAGATAGCCAGGCATAGATAGTGAGATTAGATAGATATGGCATAGACAGATGGATGGATAGATAGATAGATAGATAGATAGATATGGCATAGATAGTATGGTATGGATAGATCGATAGATATTAGATAGATAGATAGATAGATATGGCATAGATAGATAGTATGGTATGGATAGTTTGATAGATAGATAGATATGAGATAGATAGATAGATATGAGATAGATAGATAGATAGTTAGATAGATATGAGATAGATAGATATGGCATAGATAGATGCAATGACGTGTACCCGTATGTACGCATACAATGGCACCCCAGTTCCCTTGGGCAACTCTCACCCTGGTAACACCCAGCTGACACGTAGATTTCCCCTATTCGGTTTTCTATTCGACTGGGTGCCCTGCCCCCCTTCTTTCTTTCTCCTGTCCCACAGTAACTCCCCTGCCTTCACTTTAAAACCATCTGCAAAAACTGAGCCGAAGCTGCTTGGCTCTTTCCGAGCTATGATCTTGGCACAGAGTCAAAAGCTGATAAGCACTTGGGCGACACAGCTCAACTGCTGGGCTGGAAAAAACCCCAGCTGCCATGATTGCAGTTTGATTGAGTGTGCTTACAGGAGGAAAAAATCAGGCTGCAAAAGAAAGAGACTGCAAAATGCCAGAGGATTCTGCCGAAGATCCACCATGCTGGAAGAGAGAAAAGTGTCTGCCCTCCATTTTCTCTCCTCTCTTTACTGCCGAACTCATAACGCAGCCTTGCCTGCCCTCCCTCCCCCTGTATAACCTCAAACAAGCTGCAGAAATCATGCCAAATGTCACGTTGCTGGTTACCCAGAACATTTTTTTTTTTTAAATAAACGTCCCCTCCGTCCCTCGGTTTATAAAAAGCCAATGAGATAGTAACTACTAAAAAAAAAAAAAAAAAACACTTGAGGAAACCAGAGAGAGCGACTGTGAGAAGAGAACCCTCCTCGCTACCAGATATTAAAAAATGACACAAAAAGACCAGCAGCTCCTTAACCCTTCGCTTGTGCAAGCACTGCCTCCTCCTGCAGCAAAGATGTTACACTTTCTCAGAGATGGACGGCAAGCATGAGAGAAAGAGAGCGAGCGGGAGCGAGTGTATGAAATTTTTTTTCCCCTTCTTTCCCAAAGACCAACATTTGGCTTTTTCCATTTGTGGCAGATCACTGTACGGCTATTGTAAGGAGAACATCCTGCCTCTTTTGGCATCGGTTCCAAAGGCAGCTCAACTAAGTTCAGCAGAACAAACTTTTTTTTTTTTCTCTCTCTGCCGAAGAAGCAAGACAAAAAAAAAATTCCTGCAAGCTTTTCCCCAGGTTTTTCTGCGTTCTATCTTTTTTTTCTCTTTGTGTTCTTTTCTCCCTTACTATACTTTTTTTGACTTCATTATTTATTTATTATAATTTTTTTTATACGTCAAGGAGTTAAAGCCAAATCTTAACCGAGATCCACAGAAGGGATAACTGACTGAAAGAAACTAAGGTGGGGGTCTTTTTTTTATCGTTTGTCAAAAAGATAAAAAAATAAAAACCAAAAATAGGAGCAGTGGTGATTGATTATGGCTGCCTGATGTGCTGTGATCTTTCGGTATGTCTAGTCCAAAGCATTCTAACTGCACCTCTCGCATTTTCCATTGCCCCCCCCCACCCCCACCCCTTCTGTATAGACGCCTTTGCCTTGAATTCTCTCACTAACCTGTATCCCCATTTTTTTTCCTATTCATTCTAATGAAAACATCCGCCGGACTCTTCCTTTCCCTTCTTTACAGTGAGCTGTTTGCAGTCTTGATGGTACAAGCCAAAAAAACCCGAGAGGGAGGGTGGGGGGTGGCAATCAGACCTCTACCAGCTAATTCTCTCATAGCAACAGTACTTCTTGGTACGTCTGCTTTGGCATACATCAGCATTTCTACCCGGCCAAGTATCCCGTTGCGTCATCTCTCGCCATTTCTCTCAACCAATTGAATTCTCCCTGCTTTAATAAAAAAAGATATACTTTTAACTTCATTGGTAAATTTGAAGGAGGGAAAAAAAAAAAGGACTGGAGTTAGAGAGGGACTATTATACGTGCATTGGCTTGACTAAACTTTATGGGGCCTGTAGCTGTGTACTGAAAAAGAAGGAACAGGTTTGGTGGGTCAAGTATTTGCCTCTAAGTAGTTTTTTTTATTTTTTTTAATATACATTAACGATACATGAGGCTCATATCTGACTATGTATAAAATGTACACATGCGATTATAATGGTGTCTGCAGTATTATCTACATAGCTATACATATAAATAAGACAAGTAAAAGGATAGCCACAAGCTAAGTTGTATAAATAGATATATAATCTAGACGGATACACATGTATAAGGCAGAATACAATATAAGACAACAGCAAAGAAAAAAAAAATTTAAGGGCTTAAAAATAGTCACATTCCCTTGTGGGCAGGATGTGGGGGACGCTGCGAGTAATCACTTCAAAATAACTCAATGTGTTCAGCTCACAGCAAGGAGCTCAGATCCTGGGCTTGTATGTAGCAGGTCTATTATATTAGTATTACGCGCACCTTGTGATTTACACCGTCACAGGGCCTACATGATACGTAAGACCACAGGAGAAAGGTACCCCATTTAAAGTTACACCCTAGGCCTTTCCTTTCTTTCTTTGGAGTATTTATTTTACTATTGTTTTGTGCATTGTACTCATAGTTATCTAGTGGAATTAGTGACTGACGTCTAATGCGGCGCTAATTTTAGCGACTACAAAAAGAGAGTGCGCTGATATTTATTACTATTATTATCATTATATTATCGGTTGTGTCAGGGACAGTAACATAAGCTCCAAATATACTATGCAATATCAGTATACCGTGGCTTATATAGGAAGGGCTATACTAGTATGGGCACATGCAGTATAACGTACATTAGTCTGGCGAGCTGACATACAATTGGCTGGATGGATGCCAGGAGCCAGGTAGCCAATGAGCACGCTGCCTAACTTTTAGATTGATTTCTATGGAAGTTCTTAGTACTGAGTCACATAGAAGTGTAACTGGCTTCTAATGGTAGTAACGTGGATGTTACCTTTTATTGAGCTATGCAGTGTGGTACAGTATACAGGTGAAAGCATAGTGAAAGTAATAGGATACAATAGAGCCTAAAATCTGTAGAATCGACATCAATCTATTCCACTTAAATGATCTATCATCTATCTATTATCTATCTATCTATCTATCTATCTATCTATCTATCTATCTATCAGTCTGTCTATCTGTCTATCATCTATCTATCATCTATCTATTCATTTATCTTGTATCTATCTATCAGTCTGTCTATCTATTTATCAGTCTGTCTGTCTATCATCTATCAGTCTGTCTATCTATCTATTTATCTATCTATTCATTTATCTTGTATCTATCTATCTGTCTATCATCTATCAGTCTATCTATATATCTATCTATCATCTATCTATCTATCTATCAGTCTATCTATCTATTTATCTATCTATTCATTTATCTTCTATCTCTATCTATCTATCTATCTATAATCTATCAGTCTATCTATCTATCTATCTATCTATCTATCTGTCTATCTATAATCTATCAGTCTATCTATCTATCTATCTATCTATCTATTTATTCATTTATCTCATATCCATCTATCTCACTTATTTCCCACACCAGACAATGACTATCCAATCTAAAATCAATATCCCAAGAGATTCTAACTATAATTGAAATAACCTTACAGCTAGCATGTAGAAAATGGCCATTAAATACAATAGACGATCGAATAAGTGGAATTGATGACAGTGGTTAATAGTTTAACCCTTTTCTCGCCAGAGTGCAGTGACTTGGCTATTCTGTAAAAGCAAGCACATGGATCACTCAGCATTTTTGTAACTGTGTCTGGTACAGCCGTGCTTACAGCATAGAAGAAAATGATCTGGTCAGTCATAGAATATGCAACTAAAATACAGGTCATGTACACCACTAATACCATTATAAAAATCAAATGCTAATAATTACATATATAGAGAGCAAGATAGATAGATACAGTAGATTGATAGATAATAGAACATAGAGATATATGAGCATGATATAGATAGGTTGATAGATAGACAGACATGAAGTCAGATAGTCAGAACAGACAGACTGAACTAGATCTCTTCTAAAACAAATTTGTCTCTGTATCTGGCTTTATTCCACGCATTGTCAGTATCCAGACGCCATTTTACAGCTTTCTAAAGTCCGACATTTTGTTTCCCAAGTTTTACCTGGTACATACAACGAACAAACGAGGGGTATATATACTGTATATATGAATTCTATTTAAAAACCGCACATGCACAATGCCTGTGTACTTCATACAGTGCGCAGCAATACCCTGAATTTTTGCACATTTTTGTATTGTAATTTCCGTCTTTCTGAGAAACAATATTCAAGGTTATTAACCACTGAAAGATTGACTCTGACCTCAAGCTCTATCGAGCTGAAATAAACGGTGGATGGGACCTATTCACAGGGTCTGTGTGGAAAAGGGTTTGAGCTGTAAAGTCAGTAAATATAAAAGCTGATAATTCAGCATGATTAGATTTATTATTACTTCATAGTATTCTGATCAAGAAATCTCTTATTTTATATCAAACAACCAGAATAATGAGATAATGCCTCACAAAGCTTCGATACATATATCTGTATTGCTTAGTGCTAATAACCTGACAGATAAAAGGTGTACTTTAAAAAAAGATAGCTATATATGCAAATAGATATGAGATAAAAGATGAACTCTAAATGGAAGATGGATTGAATATAAATATATTGATGGGGATAGACTATAGATAGATATGTAGATAGAATATATATATACAGGTACATAGAAGATAGACGATAGGTAGGTAGATCTAAAATAGTATATATATATGTGTATATATATATATATTCAGTTTGTACACTATATCTATAAAATGAGCAGATTAAGATATATATTATAGAATATGATGCAATATATGTGTCGCTTACACAATGTTGCAGTATTACGCTTCCAAATAATATCAAATGCAATACTTATAAAAAGCAAGATAGACTGCACGGACAGACGACAAAACCGAACAATAAAGAATGTACTGACCACACGATATAAAAAGTTCTACTGGCGCTAATGCAAACAATAGACGGGACCATATGGATGTGCTCTCAGGTGCTCTCCTATCTACCCACCTGCAGTTGACATAAGACTCTGCTGGTATTCTTTCTTCCTGATCAATTCCTGACTTGTAATGAGGCAGTACGAGGAATAATTACTGGATCTAGTGACACCATTCCACAGCTAATCAGTTATCGGCAGATTTAATAATGCTCCAAGTAACAGCAGGCAAACATTTCTAATGGCATGCACCTACTTTACCTAGCAAGCTTTCCACTGTAAGTCTGTTCTTTTTCGTTTATGGCTGTTTGGCCCCGCATTTGTACGTGGCAAACACTACCTGTCTCAAGTACAATTAACCCATAAGCTGTCATTGGATGACATTAGCAGATAAATTTGTTTCAAACCTACTAGGCCATTGTTACTCTTCACAGTGCACAAAAATGGGGTTGATGTGTGTGTGTGCGTGTGTGTGTGTGTGTGTGTGTGTGTGTGTGTGTATATATATATATATATATATATATATACACACACACATATATCACATATATACATATACATGCACTGTCAAATAGCTCAAATGTTGTGTTTTTTATATTAATATCTAGAAATAATGTAAACAATATAAAAAAAAGTAAAGAATGTATGAAAATAAAAAAATGTGTAACCTGTTGCAAACGACAACTAATTATGATGCGGAAAGTACTGAGTGTAGCCTGTTGCCTTAAGCAATTATGAAGTAGCATCAGTGTGTAAAAGCCTAAGAAAGCAAAAAACAAAAACAAAAAATACAACAATCATAAAATTGTATGTAAGTGTTGCCTTCTTCAGTTGAAAATTGTTGACGGCCTGGAAGTAACCTAAGAAGGAAACACATTTTAAAGTAAAAAAATAAATAAACTAGTCTGGCCTGCTGCCTTATGTAACTGAGAAGTAATGAAACAAATAAAGTTGAAAAGTAAAAAAAATTATGTAATTGGACTCTATTGTCATAAGAAGAATTAAAGGTGATTAAATTTTTTTTAATAAAAAGTGATTGAAAATTCATACACACGCCACAATGGTCTTATTAAAAACTACAGACTGCCTCGCAGAAAGCAGCCTCTCACACAGCTCTGTAGACATAACCACAAAAAAACTTTGGGAGTCAGAAAATGGCAATGCAAAGAAAAAAATATTTTTTTTACAAAGTTTTTTTTTCAGTATTAAAACACAAGAAAGCCTGTATAATGTGTGGTATTGCTGTAACTGTGCTGTCCCAGAGAATGATGCTAACAGGTCAGTTTTACCACATAGGGAACACCATAAAAAGGAAACCCATAAAAGTATGGCAGAATTATTATTTTTTTCCAATTTCAACCCATTTGGAAATTTTTTACAACTTCCCACTACATTGTATGCAACATTAAATTGCACGTGCAACTCGTCACCTAAAAAACAAGACTTCATACAGCCTTCATCTGAATGCAACATTAAAGTTATGGCTCTGGGAAGGCAGGGAGTACAAAAATGAAAAAAAAAGCAAAAATGGAAAATATCATCGTTCTGAAGGGGTTAAAGCCATATGTCACAAATAGGTAAAAAATAAAATAAAAATCTTTGCCAGCTTATAGACATTGTTCTGTCATTTAAGAACTGTTCTCACACGCTACACAACAGTGATGGAGAGATTTACGAGGCTTCTGCAGATGGGTGCACACTGCCAAATTTTTACTGGGGTATCCACAACATTTTATGGGGGCCCTCTTTTGTCTGTCCGCACCGGAGCCGCGATTTTATCAGCTTCTTTGTAAGGGGAAGGCATTTTTAAACCAGCAACGACGCTGCCAATTTAAAAATTTCATGGTTGGTTTTCAAAAGAAATTCTTGTTGACCTACTTTAGCAGCTTTTCTCAGCCCTATGAGAGATGTAAGGATGTTTTCTTCCATTCCTCTTCCCTTTGACAAGGTTTTTTTTTTCTTTTCATTCCTTGTATAAAGAAGTCCTCTGATGGCGGTGAGCTTGTTCGTTTGCATCGGTGGAATTACAATTTGGATACACAACAAAATCACCTACCTCCTAAATAACTAATAATTTGTTTGAATAGAAAATGTTATCGTAGAGTCAAATTAAAGATTTTAAAAAGAAAAAAATGGAGGCACATTTATAGAATTTATTTTATTTTATACTGTGTTCTAGAAAATGGCACATATCTGGAGGACTTGTTTCTTCCCTTTCTGTCAGTGGGCAGCAGCTTGTCACAATTGGCCACTGGGTATTTGCATCTCCCAGGTGTTCAACTCTTGCTAACCTCTTCCACCACTGGAGAAGAAAATAGTCCCTCACACAAAGCCCCAATGATTCCACAAATCACTATCACCATGGTGTCTAGACAGAGATATAGCTATATGAACTATATAGACAAAAGTATTTTGACACCTATACATTGAAACTACAGGAGCTGTTATCCCATTCTAATTCTATAGGCATTAATATAGAGTTGGTCCTCCCTTTGCAATTAAACAGCTTCCACTCTTCTGGAAAGACTTTCTACAAAATTCTGGAGTGAGACAGCAGGAATTTTTAGCTATTCATCCAGAAGTGCATTTGAGGTCAGACACTCTTGGACGAGAGGGCCTGGCTCAAAGTCTCGGTTCTATTCCATCTCAAAATTGTTCAATATTGTTGAGGTTGGGGATCATGTGCGTTAACATGCGTTAATGGCACTTGCTTTGTCCACTGGGGCAAACTCATGGTGGAAAAGAAAAGAGCCTTCCCCAAACTATTCTCACAAGGCTGGACGCATACAGTTGTCTATGCTGAAGCCTTAAAGGGGTTTTCCGAAAGATTTTTTTTTTTTTACTCGTGACACTCTGATCAGTGGATGTCCCCGCTGATCAGCTGTTTTAACCCCTTAAAGGGGTTATCCCACTTTGCATTTTCATACTTACCTGCTGCCAGCGTGCCGTTCACTTCCTGGATTCTGGCTGGGGGCGGGCTTCATCTTGATTGAAGTCTTCTCCCGGCCGGGCCGCGCGCTGGACTGAACGCGCACGCCGCCGTGCATGCGCCATGGTGACTTATTCCTGGCCAGTATAGTAAAGAGCCGGCGTGAGCGTTCGCCAGGAAGAAGTCACGTTCAGGACAGCTAGCGGCCCGGCCGTGAGAAAAGAAGCAGTCTTCTGCGCAAGCGCGGCCATCGGGATTCCGGAGAAGAGCGGTGGCTGTAACCAGGGGAGACCGAAGACAACAATGAGGTAAGTGGGGATGAATTTTCTCCTAAACGGTGGGAATGGGTTAATCAAATATATTTACAAAAATGATCACTGTCAAATCATTAACAGATTTAACAGTGATCATTATGATGGGATAACCCCTTTAAGGACTCAGCCCTATTTCACCTTAAGGACTTGGCCATTTTTTGCAAATCTGACCAGTGTCACTTTAAGTGCTGATAACTTTAAAACGCTTTGACGGACTTATCCAGCCCATTCTGAGATAGTTTTTTCGTCACATATTGTACTTCATGACACTGGTAAAATGAAGTAAAAAAAATTCATTTTTATTTATAAAAAAATACCAAATTTACCAAAAAAATGTAATAAATTGCAAATTTCCAAGTTTCAATTTCTCTACTTCTATAATACATAGTAATTCCTCCAGAAATAGTTATTACTTTACATTCCCCATATGTCTACTTCATGTTTGGATCATTTTGGGAATGATATTTTATTTTTTGGGGATGTTATAAGGCTTAGAAGTTTAGAAGCAAATCTTGGAATTTTTCAGAAATTTTTAAAAACCCAATTTTTAGGGACCAGTTCAAGTCTGAAGTCACTTTACGGGGCTTACATAATAGAAACCACCCAAAAATGACCCCATTCTATAAACTACACCCCTCAAGGTATTCAAAACTGAATATTTTTTTCCAGTTACAAAGCAAGGGTTAACAGCCAAACCAAACTCAATATTTATGGCCCTGATTCTGTAGTTTACAGAAACACCCCATATGTGGTCGTAAACAGCTGTACGGGCACACGGCAGGGAGCAGAAGGAAAGGAATGCCATACGGTTTTTGGAAGGCAGGTTTTGCTGGACTAGTTTTTTGACACCATGTCCCATTTAAAGCCCCCTGATGCACCCCTAGAGTAGAAACTCCATAAAAGTGACCCCATCTAAGAAACTATTCCCCTCAAGGTATTCAAAACTGATTTTACAAACGTCGTTAACCCTTTAGGTGTTCCACAAGAGTTAATGGCAAATGGAGATGAAATTTCAGAATTTCAATTTTTGGGCAAATTTTCCATTTTAATCCATTTTTCCCAGTAACAAAGCAAGGATTAACAGCCAAACAAAACTTAATATTTATGGCCCTGATTCTGTAGTTTACAGAAACACCCCATATGTGGTCGTAAACAGCTGTACAGGCACACGGCAGGGCGCAGAAGGAAAGGAATGCCATACGGTTTTTGGAAGGCAGATTTTGCTGGACAGTTTTTTTTGACACCATGTCCCATTTGAAGTCCCCCTGATGCACCCCTAGAATAGAAACTCCAAAAAAGTGGCCCCATTTTAGAAACTACGCGATAGGGTTGCAGTATTGTTGGTACTAGTTTAGGGTACATATGATTTTTGGTTGCTCTATATTACACTTTTTGTGAGGCAAGATAACAAGAAATAGCTGTTTTCACACCGTTTAGATTTTTTGTTATTTACAAAATTCATCTGACAGGTAAGATCATGTGATATTTTTATAGACCAGGTTGTCACGGATGCGGCGATACCTAATATGTATACTTTTATTTTATTTATGTAAGTTTTACACAATGATTTCATTTTTGAAGCCAAAAAAAAATCATGTTTTAGTGTTTCCATAGTCTGAGAGCCATAATTTTTTTTGTTTTTGGGCGATTACCTTGGGTAGGGTATGATTTTTGCGGGATGAGATGACTGTTTTATAGGCACTATTTTGGGGTGCGTGTGACTTTTTGATCTCTTGCTATTACACTTTTTGTGATATAAGGTGACAAAAAATGGTTTATTTAGCACAGTTTTTATTTAAAATTTTTTACGGTGTTCATCTGAGGGGTTAGTTCATGTGATAATTTTATAGAGCCGGTCGATACGGACGTGGCGATACCTAATATGTATACTTTTTTTATTTATGTAAGTTTTACACAATAATATAATTTTTGAAACAAAAAAAAATCATGTTTTAGTGTCTCCATATTCTGAGAGCCATAATTTTTTCAGTTTTTGGGCGATTATCTTAGGTAGGGTCTCATTTTTTGTGGGATGAGATGACAGTTTGATTGGCACTATTTTGGGGTGCATATGACTTTTTGATCGATTGCTATTACACTTTTTGTGATGTAAGGTGACAAAAAATGGTTTATTTAGCACAGTTTTTATTTTTTATTTTTTACGGTGTTCATATGAGAGGTGCAGCTGCAGAGCGGGTTGCCCGCTGTCAGTGACAGCAGGGCAACCCAGAGAGAAGGCAGGGACAGTTCCCAGGTGTCCCTGCCTTCTGGATCGCTGCATACACAGCGCTCACCGAGCGCTGTGTATGCAGAGCAGGAAGCGCCGTGACCAGAGAGTGCAGGAGCTGTGTGAGGTCTTTCAGAGACCTCGATCAGCCCTGCTCTGAGGCTGTACAGCGCAGAATTATGCTGTACAGCCTCTCTGGGGGGTGTATTTCTCCTGTAACTGGGGCTACTATGTCAGCCCCAGTTACAGGAGAAATCAACAGTGAAAAAAAAATGAAAAAGTGAAGTAAATGTCCCCCAGAGGTCTTGTATGACCTTATGGGGGACGAAAAGTGTAAAATAAAAAATAAATAAATAAAGGGTTGAAAAAATAAAAGAAAAAAAAGGTTTCACATGTAAAAAAAAAAATTCCCCAAGTAAGGAATAAAAAAAAATGTTAAAAATAGAAAAAATAAAATAGACATATTTGTTATTTCCGCGTCCGTAAAAACCAGCTCTATAAAAATATCCCATGACCTAACCCCTCGGGTGAACACCAAAAAAACCAAAAAAAAACGGTGTCAAAACAAGCAATTTTTGTCACCTTACATCACAAAAGGTGCAACACCAAGTGATCAAAAACACGTATGTCCCACAAAATGGTACCAATAAAACCGTCACCTCATCCCTCAAAAAATGAGCCCCTACATAAGAAAATCTCTCAAAAAATTAAAAAACTATAGCTCTTAGAACATGGAGACACTAAAACATCATTTTTTTGGTTTCAAAAATGCTTTTATTGTGTTAAAGTGAAACAATTAAAAAAAGTATACATATTAGGTATTTCGCGTCCGTAAAAACCAGCTCTATAAAAATATCACATGAGCTAACCCCTCAGATGAACACCGTAAAAAAAAAATTATAATACAGTGTCAAAACAAGCAATTTTTGTCACCTTACATCACAAAAGGTGCAACACCAAGTGATCAAAACGCGTATGTCCCACAAAATGGTACCAATAAAACCGTCACCTCATCCCGCAAAAAATTAGCCCCTACATAAGAAAATCTCTCAAAAAATAAAAAAAACTATAGCTCTCAGAACATGGACACATTAAAACATAATTTTTTTGTTTCAAAAATGCTATTATTGTGTAAAACTTTAATAAATAAGAAAAAGTATACATATTAGGTATCGCCACGTCCGTAACAATCTGCTCTATAAAAATGTCACTTGACTGAACCCCTCAGGTGAACGCTGTAAAAATAAATAAATAGAAACTGTGCTAAAACAACCAATTTTTTGGTCACCTTGCCCCATAAAGTATTATAATGAATGATCAAAAAATCATATGTACCCAAAAATAGTAGCAATTAAACTGGCACCTTATCCCCTAGTTTCCAAAATGGGATCACTTCTTGGGAGCTTCTACTGTAAGGGTGCATCAGGGGGCTTCAAATGGGACATGGCATCTAAAAACCATGTGGAGTTCCTTTTCTTCTGTGCCCTGCCGTGTGCCCATACAGCAGTTTATGACCACATGTGGGGTGTTTCTGTAAACCGCAGAATCGGGGTAATAAATATTGAGTTTTGTTTGGCTGTTAACCATCGATGTGTTAAAGAAAAAAATTTATTAAAATGGAAAATCTGCCAAAAAAGTGAAATTTAAAAATTTGATCTCCATTTTCCTTTAATTCTTGTGGAACGCCTAAAGGGTTAACAAAGTTTGTAAAATCAGTTTTGAATACCTTGAGGGGTGTAGTTTCTACAATGGGGGGGTCATTTATGGGGGTATCCACTATGTAGGCCCCACAAAGTGACTTCAGACCTGAACTGGTCCTTAAAAAGTGGGTTTTGGCAGTTTTCTTAAAAATTTGAAGAATTGCTTCTAAACTTCTAAGCCTTCTAACGTCCTAAAAAATAAAATGTCATTTCCAAAATGATGCCAACATAAAGTAGACATATGGGGAATGTTAAGTAATAAATATTTTATGAGGTATCACTTTCTGTTTTAAAAGCAGAGAAATTGAAATTTAGAAAATTGAAAATTTTTCTAAATTTTTGGTAAATTTGGGATTTTTTCATAAATAAAGGTGAAATATTTTGAGTCAAATTTATGACTGTCATGAAGTACAATGTGTCACGAGAAAACAATCTCTGAATGACTTGGATAAGTAAAGGCGTTCCAAAGTTATTACCACATAAAGTGAGATATGTCAGTTTTGCAAAATTAGGCCTGGTCAGGAAGGGGGCAAATGGCCCAGATGGCAAGTGGTTAAGGACTCGGGAAACATGCCGTACCGGTACGTAATGCGTCCCTAAGGGGTTAAGATGGCAACTGCGCTTCTGCCTTCTCGCAGCTTACCAAGAACAGCGCGGTATATTGTATAGCAACTGTGCTTGGTTTCACAGCTCAGTCCCATTCACTTCAATGAAGCTTAGCTGCTCCTAAGCCATGTGACCGATGAACATAGGGTCACCTGGCCTAGGCAAAGCTGGAGAAAGTTGCGGTGCTAATGCGAGTGCCACTGCCTTCTCAATCAGCTGATCGGCAGTGGCCCTGTGTATCAGACCCCCACTGATCAGATAGTCGGGAAAACCTCTTTATGGTTTCCTTTCACTGGAACTAAGGTGCCTAGGCCAACCCCTGAAAACAACCTTATTATCCTTCCTTCTCAAAACTTTAGAGCTGGCACAATTCAGTCAGGCAGGTAATGTTCCCTCCAGCATTCACCAAACCCAGACTCGTCCATCAGACTGCCAGACAGAGAAATATGATTCATCACTCCAGAGAACATATTTCCACTGCTCAAGAGTCTAGTGGTGGCATGATTTACACCACTCCATCTGGGGAAACCCATGCCATGAAGCTCCCAGCACACAGTTTTGTGCGCCAGAGGAGGTTTGGAGTCCTGCACAGTCAGCTTTGTGTTGGTGACTTACGCACTGTGCGTCAGAACACTCGGTGACCCTGCTCTGTAACTTTACGTAGTCTTCACTTCGTGGCTGACTTGCTGGGGTTCCTAAATGCTTACACTTTGAAATAATACCACTCACAGTTGATGGTGGAATATCTAGGAGGGAATAAATAGGAGCTGAATGAAACACCTGAATTCAGTGATTAAGAGGTGTGTCCCGATACTTTTGTCCTAATAGTGTATTTGTATGAATTTAAAAGGAGAGATGAATGAAAGGTGTCTGAACTGCTTCTCTGAGATCACTATAACGGCACTGAAAGAAGGAAGAGAGCAGGGAAGCTACTGAGCATGTTAGTCCACGATTGAATACAGGAAAAGGTGGAGAGCTACCAAGGAAGAAAATGTAATGTACAAACTTACAATATTTTTATTACATGTATATTGAAATAATACTTCATATGGAATGTCCTATTCATTGAATAATAATGCATTTTGTGGGATAACCTGTTTAAGGAAGACAACTGTGTGGCAGAAGTCAAAACAGCTCAGGGCAGTCCTACACTAAAAGGATAATATAGCTGCAGCAAATTTACGTGTGCATCATATTGTATCCCATAATGAGACTAAAAGTAGCATTCTGCGTTGTGAGCCGCTCTCACCAAGTCTACGAAAAGGAGGTGTTTTGAGGGCAGAGCAAAGGCGAGGTCATCGTCCCCTGCAAATTCATCATTATTTCTGCCAGAATCTGGTTTAAATAATGATTGGGGATCCGGAGGAAGAAGGTAATTTAAGACTGCATCTCGTCATAAATTACATGCCTCCTCCAGAAGTGTGGGTCTTGTCAAAGCCGCAGTAGCACACACCGGCCTTGAAAAAGCAGGTCCATGGTTCTAGAGGGCAGGTAAGTCATCATTTTAGGTCCCAAACCAAAAAAAACATTTTTGTTCTGCTCTAAAAGATAACTATTAAAGTGAAGAGTTAAACAGTTCACATATCACTCCTGTGCTGCTGCTCCAATGATTGATGCAAGCACAGAGGCTCTTCTTCCGCTACAGGAGCAGCGACTGCACGTGCGTCACTGCACTTCCAGGTAGTGGTGCGTGACAATTCGTTGCTCCAGTAGCGAACTTTTAGCAGTGGCACAGGTGTAAGATTGTCAGGACTGGCTGAAATGTCCGGCCCTGCCAATCAAGCATTAGGGGGAGTATCCTCAACTTTGGGAACACCCTGTGACAGGTGCAGAACTCTGCTTCATGAGATGAATTGATTCTTATGAATCAATTCTCTCATCTCTAGTCTCAACCTCTGCGATAAATTAGGGATTTATTTTATGGGACCAGAGAATAACCACATCACATTATTAAAGGAATTGGCAGAACTCGTCATATCTATTTTACTCATAATCATCAATCTCAAACAAGCATAATGCCAAAGATGCACAAGCTCTGCAGAAGTAACCAGTCTATAAATGTATTCTTATGGGCTCTATGGTAAACGTTCATTAAGGGATAGTAAAAAGACGCTTAAAGGGATTCTCTGCTTTGGACAATTCATTTTTGATAAAGGGATCCCTCAACAATAAGCTGATTAAAACATATCGCGCTGCTTGGGCCTCCAGCAATTAGTTTTAGGGTACATTCACACAACCATATATATATTTTTTGCGGTCCAAAAAATACGCATGGTGTCCGCATTGCATTCATTATTTTACGGACCCAATTCTCCACGTTGCAGACACGTATAGGACATGTTCTATCTTTTGCGGAACGGATAAATAGATGCAGAAAGCACACAGACCGCTAAATATATATGTTAGTATGCATCCTTAATATGTAATGAAACTGTGCAGTTATTCATCTGCCCTGCAGCGCCATCACAGGAAAAAAGAAGCATTACCCAGATCCCACTGAAGTCAGACAGTCCATGTGCCAGGTCCTCCAGAGTGAGAGATCTTCTTTGTAGCTGCTTTCTGCTCTGGCTAATAAATAAAAGGTTCCCTCAATTATCTTAGCCTTCCCTAATTAGCATCTGAGAAAATTTGTTTTCTGATCCAGACAACCTATTTACAGTGATTATACCTTCATGCAAAGGAAGTAGCCATTTTCAACTTTTTGCAATTTAGTAAACACTTGAGTAGGTACTATTACCTCAAGATAAAGTAGTGAACATACCTGCAGACATGTTTTTGAACTTGCTAACTATCCTAAAGACCACCTCTCCCTCACCTAAGGGTACTATCACACTAGCGTTTTTCTTTTCCGGCATAGAATTCCATCCTAGGGGCTCTATACCGGAAAAGAACTGATCAGTTTTATCCCCATGCATTATGAATGGAGACCAATCCGTTCAGGATGTCTTCAGTTTAGTCTTTTTGACTGTTCAAGACGGAGATAATACCGCAGCATGCTGCGGTTTTATCTACGGCCAAAAAAACGCTTTGCCTGAACACTTTTCCATAGGAATGTATTAGTGCCGGATCCGGCATTCAAAATACCGCATTCAAAATACCGCAATGCCGGATCCGTCTTTCCGATCTGCGCATGCGCAGACCGAATTTTTTTTTTAGAAAAATTTATATTCCGGATCTGTTTTTCTGGATGACACCGGAAACACTGATTCGGCATTTCAATGCATTTGTAAGATGGATCAGGATCCTGATCAGTCTTACAAATGCCATCAGTTGGCATACGTTTTGATGGATCCGGCAGGCAGTTTCGGCGACGGAACTGCTTGCCAGATCACTTTGCCGCAAGTGTGAAAGTACTCTAAAGCCTGTATTACACTGCATGATTTTTTGGCGGATAATCACTAACGAGCATTCGCATTAACGGTCGTTAGCGATCATCTTGTAGTGTAATACTGCTGCCGATGAACGAGCAAACTATCATTGCTCGATTATCGGGCAATCCAAATCTTTTGACATGCTAAAAAATTATTGTATGCAGTCGGCAGATCGTGGTATCTAATAACAATATACCACTGCCCAATCAATATACAGCATGGGGACAAGCGATGGCATAGCGATCACTTCTTCCCATGCTGCGGAGCATGTAATAGCAATCATCTGGCTGTATAATACAGCATTACAGAATAATTGGGTAGCACAGATATTGGTAGTATATACGTTGTATCCATTAGTTACGGTCATGCTGTTTGAAATTTGTATACAACAAATACCTATTTACGTGTACCATTTTAGGCTACATTCACACGACCGTATAAATGAGTCCGCATCCGTTACGCAATTTTGCGGAAACGGTGCGGACCTATTCATTTCTATAAGGCCGCAAACGATGCGGACAGCACACTGCACACATGCGGACAGCACACATTTGCAGACAGAACACCCGCAAAAAAAATAGAACATGCCCTATTTTTGTCCGCGTCTGTGGAAAAGAATAGGCATTTTCTGTGATAGCGGCGGCATGTGTGGTCCGCAAATTGCAGAACGCACATGGGGCGGTATCCGTGTTTTGCGGATCCGCAGTTTGCGTATCTGCAAAACACAATGTACGTGTAAATGTAGCCTTAGACTGTGGACTACATTTTAAAGTACTTATTACACTTTTGATCTCCTATTCCTATCTTTTCATATTAGTAGAGTTTAGTGGATTTTATTTTACTTTTTAAAATTTAGGTCATAGACAACTGTTTTTCAACTGATTATTATAATACATGTTTGAAATTAAATGCACAGATAGGGACGGTTTTATTGTGAATATTGTCAGTGCTGAAAAATTGCCATACCAAGGACAAACCTTGTCATGATGTTTGAAGTAAGAACAGATGGAATATATGTAAAAATACAAGAAATATAATTGGATTGCACATCCTCAATACTATGCTTTTATCTAACTGCTTCTCAGCATAATTAACATCGCTTCTCATCGTAATTTATCGTATACCTACACCTATGCTGCATGCTGTACATGAGGCATTAGTATACAATTTGATCAAAAAGCATAGGCCCACTCACTGCGAAAAGGTTGCCTCTTTAAATGGGACCCTATTCTAAATTTGGCGCAGCACTGCACGGCGACCACTGATGCCGCAGCACCACCCCAGTAGGCAGCGGAACCCAGCAGTCAAACAGCGCCCCCGCTGTCTAACAAAGCCACCCTGGCACTGGGCCCCACCAACCCACCAGGACAGCACCAAAGCAACCATGTCTGCCGTGCAGTACTGCACCATGTGAACAGGTGTGGAACTCACCCCATCACACACTCTCACCATGTGAACAGGTGTGGAACTCACCCTATCACATACTCTCAGGAACTCCAACTGAGAGGTAGGAATTTATACCCTTAGGCCTCTTTCACACGGGCGTCATGTTTTAGGGCCGGATAAGATGCGGGTGCGTTGCGGGAAAATGCGCGATTTTTCTGTGCGAGTGCAAAACATTGTAATGCGTTTTGCACGCGCGTGAGAAAAATCGGCATGTTTGGTACCCAGACCCAAACCCGGACTTCTTCACAGAAGTTCGGATTTGGGTTAGGTGTTGTGTAGAGTTTATTATTTTCCCTATAATAGCATTCTTAATACAGAATGCATAGTACACTAGGGGCTGGAGGGGTTAAAATAAATAAATAAATAATTTAACTCACCTTAATCCACTTGTTCGCGCAGCCCGGCTTCTCTTCTGTCTTCATCTTTGCTATGCACAGGAATAGGACCTTTGATGACGTCACTGCGCTCATCACATGGTCCATCACATATCTTTTACCATGGTGATGGATCATGTGACGGACCATGTGATGAGCGCAGTGACGTCACCACAGGTCCTTTTCCTGTGCACAGCAAAGATGAAGACAGAAGAGAAGCCGGGCTGCACGAGCAAGTAGATTAAGGTGAGTTAAATTATTATTATTATTTTTTTTAACCCCTCCAGCCCTATTGTACTATGCATTTTGTATTAAGAATGCTATTATTTTCCCTTATAACCATGTTATAAGGGAAAATAATAATGATCGGGTCCCCATCCCGATCGTCTCCTAGCAACCGTGGCGTGAAAATCGCACCGCATCCGCACTTGCTTGCGGATGCTTGCGATTTTAACGCAGCCCCCATTCAGTTCTAGGGGGCCTACGTTGCGTGGAAAATGCACAAAGAGGAGCATGCTGCGATTTTCATGCAACGCACAAGTGATGCGTGAAAATCACCACTCATCTGCACAGCCCCATAGAAATGAATGGGTCCGGATTCAGTGCGGGTGCAATGCGTTCACCTCACGCATTGCACCCGCGCGGAAATCTCGCCCGTATGAAAGGGGCCTTATGCAGACTCCTGCTAATTAAAAGCACCTGGGCTGAATGGGGAGGAGTGCTGATACCAGGAGGGAAAAGAGCGTAGACTCTACAATACATGTAAAAATACAAGAAAAATGTTTACATGTATTGTAGAATCTATGCTCTTTTCCCTCCTGGTATCAGCACTCCTCCCCATTCGGCCCAGGTGCTTTTAATTAGGGTATATATTCCTACCTCTCAGTTGGAGTTCCTGAGAGTATGTGATAGGGTGGAGTTCCACACCTGTTCACATGGTGAGAGTATTTTGATGGGGTGAGTTCCACACCTGTTCACATGGTGCAGTACTGCACGGCGGCCATTGTTGCTTTGGTGCTGTCCTGGTGGGTTGTGGGGCCCAGTGCCAGGGTTGCTTTGTTAGACAGCGGGGGCGCTGTTTGACTGCTGGGTCCCGCTGCCTGCTGGGGTGGTGCTGCGGCGTCGGTGGTCGCCCGTGCAGTGCTGCACCAAATTTAGAATAGGGTCCCATTCAAGGAGGCAACCTTGTCGCGGTGAGTGGGCCTATGCTTTTTGATCAAATTGTATACTATTGCCTCATGTACAGCATGCAGCATAGGGGTAGGTATACGATAAATTAAGCTGAGTAGCGATGGTAATTATGCTGAGAAGCAGTTAGATAAAAGCATAGTATTGAGGATGTGCAATCCAGTTCTTTTTCTTGTATTTTTATATACAGATGGAATGTATACAGTTCATCTGTGGAATATTACTATTAGGGTTGGTTATGTGACAAAGGCTTGATGTCATGCGTGAGAAAAAGGTGATTATGGCTAAATAGTATTACAGAAACATTTTTATTTTGTGTGTAAACGTATCAGATACATTTTATTAGCTGTTGTTTATTCGTTTTTTCCCAACTGGTCATTTCTTTCCGGTCATTGCTGATTAAAATTAACCTCCATGTTGGACATTTTTGTCTGCAACTCACGTTACGAACAGCGAATTTCTGCCTTATCAGGGCATGCCACATGGGTTTTTCCATTTTTGAATCTGAGGATGTTCACCTATTTTTAGTCAGATATCTGCCAAGTGTTCTTTGATTGATTGCCTATCACTTGGCTGGTTTCGTCTCATGTCTTTAGTCATCTTAACCCTGTCATCCCTTTAGAACTGTTTTAAACCATTTATAATATAGAAAGATTGAAAAATTCAACAGTGAGTAGCCATAATTTAACTTTCCTGGCCTCTACTAAAACACATGGCAATAAAGCTATCAAGGATTTCAGTGGTAAACTTTTTGTGTTTTTGTCCAGAATCAGGAGTTCCAGTTCACAATCCTTTTACAGAGTTCAGTAAAAAGGAACTATGATTGATAATTGCTTTTTTACAAAGTAATCAGTTTTCCATTCAGCATGGAGGCAACTATTACCACAGTAGATAGTTGGCTGACTATATGCCTTAATAAGACTTAGAGTTTGTCCAGGAATAAATAATTTCTAACAGGTGGTGGCAGCGTGCCTCCCCTACTGAAAGGATCATTCTTACCTGTTTCCCTGCTGCTCCGGTCCTCCGTGCTGACTCCCACATCTCCGTCTTTCAGCCTGGGCTTTGTTTTCTTCTTCTTCAGCATGGGCATGGTCACCTGATCCTCTTCAACAGTGGCTTCAGTGGTGACATGTCTCTTGCGGAAGCCAAAAAGTTCAATCTTCGTTTCATCAGACCAGAGAATCTTGTTACTCACAGCTAAAATAGTCCTTTAGGTGATTTTTTGCAAACCTTTATATATATATATATTTTTGTTTTTACTCAGGAGAGGCTTCTTTCTGGCCACTCTGCTATAAATTCCAAATTGGTGGAATGCTGCAGTGATGGCTGACCTTCTGGAAGTTTCTCCCATCTTCACAATGGATCTTTGGAGCTCAGGCAGAATGACCATTGGATTCTTGGTCACCTGTATTGCCAAGGCCCTTCTCCCCTGATTACTTAGTTTGGTGGGGGTCGCAGCTCTTGGAAAAGTCCTGGTTGTTCCAACCCTCTTCCATTTAAGAATTATGGAGGCCACTGTGCTTTTGGGAGCTTTCAGTGCAGGAGAATTTTTTTCTATCCTTTTCCAAATATGTACCTGCACACAATCCTGTCTCTGATCTCTACAGGCATTTTTTTCCCCTCCTCATGGCTTTGCTTTTGCTCTGATTTGCATTGTCAGATGGGAGACTTCATATAGATAGGTGTGTATTTCAAAATCATGTCCAATCAACTAAATTTTCTGCAGGTGAACTCGAATCAAGGTGTTTAAATGTCTCAAAAAATGACCAAGAGAAATGGGAGGCCCCTCAGTGGTAAATTTCCAGTGTCACAGAAAAAGGTCTGAATACGTACAGTGAAATTCAAAAGTTTGTGCAAGCCTGGTCAAAATTACTGTTACTGTAAAAGTTAAGCAATTTGAGGATGAAATGATATCCAAAAAGGCATAAAATTAAAGATGAAACAACTTTTTAAGCAATATCAGTGTATTTTGGTTTTGTACAATTTTGGAGTGAAAAACCTTGCAAAAGTATGGGAACTCAAGGAGATTTTAGCACTCGGATAAGATGGACCAAGGTCTCAGACCTTAAATGGCCTGTTAAGGGTTAAGACTTGTTCATAATCATTGTTAGGAAAGGCCAGCAATTGCAAATTTCAAAGCTTTATAAATACTCAGACTCCTCTTACCTTGTCCCAAAAACAGCAGCCATGGGTTCTTCTAACCAGTTGCCTAACACTCTGAAAATAAAAATTGTGAGTCCCAAAAAGCAGGAGAAGGCTATAAGAAGATAGCAAAACATTTTCAGGTTGTCATTTCCTCAGTTTGAAATACTCCTAAGAAATGTCAATTAACAGGAACAGTGGAGGTCAAGAGAATGTCTGTTTGTTGGATTGCTAGAAAGGCAAATAAGAACCCTCCAATTGACTACAAAAGACCTTCAGGAAGATTTGCAGACTCTGGAGTTGTGGTACACTGTGTTACTGTTCAGCGACACCTCCACAAATATGGTCTTCATGGAAGAGTCACCAGAAGAAAACCTCTCCTGCATCCTCACCACAAAATTCTGTCGGAAGTTTGCAAAAGAATATCTAAGAAGCCTCATGCATTTTGGAAACAAGTCCTGTGGACCGATTAGGTTAAAATGGAACTCTTTGGCCAGAATGAGCAAAGGTATGTTTGGAAAAAAAGGGTACAGAATTTAGTGAAAAGAATACCGATTACAGAATAAAATAAAACAGAATAGAATAAAAATTTCTAAAATTTTGTTTTACTTTAGGAGTATTGAGTGCAGATTGACAGGGAAAACGTATTTTTTTTAAATGTATTTTTCATTATTTTAGCACAAGGCTATAACATGAAATGTGATAACCGAGAAAGGATCTGAATATTTTCTGAATGCAGTGTCTCTTTCTCTTTATATATACTGTATATATATTACATATACATATTTATATAGGCTAACTTCATAGAAAGTGATTTTAATATGTTGGACCAGTGTCTATTTATAAGTAACTTTTTGAGATTATGTACATCTCAAAGCTTTGGCCAGAATATTGTTATTCCTTTTGTAGCAGTATAAAGGACAAAGCCATTATTTTTGGGTAGAAACATTAAATTGTGTTACGGTTTCTCGGAAAACTGGTCTGGACCACTTCAAAGGAATTTCCATACAGACATTCAGACAGGAAAAAATAAGTACAAAAGGAACTCACATCTCAATATCCTGAACAAGATTATCGTGAAATAAGGGTATGGTTTATGACCAAGGCTAGGTCTTCTTGAATGGCACCTGAGTTCACATGTGCCCCCGACTGCCTCTTCGTCCCCATTGACTATAATGGGGGCGGGGGTGGAGTACTTTTAGTCCGGCTGCCTCTCGCCTTGCGCTGCCGTGCCGCAGCCAGAACTCCGCCCCCGCCCCCATTATAGTCGATGGGGACGGAGCGGCAGTCCGGGGGGCACATGTGAACTAGTGACAGGACGATCCGACAGGCTGTTCACCCGCCGGAACAGCCTGCCGGAGTCCCCTGCCGCTAGTGTGAAACTATGAAACTAGCCTAACAGTGATTTTCTCAGGTGTTCAAATACTTATGTTCAGCAGTGCAAGACAAATAAATTCTTTAAAAATCATACAATGTGATTTCCTGAATTCATTTTTTTAATTCTGTCTCTCAGAGTAGGAATGCACCTACAATGTGAATTTCAGACCCCTCCATGATTATCTAAGTAGGAGAACTTGCAAAATCGCAGGGTATTCAAATACTTCTGTTCCTCACTGTAGTTGAGCACCTGAAATGGTGTGGCCAACATTGAGTACATTTACAGTATATACATGAATGATTGAATTTTTTTGGTGTGCATTTTTAGGGCATGTCTAGAAATTCGGCAATACTTTTGTAATTCTATAGGGAAGACTTCTTTATGATCTTATTAATCAGTTAATTAAATATCGGGGTGTTTGAAGGATCATCTTTTATATTACTGGCATATCTAGCTTTAGCTGTAGTGTGAAAGTTTAATTTATATTCTAACTCAACTTTTAAAATATCTTCTCACATATCATGAATGAGATGCAAGCTATGATATCTCATTTTGACTGGTATAACATTAATAATATGTAATAAAAGGAGAAAAGAATGCTTCTGCACAGCTCTTATACAGTAAGGCCTATTGCACATGGACGTTTTTTTTTTCCCGTTTACTGGACGTTTTTTGCGTTCCGTATACGGTCCGTATACGGAACCATTCATTTCAATGGGTCCGCAAAAAAAACGGAATGTACTCCGTATGCATTCCGTTTCCGTATTTCCGTTTTTCCGTTCCGTTTTAACATAGAACATGTCCTATTATTGCCCGCAAATCACAGTCCGTGGCTCCATTCAAGTCAATGGGTCCGCAAAAAAACGGAACACATACGGAAATGCATCCGTATGTCTTCCGTTTCCGTTCCGTTTTTTGCTGAACCATCTATTGAAAATGTTATGCCCAGCCCAATTTTATCTATGTAATAACTGTAATACTGTATATGCCATACGGAAAAACGGAATGGAAAAACGGAACAGAAACGGAAACACAACGAAACAAAAAACGGAACAACGGATCCGGTGAAAAACGGATCGCAAAACACTGAAAAAGCCATACGGTCGTGTGCAATAGGCCTAAGTCTGTGATTTTGCTTCTGTATTATGGCCAGAACACTTGACCCTGTCGCTCCCTGGTACTACTAAACTAAAATCAGTTCCCCATAAGGTTTTATGCTGATCGACGTTCTGTTCAGTAGACCCACAGGGGACCAGGTGCTTTCAACTTTAATGCAGACCTTAAAATGTGGCCATATTAAGCTTTTTTTAGCATCTAAAGGATAAAGCTAAAAATTTATAGTTCTAACTATGATAATATTTGTAGTCGGCCTTCTCAACAGTTTCTGTCTTGAAAATGCAGGGGAGGATTTTTTGTGTGTGAAAGGTACAACTTTTTTAGTCATTTAACCTTGACAAAAGTATATGCTGAATTATACAACAAGGATAGTAATGTTGTGACTGCTGCCGAGTGAGGAGTAAACATAAAATGTACCATATGGATTACAAATAAGGTATTATAAATTCTTTTAATCTGGCTTTGACATGTATAAGATTATCAAACATCTAAATGATGAAATGGTCATAAAAAATTATATTAATAAGTTTTACAGAATCTTAACATATACTCTGCTGCTGTGTTTCAGAAGGATGTTGAATTGGTTGTCGGCTCTGTTTTGCTGTGTGCCAAGAACAAGCTTTCACATTATTTCTAAGTTTATGGGTTGGGGCTCCAAACTTTTGTTTTCATATTTTGTTTATACATAGATCCAAACAGACAGGTTTGCTCATACAAAAATTTTTCCCCCACTGTTTAAAATCTGTGGATATTGATTAACTTGGATCGGTGAATAGATATTCAAAATTTGGTTGTTAGTAAACCATAATTTTAAAAGCAATTTTTCCATTTTGTTTTTAATCTCCCCCCCCCCCCTCTCAGAGTGTTTTAATACAGGGTTTTGAATTGCAGCAGATGCCAAATTTAGCATCTACTGAATCACTTAGAAATGAATGGAATGCGGTGACGAACCTTTATGTACTTTACAAAAAGATGTGCAACAAAGTGCGGAAGAACTCTAGTGTGAATGAGGCCTAGTATATACGATACAACAGTGTGCATCTAGTAAATCATTGCTTTTTCTCTAGATCTACTAGTCAGCTGTCAGTATAATAGGCAATACTGGACCCTAACATATAACAGGCAAATTATTTTTTTACTCCTATAGGAAAAAAAGTTCAGCTTATTTAATCTGATACCCAGTGATTCTTTCAATGCACGTGCCTAAATTAGTTCTCTATTTGTGATGCCCCTTGAGAGCAGCTCCCATTGAGAAGTGAACAAAGGCCATGACCCAGAGGTCAGAGAGTAACTGAGGAAGGTCTGACCTTCCTTTGTTGGGAGCTGCTCTGTTTTTTTGCCTAAGTAAAGATCACCAATACATTAACTAAAGAGGATTAAAAGGTTATACCCCTAGGGATCTGATTCAAGCAAGTGGCGAAATCCAGCACGCAGGACACTTTACATTGCGTTAGTGCTGGAGAGATTCACTTTTTCCAGCAATGTTGTCACATGAGAGTCATTGAGGCTAACAGAATTACTTTCCAGTACAAAACCGCACCCTGAATTCAGACGGATGCTGACTGTCAAAAAAGGCAGATGGATATATGATTGATAGATAGATATTGGATATATACTATATAGATAGATATAACAGGATATAGAGTTGAGATGACCAATATAGATAGATAGATAAATAACAATATAAGATGGATACAGATTATAATATAAAGGTATCGTAGAAAAATAGAATATATAAATTAGATAGATATATGATAGATATAAGATGGATTGATAGTAGATAGATAATATAGAGGTAAAAGCAGATACATAGGTATTAGATAGATAGAATAGATATGAGATCAATAGATAGGTATATGATAGATATAAGATGGATATACTTTAGATAGATAATATAGAGATAAAGCAGATACATAGATGATAGATAGAAGATAGATATTAGATAGATAATATAGACAGAAAGCAGATACATAGATATTAGATAGATAGAAGATAGATATTTAGATAATATAGAGATAAAGCAGATACATAGATATTAGATATAAGAAAACAATATTAGATAATATAGAGACAGCTAATAATACAGAATAGCAGAACTGAGTAACTAGTAATAAACAGAGGTTCAAGTCCTTAGGAAACATGACTCGGGGATCCAATAAGTAGAACAGCTTTTGGCCTTAAAAAGGCTCTGTTGCTGAGATGAAACTTTAAAACAATTTTTGAATAAAAATAACTTTTTTCGTATTTTTGGAGAGTGCTGCCTTTTTGCCTTATATGCCAGATATATATAGATATATAATTTTACAGATAAAGCAGATAGATTTGAGATAATATAGAGATTGATAGATAGATAAAATCATATAAGTAGTTTAATTGACGTGCTATGAAATTGGCCCTAGTGGGTGTATGAGAATGGGAAATTAGATTGTGAGAATATGGAATATGTGGAATATGTTCAGCTATATGAATGAATGAATACATAAACAAAAATAGATAATAGACTGATAGATAGTTAGCAAATAGATATAAAGACATGGGTATATAGAGAGAAATACATCTTTTCTGTGTAAAAATGTGGAAATCCTGCAGGATTTCAAATCCCACATACATTGTGTATATAAGCCTTCTGTCTTCTACCTTGTAACTTATATTTTTGTTATATGAAAGTATCCAAGGTGAAATTAATTTATTGACTGTCCAGCTGTCCAGTTTCTGTTATTTCCTATTCAGTTAATTCTTTTTTGAGCAATATGAACATACAAGAGAGTTTGAAAAAAATTACCAGAAAAGTAAAGGTGCAAGTTCATTGGTAAATAAAAAAAAAAAATATATATATATATATATATATATGTATATATATATATATATTGTATTATATATAGTATATACTGTATATATACAGGTGAAACTCGAAAAAATTTTTATATTGTGTTTTTTCAAAAAATTTAAGGATATGAATTAATGCAGTGCAGCTTAAAATTAGAATTTTGTGAAAAGGTTCAATATTCTAGGTTCAAAGTGTCACACTCTAGTCAGCTAATTAATCCATACCCCCTGAGCAAAGGGTACCTCAAAATTGTGACTTTGGTTTTTATAAGCTATAAGCCATAATCATCCAAATTATACAATAATAGGCTTGAAATATCTCGCTTTGCATGTAATGAGTCTCTCATATGTTAGTTTTCACCTTTTAAGTTGCATTACTGAAATAAAATGAACTTTACACGATATTCAAATTTTTCGAGTTTCACCTGTGCTCTGTGTGTGTGTATATATATATTTAATATATATAATATATATATATATATATATATATAAAAAAATGTGTTCATTAATAAATTCTACTTATAATTGTACTCCAACCAAAAAGCTGACACTTTAATCACAATTAATAACCCAATAAAAACCGTGGCCACTGGTTCCTAAAGTAATTCAATGTTAAAAATTATTTCAACATATTTGCTATGTTCCATGGGTTTAGAGTTTCCAGATGTAATTCTTAAGTTGTTCATCTAAAACAGTCACAAAAAAATATAACTTTCCCCAACTATTCAACTCCGTGCAGAGTTTTTGAAAGTGTTTGATACTGAATAGAATATTAACAAGTAAAATGTTGCCAGCCGTTCTTTTTAAGGGTTGTGCAATTGCCAAAACAAATATCACACTATACTGAGCACTCATATAAGTATTAGTATTAAGACCTCAACACTGCCATAGTCATTTGCCCCAAGTTGCAATAAACAAGTTGGCAATATGCCCATGTTTGCTTGTTAAATTCACTAAAGTACTGCTGCCAAATAAATGCCAATATCACTGCAAACATAAAAAAAATACCAATCCCACTACCAAAATTGTAAAAATTCTAATATTACTACTATGGCTCTATCTATCTATCTATCTATCTATCTATCTATCTATCTATCTATAGCATCACTACTGTTTCCCTGGGGAAAACTGCCTTAAAAAGTTTGATTCCCAATTCGTCAATAAATGGGTAATAGATCAGTATTAATATATAAGTCTTCGCACTCATCTTCTGCATATTCCATTCATTCAGCTATTTATAACAGATTCAGATCTTATAAAATGTAGGAATACTATTATAAATAGCTATTATAACTGATATATAGCTAAGACCTGCCTCCCCTTGAAAAATACAGTGACCTATCAGATACAAATAAGAGGGGATGCAGGTTTCCAAGTTTTGTGGCCAAGGAAAAAAAATTATCTAAAAATACAGTAAGAAAAATAATAATTTCAGTATCGGGGCACCAATATATACTCCCTTTTTCATGAACCATGAAAGTTCATAAAAAAAAAACTGTAAGATGTGAAATTCACCTAAAATGTCTACCAAAAATGAAAGTAAAACTTTCTGACAAAAAAAAGGTATATTACTTCTATTAAATATAATTTCCTCAATACTGTCCCAGCAAAAATAAAAAAAAAATAAATATTGGAACATATCTACACCTGCATGACACCTGCCTTGCCTTCTTTCCTATTACACATATTTTTATTTTACATTTTATTAACTTAATTGAGTGGCATTAGATTTCAGCTATTTGCCAACCGTTAGCCATAGAAACTTGTGATTCTAATAAATAATTAAAACTCGCCAATCTGTAACTGGTATACAGTAGCTATAATCTCACTATAGTAGTGTCATATTAAAATATTTATATTTGACTTCTATTTCTATTATTATTGTAGAATTAACTATACTGTATTTACGTTACCATCCATGCTATTTTACATACTGACTCTAGACTCATTGTGTACTTTTTGAATAATGTCCTTATACTTATTTCAACGCAAAATTTTCATTTGTGCTATTTTTATATAGATGCTATTCAAAATATAAGAAAAATTCAGGATGTTATTGAGTTTGATAAATATTAAATAAATATATAAAAATTTGAATAGATAAGAACATACAGGACAGGCATCAGGGGCTATGGTATGACCTACTTCATGCACACATATCATAATTTTTCTCTTTCTATACAATGCTCCAATTTTATGTTAAATATTACATTATTTTGGCAATAGAATAAAAAATGTAAAACTATAAATAAAACATGAACGATGGTCAGATGACATTTATAGCCATGAAAAGGATTCATATCAATTCAGTCATTTTTATAATTCCTATTACAATGTTTTTACTTAGGAAAAAATCCCTATATATATATATAAATGATAAGAAATATATTTTCACAATTAGCACAAAATAAATTGTAATGCTCTTATTAGTCTCACATTTCTGTCCTAATATCAAATATTACTTCCATTCACTGCAACGGGTACCTCTAAAGCCTAAAAAGTGACAATAACAACAAGGTCATATTTGCCCTGAATAATATTTCTAATTAATAATCAAGTCACACACTATTGCTACGATTCAATATTTTTTTTTTTTACTTTTTTTTCCTAACATTGGCATTTATTTGGAGAGACATAAATATTTTAATATTAAAAAAATATATATATAGTATTTATGCCAAGGAAATCAAACAAAAATTCCTTCAATTAACATATTAAAATGTAGCTTTAATGATGTGAATAATATTAACAATATCTTAGTTTTATTAACTTACATGAAGTTTTTTAGCTAGTAGTATCATCACTACAGGGACCTTCCACTGATTATGTATAAGGCTATAAATCTTTTATAATTGATGACTGCAACTATAAGTCATTTATAAGGGTGTGTGGATACCTATACATTGATAGTTTTGCATGGATGAAAATCTGATCCAGTTTCTCTGACTGGCAAGAATAAATAACATACAATAAAAAAGAAATATTAAAATATTCAGCAGGTACTTTCTAAATTCCTTGTATCAGCTTCCCAGTAATACAGATAGGAGAAAAATATATAGGTACATAGAAAATAGGCACTGTCATGTTCATGTGGTATAATATAATTAACAGTAATTTTCCTCATAGTTTCCTTACAGGTTGTTCAGATGGATTATTTTTTACAATATTGCTGATTCTGATCTTTAACCAACATATGATATGTATAACTGTGAATTATTCTTTGTCATCAAGCTAAATTCTTATTAATACTGCACCCTAAATTAATATTTTTTGACCCTGAATTACATGAACAAATGTTGATAGACATATAGATACAAATAAAAAGATAGGTATATAGACATATAGCAAAAGATAGATATGAGATAGGTAGATAGATATGAGATAGATAGATAAGACGTATAGAAAGATAGATAGAAGATAAAGAGATATGGGATAGATAGATAAGAGATGTAAAGAAGGATAGATAGAAGATAAAGAGATATGATAGATAGATAGATAGATAGATAGATAGATAGATAAGAGATGGATCGATAGAAGATACATTAGATAGATATGAGATAGATAATATAGATATGATAATAGATAATAGATAGATAGATATAGATAGATATGATAGATAGTAGTTAGATAGAAGATAAGATGGATAGATAGAAGATACATTCGATAGATATGAGATAGATAGATAATAGATAGATAGATCTGAGATAGATAGATAATAGATAGATAGTAGATAGATAGATAGATAAGAGATGGATAGATAGAAGATACATTAGATAGATTTGAGATAAGATAGATAGATAAGAGATGGATAGATAGAAGCTAGAGATATTAGATAGATATGGAATAGATAGATATAGAGAGCTCTATATAAACATATAGCTAGAGATACAGACAAAAATTTACTTACAGTAGATATATAGATAAATTCTATGTCACTTTCTATTGTCACTTATCATTAATCTTAAGTTAAAAAAAAAGTATAATTTGGCAGTTAATACAAATTTACCATATCATTCGTGGTTTAGAAATTTCAAAATGTGAAGTTTTAACCCCAGTTTGACTTTTAAGAAAACTCTCCATAATTATTATTTTTTGCTGTAAAAACTGTGCGTGTGTATTGCGAGGTGGATAAGGATAATCAAAGAGCATTCTGTGACCTTTGGCAGCTTTGTCTACTGCAACTGTTATAACTTATTCTATAATAACATGAGACTGTCACAGAATGGGTTAAAGTTAAAGTGTTAAGGTATTTGCAAAGGTGAATCTACTGCATTGTCAGGACTTTGTACTTATCACTCTAACTTAATCCCAGTTTTCTCCCAGCCGGCCATTCAAACTGTGTCTAACTGCCTCTTATATATCTCCCGACACTCATTATACAGCCATACAAATCGTAACCCGTGCTGGAGGGATTGTCACTATGGGCTTCCAGCAGTATGTACTGTCAATTTTAGCTCCAGGCTGACATTTAAGCTATTTATTTTTTATGTGTTTTTTTAATCTCACTTTTTGGTCTTGATTACAATGGCACTGATACAATAGTATTTTGCCTTTTAAATTTACATAAAGTTTTAAGATATAAAAAAAAATGGCCTATTAAGTATAGGAAAAAGGAAAGCATTACTATAGATTTTCTTTTATAAGAGATAATACATCAAAAAATATAATTCAGCCAAATATTATGGGTCAGACAAAAAAGAACAGGATTAACTTTCTATAAATAATTCCAAGTCAAAGGGGGTTAAAAATTTGACATTTGACGATATAATACAAATATGTAAAGCGACTTTGTTAACATGAGCATTATTATAACATATCTACATGAATATACCAACATTTATTTACAAAAAATTGTAAAGCCTTTTTATAAGTGATTATAAGTATAATAATAATAATTATTATTATCACTAATACATGCTCCTCAGGGCGCAGAGGCTACGATAATCCATTGAAATTCCCCGCTAAAAACACTTCCGCAGAAAATTTTTATCTATCTCTCTATTTCATATCTTATTGTGTGTATCTATCTATCTAATATCTATCTGTCTATCTATCTGTCTATGTATATATCATATCTATCTAATATCTATCTACCAAGTCAAAGCGGCTGGGCAGCACCTGCAAACAATAGTAGAACAAAAGTAGAAAAAAAGGGGTGCCAGCCGGCTGTGGTGGTGATCCTCCCGTCAAACCCATAAATGAAAAAGGAAGTTCCACGACGCTTCCCAAAAATAGATACATGTTTATTTCACCAGATGCAACGTTTCGGTTCTCCCTTTGGAACTTTTTTCGAGCAGTGACCGTCACTGCTCGAAAAAGGTTCCAAAGGGAGAACCGAAACGTTGCATCTGGTGAAATAAACATGTATCTATTTTTGGGAAGTGCAGTGGAATTTTTTATCTATCTATCTATCTATCTATCTATCTATCTATCATCTATCTATCTATCTATCTATCTATCTATCTCAATCTATCTATCTATCTATCTATCTATCTATCTATCTATCTATCTATCTATCTATCATCTACATCTATCTATCTATCTATCTATCTATCTCATATCTATCTATCTATCTATCTATTCTCAATCTATCTCATACTATCTATCTATCTATCTACTCTATCTCATATCTATCTATCTATCTATCTATCTATCTATCTATCTATCTATTATCTATCTATCTCCTATCTATCTATCTATCTATCTATCTATCTCATGTCTATCTATCTATCTATCGCATGTCTATCTATCTATCTATCTATCTATCTATCTATCTATCTCATATCTATCTATCTATCTCATATCTATCTATCTCCTATCTATCTATCTATTATCTATTATCTATTTATCTATCTCATGTCTATCTATCTCATGTCTATCTATCTCATATCTATCTATCTCATGTCTATCTATCTCATGTCTATCTATCTATCTATCTATCTATCTATCTATCTATCTATCTATCTCATGTCTATCTATCTCATGTCTATCTATCTCATGTCTATCTATCTCATGTCTATCTATCTCATATCTATCTATCTATCTATCTATCTATCTATCTATCTCCTATCTATCTATCTATCTATCTATCTATCTATCTATCTATCTATCGATCGATCTATCTATCTATCTCATGTCTATCTATCTCATATCTATCTATTATCTATCTATCTCATATCTATCTATCTATATCTGTCTGTCTAGCTGCACAGCTAGAATCAATGGTGTTTTGTAAAGACACACCATTCTCAATACAGGGAAGATATTTCTGCCATAGTGTTTATTGGACCAATAATATCAGGATATACAAATATAATTACTATAAGGTTTACTGTGTATGTTCCCCTTTAAATGTCTTATCTATCTAATTTTGCAAAATAATGATTCTTTTAGTTCATATTCCACTATTATGTATACTTTTGGCTGACTGCTCCAGAAATCAGGTTTCCCCTCGGTAGTGGACTGAGCAGCCATGTAACAGGCTTCTAAGCTGGTAGAAAAAGAAGTTTGCTTTATTTTCAGCAGCCGAAGTGGAAGCTTCCTTCCGAAAGTGGAAAAATGCACTGAAGAGCAGCAGTTTTAAAAGAAGAATCTACTTTTTCCTTGATGGCACTGAACCCCACCCCATCTGCACTAATCTATCTCCTGGTGAATGTGATTCTCCTCATTACTTGCTCTTTCTTCCATTACTCTCAGGGTTACATCAGCAGCTGGATCATTGCTGTAAAGGAACTAAATGTCGGTTTGCGTTTTCTCCATATTATCTGAAAGTTCATAGTCTGCCAAAATTATTGAATGCTTTACTTTCACTTTTGATACATGGATATTGCCTGGGAAACAGAGACCGCTTTTATATCGCCTATTCCAAGCACATTCCATTGTCTGTATATATGCAAATGTAGCAGAGCTGACTTTGTCATTTAACCATTTAAGAACGTATCATATGGACAATGATAACTCCATGCGCACAATTGTATTACAGCTCTATTTAACCACCAAGTTGTAATACAGCGCCCATGGAAGTCAGGGGACCGTACTGTTCCTCCGTATGACTCTGATCGTATACAGAGGTTGTTCCTGGCAGAATCCACTAGGTGCCATGTACAGATTAGCAATGAGTGAATTGGTTTGTCCTGCTACGAACAACTCCGAATCGTTCATCAAATTAGCGGTACTGTGGCCGAGGGACTGTATTTATAGCGCTGTTAAAATGGATTATTCTGATGAAGCCAGATTTAGATGGCTGCCGGCCTTGCAAGACCATTTAATCTGCGCATTGCGCCGTTACTGTGAGTAGCGGTACATGCATGAATATACTTCATTACGTATCCGAACCTTGGATTTGTGGCATATGCCACAATCCTAACGAACTCATGTTCGGATTTGTAATGAAGTATATTTATACATGTGCCGCTGCTCACAGCAACGGCGCATGCTCGACATTAAAATGTCGGCAGTCATCTCTATCTTGACCTCATCGGAAAGAAACCAATTTAACAGCGCTATAAAGTCAGTCCTTTGGCTACAGTAAAGATAATATGGTGAAGGAATCGGGTTTATCTGTAGAGGGAACCGATTCATTCATCACTAATCTATGGCAACCAATGGAATAGATGGAATCTGACTAGAATAACCTCTGCGTGAGATCGGAGCCATAAAGAGGAACAGTACGGTCCCTAGACTTCCATGGGTGCTGTATTACAACTTGGTGATTATATGAAGCTGTAATACAATCGTACCCTACCATGAAATACCATAAGATATGGCACCGGTTTATGTAAAACTACATATATATATATATATATATATGAAAGGACAAACTTAGCTCTGCTACATGTGTGTACATTAACTGCTGCAAGCTAATCTTATGAGACCAGATTCCTTAAAATTGTCGTGATCCAAAACCATTTAAAGCACGTTGAAAGGGGCATAATGCACAATTCACTATTCGTGAATTTTCCTGTGCCACCTTGACCCTCAACCCAACACCCTCTGTCAATTGAAGGCACATTTTGTTATCTGCCTGGCATGGTTTAAGCAAATATTCTTTGTCAAAGCAGTTTGCTGAACACTAAGAGAGCACTTAATTAAAAGGCAATATTAATAATAATGGTCACAGACTCGGTATAGCAGTGTGGTATCCCCTATACAATATATGGCAGAACTGTATGGGCATGGCACATATAAGACAAAGGCCTGTGCCGTCGGAGAGGCCCACTGGTGTTTATAGCCTATCTGGAGACTCTTGCTGCAGTCTGCGCCCCAGAGTCTGTCAGAAGTATGTATGAATATTCATGTGGAGCCTGCACCTTGCCAAAAGTAATATTTAACCTCTACGGTGTCTGTAGCTGACACACACACTGCATAAGAAACTTCATGCTGCAGCCTGAGGCACAGATTTACTAGTCCAGCGCATATCGAAAGACTAATGCTAAAGAAATAAGGCTTCATGTACCCTGATGTAGTACAGATCTATAATACTAAACCCACTGCAGTCCATACTGTGCCTCTAATTCTCTACAGAGTCACATGGAGGGTTTTTTTCTCATGGACAAGTTGCGTATCATAAGTGGTCCTTGGATGTCATTGGACCTTTTGCAAGAGCTGTATTGGGGCATCCATCTAAGGGCTCTGCGAAACGACCCAATGTTCCAGCAGTGCGAGCCCTGATGGATGAAAGAGGACCATCAGCCAACAAGTGAGCATTTTCTTGCTCAATGGCTGATCAGTTGCTTGATTACACGGGCCAACCATTCCCAACCATTGGCCCCGAAAATTGTGTAGTCTAATTGGGGCCTAGTTGTCAATGCCCTAAAATGCCACTGTATTTAAAAATGACAAGCAATAATAGGATGTATATATGGTACATTATGCAATGAATACACCTATCATCCATCAACCACCAGATCTGCTTTGATTCAGTGAAAGTGTCCAGTGGTATTGGGCACCAAATTATCTGCAGCAAATCCTTTAAATTCTGTCCTGTTCTTTCATCTTTCTATCTTAGAGGACCAAACAGGCTGGCCTTCACTTCCCATGCCCTTTAATGAACTGGAGGAATCCGTTACTCTGTTACCAGCTCATTGGTTGTCCTTCCTTGGACCACTTTTGGAGCACCCCACAAGCCATTTGAGAGATACCCATGACAGTTTGGTCCTCGTCAAAAACGCACTGGTCTTTATGCTGACTAGATACTTAGGGGATCATTTATTAAACAGAAATACGCCTATATTAGACATATTTGTGGTGCAGATTGCTATCACACCAAGTCTAAAAAAAAAGGGCATGGTGTGGGCGGGATGGGGACGGGCTGGCAGGCCCCTCTCATTTGCCATTTTCTACTCCTGTTTTAGATGTAGAAAATGGCCTGAATGTAAGACAGCTAGGAAGCTGTCTTGTGTTTAGAATCGGCGGTGTATACGCAGAAGTTATGTAGAGGCCTGTGCCGCTACATAACTCCGGCAGATCCACCGCCAGTGCAGGGCCTTATTAAGGCCAACGTCTTAAATGCCGGTCTTAATAAATGTGCCCCTTCGTGCCTTGACATGGACCATTCTTAAGAGAGCCTCAATGTTATTTTCTTCACCTGCCAGTGAATGTTAATGTTATGGCTGATCGTGAGGTAACTATATCTAGCATATATCTAGCATCAAATGTCTTCTTATGTGGCTAGGTGGACATTGATAATGGGCTTGGTTGTTATTGTAACCCCTAATCTCACTGTTATACATATTTCAATACAAAGGGGCAAATTTATTAAGATACATTAAGATTAATAAGGCCCTGCACTGGCGGTGGTTCCGCCACAGTTATGAAGAGGCGCAGGCCTCTACATAACTTCGGCGCATCCATTGCCGCTTCTAAATGTAAGCCAGATTCCTTGCTGTCTTACATTTAGACCATTTTCTATGCCTAAACCAAGTGTAGAAAATGGTAAATGAGATGGGCCTCCTGTCTAGCCCGCTTCCATGCCACGCTCACTTTTTTTAGACCTGACGTGAGCGGGGAAAAATCACAGATTGCAGCGCAAAGAACCTTTGCACCGCAATCTGCGCCAGAAAATATATAGGCGCATATCTGTTTCATAATGGCCCCCAAATTGTTCAGATGGGAGTACCGCTAGCACCACAAGTGCTCTTAGCTCCCCCGGTGGTCACGCCATGACCTATTATACACCTATGAAATAAATGTGCAGCACAATGGACCACAATGTGCATTTTTTTTATAATTACAGTTATTACTATTTCAAATCATATTTAAAAAATTCCATAATTTCCATTTTCTTATCTTCTGTCAATACAGGTAAATAACCCAACAGAAATGAAAACAAAGGCTGCAAGCAAGACAACTAACCAACTAACTAACAGCATGAATACAGAAGATAACTTCTTGGAATTGCATATGCTTATGAACACACTAAAATGGGATTTTAAAAAACCGCACTCAGGATATTTAGGCTACTTTCACACTTGCGGCAGAGAGATCCGGCAAGCAGTTCCGTCGCCGGAACTGCCTTCCGGATCAGGCAAAATGTATGCTAACTGATGGCATTAGTAAGACTGATCAGGATCCTGATCAGTCTTAAAAATGCCTGATCAGTCGAAAAAATGCATTGAAATGCCGGATCCGTCTTTCCGGTGTCATCCGGCAAAAACGGATCCGGCATTTATTTTTTTCACCTTTTTTTCAGTCTGCGCATGCGCATACCGGAAGGACGGATCCGGCATTCTGAATGCCGGATCCGGCACTAATACATTCCTATGGAAAAAATGCCGGATCCGGCATTCAGGCAAGTCTTCAGTTTTTTTAGCCGGAGATAAAACCGTAGCATGCTACGGTTTTTCTCTTTTGCCTGATCAGTCAAAACGACTGAACTGAAGACCTCCTGATGCAAACTGAACGGATTACTCTCCATTCAGAATGCATGGGGACATACCTGATCAGTTCTTTTCCGGTATAGAGCCCCTGTGACGGAACTCTATGCCGGAAAAGAACAACGCAAGTGTGAAAGTAGCCTTATTTATTATTATTTCACAGTCGGTCTATTGATTCCATTGAGAACTTTGCAATGCTCTATTTCCCTTATGGTGGCGCTGTAGCGAAATGAAACACATGTTGCTAGCGTCCTCTGCAGATTACAACTGATCTCTGGAGGTTGCTGCAGTGGGACATCCGGTGATCACCTGACTATAGCGGGAATCTTTTAAAAAGAAGTGAATGTCCAAAGCGGGCAATTCCTTAAAGGTAATCTGTCACCAGTTTTATGATGTCCTAACAAAGGGCAACATAAACTACTACTTTGCAAAATGCTTTAACTGACTGACATTTTTCTAAAATCTTGTATCGAATAGCTCCAGTGCATGCCAATGAGTCCTGAGTATTTATAAGAATTCAGTTGGAAAAACTGTCAATGGAGAAAGTCAGAAGCTCATAAATATCAGGACTTGTTGGCATGTGCAGAAGCTGTTAGAGCCTAGCAGCAGAAAACTGGTGACAGATTCCCTTTATTAAATAGCCTCGTGTATAATGTGATGGAAAAATTAATCCAGTCAGCAAAGGAAGCAATATGGACAATCACAATACATTAGTTAGTGCCTTGTATTAACTTTCTCTACATGATAAATTCTATTTGCTGAAGTAATATGCATTGTGGCATCCTAATGTCTGTAGCTGAGGGAAGAGACTTAATAATAGCTGTAGTTGTTAGGCGACATATCCCTAGCATCCAGTCTGTCTTGAAGGGAATGTGTCATCAGAACATTACATCACATTATACACTGCTCGTTTCCATGGTTGTGACCACCTTGCAATCCATCAGTGGTGGCACATAGAGACGAGCGAATCGAAGCTGACAAAGTGGAATTAGTTCCGAATTTAAGGAAAAATTTGATTCGCACCAAATGCGAATTTCCTCACGCTTCGTGGTAACGATTCACATTTTTTCCTAAAATGGCTGCTGAACGTGTGAGGACATAGAGAAAGGAACTCTGGGAAAGTAGGATCACCCATACTCACATGCATGCAGCCAATCAGCAGCCAGCCCTGTGATGTCACAGCCCTATAAATAGCCTCAGCCATCTTAGATTCTGCCGTTTACCAGTGTACTTAGTGCAGGGAGAGACGTCTGCAGGCGCTAGGGACAATGATAGAAAAAAACTTTATTGTGCTAAAAAAAAAAACGATTTACAAGTGCAGGGAAAGATTATTCAAGGTGTAGGGAAAGTATAGCGAGGAATCAATGACAGCATTTATGTTGAACAGGGTTCAGTCGGGGAGGTGACAGCCTGGGTAATAGGAACCTTGCAGCACTGACTGGGGATCTAAATTGCCATTATACAGCTCTGTAATTCCAGCAAACCGTTCTTATTAGGGTGCAAGTGCTGTTTGATACAGGCATTAACAGGGTTTATTACAAGGAAATATTTCTACATTTTATTTGCCCTTGTGCGGTGCAGTTATATGTTCTAAAGCATTTTTGGCTTGTATTAGTGATAAAAAAAAGTGCTTTTTATTGCGTGTATTAGTGGAAAAAGAAAAAATATCTTTGCCGCCGAGCGGTGCAGTTATCTGTTTTAAAGCCCTTTTTTGCGTGTATTAGTGAAAAAAGGAAAAATATATTTTCCGCTTAGCGGTGCAGTGATACATTCTAAAGCCCAGTTTGCCGTATATTACTGGCGAAATAAAAATATATTCGCCGTTCATCGTTGCACTTATCTATTGAAAAGCCTTTTATGTTGTGTAAAAGTAGAAAAAAATGAAGGCCTAATTGCTGTTCAGCGTTGCAGTGAGATATTTTACAGCCCAGTTTGCCGTGTATTAGTGGCGAAATAAAAATATATTCGCCGTTCATCGTTGCACTTATGTGTTGAAAAGCCTTTTGTGTAAAAACAGAAAAAAAACTACAGCCTAATTGCTGTTCTGCGGTGCAGTGAGATATTTTACAGCGCAGTTTGGCGTGTATTACTGGTGAAGTAAAAATATATTCGCCATCCAGGGTTGCACTTTTCAGTTGAAAAGCCTGTTGTGTTCTGTAAAAGAACTAGGACCTAATTGCCCTTGTGCGGTGCAGTGCTATACTCCAAAGCCCAGTTTGCCATGTATTACTGGCGAAATAAAAATATATTCGCCATCCAGCGCTGCACTTATCTGTTGAAAAGCTTTTTATGTTGTGTAAAAGTAGAAAACAATTAGGGCCTAATTGCCATTCAGCAGTGCAGTTATATGTGGTGAAGCACTTTTCGCAGGATGGACCGAATTACGTAGTGGTGAAATTTTTTATGGGAAACAGGCTTTTTTGGGGAAAATTGATGGGTGATAGTAGACTTTCTTCTGTGTAAACCAAATTCCATTATCCTTTCATTGGTGACATTTTTTATTTCAACCATGTTTTCTTCGGGAAAATTGATGGGTGATTGTACACCTCCTTATGCGGTATGGACTGAATTAAGTAGTGGTGAAATTTTTTATGGGAAACAGCCTTTTTTGGGGGGAAAATTGATGTGTGATTGTAGACTTTCTTCTGTATGAACTGGATTCCATTATCCTTTCATTGGTGAAATTTTTTATTTCAACCATGTTTTCTTCAGGAAAATTGATGGGCGATTGTAGACCTCCTTTTGCTGTATGGACCGAATTGCGTCTTCATTGGTTTTGCAGTAAACATAATGAAGACGCTGATGACAACACACCAGCAGACTTTGCCTTTACCCTCTATTCACATTAAATCAAGCAGCTTCACTAAGTTGAAAACATTCATGTGTTTTTATCTGCTCCGTCGGCATTCGATCTCCACTGCACACAAGACCTGACAGGAGAGCCTCTGCTTTGGAGTCCAAGTCCAGTTTCTTAAGATCAGGGGTTCTATCAGAATTGTGTGTAACAATCTTGCTCTCTATGCAAAGCCATAACAAAAGTAGGCATACACATCAGAGGAAGCTGAAGCTGGTTGCCTGCCCCAATTTTAATTCAGGAGCAGTAAACAGCGGGAAGCAAATAGAGGTGGCTGAACTCCGCTGCTCTGTATCTTTTGTGAAGTCAATGTCTCCAGCAATGCCCCTCTCGCGAATTACAGCAAATACATTATTTTCTTGTAGAGACCTAAGAATTATGTTGGAGGCATGTAGTGTATGCAAGCCATGTGCGTCCCCTCTCAATTAAGGGCCTACTTGTCGTTCAGCGGTGCAGTTATATGTGGTTAAAGCCCTTTTTGCAGTGAATTTTTTTGTGACACTGGCTTTTTTTCGGAAAATTGTGAAATAGTGAATGTACACCTCCTTTTGCAGTATAAACCGAAGTACTTAGTGGTGAAATTCTTTGTGACACTGCCTTTTTTTTCGGAAATGTATGGGTGAGTGTACACCTCCTTTTGCGGTATGGACCGACTCACTTGGTGGTGAAATTATTTATGTGACACTGGCGTTTTTCGGAAAATGTATGGGTGAATGTACACCTCCTTTTGCGGTATGGACCGACGTACTTGGTGGTGAAAATTCTTTATGTGACACTGGCTTTTTTTCGGAAAATGTATGGGTGAGTGTACACCTCCTTTTGCGGTATGGACCGACATACTTGGTGGTGAAACTATTTATGTGACGCTGGCGTTTTTCGGAAAATGTATGGGTGAATGTACACCTCCTTTTGCGGTATGGACCAACTTACTTAGTGGTGAAATTCTTTGTGACACTGGCTTTTTTTGCAAAATGTATGGGTGAATGTATACCTCCTTTTGCGGTATGGAACGACTTACTTAGTGGTGAAATTCTTTATGTGACACTGGCTTTTTTATTTTTTTATTTATGGGTGATTGTACACCTCCTTTTGCGGTATGGGCCGAATTACGTAGTGTTGAAATTTTTTAGTTCAAAGTAAACTCCGCTGCTCTGTATATCTTGTGAACTCAATGTCTCCAAATATGCCCCTCTCGAAATTTACACCAAATGCATTATTTTCATGTAGAGATCCAAGAATTATGTTGGAGGCATATAGTGTATGCTAGCCATGTGCGAACCCTCTCATCACTCTCACGCTGTTCTGCACCTGGTTTGCCTGGGCGAACGGAGTCACACAGGGGAGGAACTGCTCAGTGTCCTTCATCAAGAAATCGATTCCTGGCTTTCTCCTCAACAACTCAAAATCGGAACCATGGTGACCGACAACGGGAAGAACATGGTGTAAGTGCTGCGTCAAGGAGGGCTGAGCCATGCACCCTGCATGGCACATGTGTTAAATCTGGTTGTCAAGCGGTTCCTGAAGTCTTCCACCCATCTGCAAGACATTCTAAGAATGGCCAAGAAACTTTGCATGCACTTCAGCCACTCGTACACTGCAAAGCACACCCTCCTTGAGCTGCAGCAGCAGAACGGCATCCCCCAACATAGGCTGATATGCGACGTTTCCAACCATTGGAATTCCACCCTCCATATGTTGGACCGACTGTACAGAGAAAGGCCATCAATGATTTCATGATGATCCAAGCGGACAGGAGTAGTCCCCTGTGTAACTTCGATGTCAGCCAGTGGCAGCTCATGCTTGACACCTGCCGTTTGCTCAGGCCCTTTGAGGAGGCCACGTTATTTTTCAGTTGCCATGACTACTGGATGAACAATGTCATTCCTCTGCTTCATGTCCTGGAACAGATGCTGGTAAATCTGGCTGGTCAGGGCACTGGAGACGTGGCACCTAGAAAGATGGTGGCAGAGTTTGATACGTTTGTCTGTCAATATCTGTTTACAGTAAGTGAATCGCAAGGATATGCAAAAACCAACCGATGGGGTGTCAACCGCCAGAAGTAGGTCATCAGCACGAAGGAGCAGTCATTTTCACAACTCAAGATATCCTCCCGGAAGCTTGACCTCTGCACGTTGACGGTCTGCATTGCAAAGCTTGTCTAAAAGAAAAATCCCGAAGTGCACCCCCTTGGAGGAAACTCTTGATCCGGCACAGGCTTCTTTGCTCCTTCAAAAACAATGGACTCTGACACGATGTATAATAGCGGTCCGACGAAGCGCTAGTTCAGCGCGAAATGGCCGTTACCACCGATCCCCAGTGATAGGCATGTCCCGCTCCCCAGCCTGCCTAGATGTCTTCATTTAAGAAGCAATAAAGCCTTGATGTTTAACCAGCACTGGTGAGTGCCGCACTTATTCTCTTTCTTACTACTGCCTCTATAATTTCTCATACACCAGACTGAAAGAGTATTCCAAGCACCTCTCTGCCCACATAGCTGCCGAGAAGCAGAAGGGTCTTGCCATTGAAATGGGCTCAGAGCTGAACCTAAAAGCCAAATTTTCCTGTTTACCTGGACTCAAAGGAAAGGACAGAGATCCACTGGCTGTGCTCATACAGATTTCATCAAAGCCTCCACTCACCAAGGCAAGCACAGAGGGATGATCTATTGGAGGTGTTACCAAAGACCTTTACTTGCCTCCCGCTCTTCCTGTATAACGGCTCTGAGGCGCTCATGGCTATCGCAGGGATGTGGTTCCAAAGAAACTTTGACTGTTGTTTGGGTAAGCTGGTGATCAGTTCTCAGGACCTTACTTGGCTAACAGCAATGCGGACCGGGTATGACGTATCTGGATCAGTGTCGGCCACAGAGCTTGTTTTCTCTGTGCCCGTCGAACCTCGCATGGACATTTCTTATGCCATCCACGCAGAGGACTTCAAGACTTTATGGAATGACATTCATAAATCAAAGGACGGGGTCATGGAGAAGTGGACAATTTATTCCAATGTCTTTACTCGCATTTCTTCAGACACTTTAGAATCCACTTATCAGCAACCCAGCTCATCACGGAATGATCTGGAGTCAGCTTGTTTGCTGGACTGTCCTCCAGTTATCAGCCATAACCCCATACATTTCTTGATCCGTGTGCATTACCATCCGGGTCACTCCGACACTGGTCGTCAATCCATTCTGGTTGATGAAGCACTTTGTTTTTCCAGTTTGTCTTTTAAATCTTGTGGTTTTGCCCCTTCTGTGTTGTATTTTCTGTATGTTAATATCCTGTTTGTTAAATAAGCATTGTTTTTTCTCCCCGTTCAAAAAAAAAAAAAAAGAATTGGCTTGTGATTTGGTAGCCAAAAGCAGGAGTGGGTACAAAACACAGAAGACATGCAACTATTCAGTTCACGTGTCAGCTCTGTTTTGGATCCACTCCAGTTTTTTTGGGCTTTAGCAATACTGATAGATTACTGACCAAATGCTGACCGAGTGAAGGCGGATGCTCCACAGACAGCATCCGTTTTTTAGGGGTTATTGTTCTGATGGATCAGAGGAAGGGCAAAATAATCAGTGACGTCAACACAAACTTACTGCTGACACCCTCTCCACTCTATTGGGGGGGCTCTACTTGTATAAGCGTTTAATAGAAGAGGGTCTGTAGACATCTATGTGGAATCAGCTGATGACGGTGTAAAAGGAATGCGCTTCTTCCTGTTGACCTGTAAGGCTGAGCTCATACCTGACTTATTTGGTCAGTTTTGGCCCCGTGACTGCCCAAATAAGTGAAGTGTGCAATGATTCTAGGAGCGACGCCTGTCATCTGCATGTCATACGGACTCACAGTATTATATCACTACCAAAGCAGACTCCCTATGCGTGTTACTGCAAGGCACAGTGTTCTACACCTCTATAAAGGCTCTCTGCAGCCAGGAAATAGCCTTTTTTTTTACAGAATTCGCCACATATTTATTCGAATCAAACCAAATTTTCCCCCCAAAATTTGGCAAACTGGTGAATCGAATTTTTGAAAAATTCGCTCATCTCTAGTGGCACACTATAGGAAAAGGAACCGGCCTCTCTGGTGGCTGGGACCGTGGGAGTGCACATAGGCTAGTGATTTTTCCTATAGTGTGAAAGCACGACCGCTGCTGCTGGATTGCAGGGTAGTTGTAACCATGGAAACGATCAGTGTATAATGTGATGGAAAAATGAATCCAGTCTGCAAAGGAGGCAATATGGACAATCACAATACATTAGTAAGTGCCTTGTATTAATTTTCTCTACATGATAAAGTCTATTTGCTAAAGTTATATGTATTGGGGCATCCTAATGTCTATAGCTGAGGGATGTTAGGGATATGTCATCAGAAAATTACCTATTGGTTAAATTAAGTTTTTTTTTTATTTTTTATTTTGTTTTAAAATTTACCATGTCTCTATATTAAAAAAATTTATATAATCATGATTTTTTACACTGGCCACTAGGTCTAAAAATAGGTCCTTAATTCTCTTTTTTGTACAGGTAACTTTTCAGTAGCTATTATCCTTATCACAGACAGAATTACAATGACAAGTAACACCACTATATATATAACATAGGATCTACTATTCACTATAGGTGATATCACATCTTATCAGCTCAATCCCGACCTCTGCACAGGTCACAGAGCATGCCTAGAAAACTTTCACATAGAAGTTAATGAGGTCCCCTCCTGTCCATTGTGTCTATGTCCCTTGTAGCTACTCTCAAAGAACAGGAAATGTTGCATATGTTAGACCTAGAGGCCAGTGTGAAAACTGCAGGTATTTAGGATATTTATTTAAATATTTTTACTCCAGCATGGCCTTACCACACTGTTCTGTTGGCTTCTATCTCATCAAACATTTCTAAAAAGAATAGCAATTATTTTTTGCAATTTTCTATTATAGTTGCCCCATTTTTTCTTTTCCTGTATATTTCAACATAGGCTATTTTAAGAATAATGTAAAGGCTTTTGTATATGTTTTGTATATGCCTGTTTTAGTTGATGCAGCATATATGGGCTGCCAGCAATTTTGGCTCCTTCTTCCCTCTGTTATGTTTCCCCTAGTGCAGTCTCCTGTTCAGCCCACATGTAAATTTAGGATTATATGAGAGTTATATAACTCCCTTAATTCTCACTCACTTACTGTATGTGTGAGTGCAGTGTGCAAAATCCCCTGTCTAGCCTATGAGCTTCAGCCTGTCTCTCTTGCTCTATGCTTGGGATAGGTCAGCAGGGGGCAAGGAAACAGTGTGAAGCATCTCATAGAAATACACTTGAGATTCTGCACACATTCCGGATAGAGAGTTAGTGCAATTCTGGGGAGTTGTATAACTCTGTAGTAGGGATGAGCGAACACGAACTGTATAGTACAGTCCGGGTTCGGTGTTTGGCGCTTTCTTGGCGCTTTTTGAAAGGCTGCAAAGCAGCCAATCAACAAGCGTCATACTACTTGCCCCAAGAGGCCATCACAGCCATGCCTACTATTGGCATGGCTGTGATTGGCCAGTGCAGCATGTGACCCAGCCTCTATATAAGCTTGGGTCACGTAGCGCTGCACGTCACTCTGCTGTTACAAGTGTAGGGAGAGGTTGCAGCCGCGACGTTAGGGCGAGATTAGGCAGTGATTAACTCCTCCAAAACACTTAAGACAGTGATCGATCTACAGCTGTGGATCATTGAACTGCTGCTATTCAATTGCTCACTGTTTTTAGGCTGCCCAGAGCGTTTTTCAGTCACTTTTTTCTGGGGTGATCAGTGGCCATTTTGTGGCTTGTGGTGCGCCAGCACAAGCTGCCACCAAGTCCATTTAACCATCAATAGTGTGGTTATTTTTTGCTATATCCTACATCAGGGGCAAACTGTCACCAAGTCCATTTAACCATCAATAGTGTGGTTATTTTTTGGCTATATCCTACATCAAGGGCAAGCTGCCACCAAGTCCATTTAACCATCAATATTGTGGTTATTTTTTGGCTATAGCCTACATCAGGGGCAAGCTGCCACCAAGTCCATTTAACCATCAATAGTGTGGTTATTTAAATCTATCCCTAAAAGGGTATATTAGATTCAAGGTGCTGATAGGGTCATTCTCAATAACTTCACACACACGCTACTGTGCTTATCCAAGTATAATTCTGTCCGTAAACGTATACCTGTCACCCAGCGCCTAAATAATAGGCCTCAAATTTATATTCAGCTAAATCTGTGGCTATTGCTGTAGCTGCTCAAGTTATTTTGTGTCCGTCAAAGCACAGTTTTTGTTCTGGGTTGAAATACAATTCCCAACCTAGCAATTTTCGAAATTAGTGGTTTCTGATGTATCAGGCCTACTTTAAATCTATCCCTAAAAGGGTATATTATATTCAAGGTGCTGATAGGGTCATTCTCAATAACTTCACACACACGCTACTGTGCATATCCAAGTCTAATTCTGTCCGTAAACGTATACCTGTCACCCAGCGCCTAAATAATAGGCCTCAAATTTATATTCAGCTAAATCTGTCATTACTGCTGTGCCTGTATTAGTGTAATACGGTACCTAAATAGATAGCCAGATAGTGTTAGGTGTCTGTAAAAAAAGGCCTGAATTTGAATTCAATACATTGGGCCAAATAATATTTTTCTTATTGTGGTGAACGGTAACAATGAGGAAAACATCAAGTAAGGGACACGGACATGGTCGTGGTGGTGTTAGTGGACCCTCTGGTGCTGGGAGAGGACGTGGCCGTTCTGCCACAGCCACACGTCCTAGTGAACCAACTACCTCGGGTCCAGCAGAATTTACAGCGATATTTGGTGGGGCCCAATGCCATTCTAAGGATGGTAAGGCCTGAGCAGGTACAGGCATTAGTCAATTGGGTGGCCGACAGTGGATCCATCACGTTCACATTATCTCCCACCCAGTCTTCTGCAGAAAGCACACAGATGGCGCATGAAAACCAAGCCCATCAGTCTGTCACATCACCCCCATGCATATCAGGGAAACTGTCTGAGCCTCAAGTTATGCAGCAGTCTCTTATGCTGTTTGAAGACTCTGCTCGCAGGGTTTCCCAAGGGCATCCACCTAGCCCTTCCCCAGGGGTGGAAGAGATAGAATGCACTAACGCACACCCACTTATGTTTCCTCATGATGAGGACATGGGAATACCACCTCAGCACGTCTCTGATGATGACGAAACACAGGTGCCAACTGCTGCGTCTTTCTGCAGTGTGCAGACTGAACAGGAGGTCAGGGATCAAGACTGGGTGGAAGAAGATGCAGGGGACGATGAGGTCCTAGACCCCACATGGAATGAAGGTCGTGCCACTGACTTTCATAGTTCGGAGGAAGAGGCAGTGGTGAGACCGAGCCAACAGCGTAGCAAAAGACAAAGAGGGAGCAGTGGGCAAAAGCAGAACACCCGCCGCCAAGAGACTCCACCTGCTACTGACCGCCGCCATCTGGGACCGAGCACCCCAAAGGCAGCTTCAAGGAGTTCTCTGGCATGGCACTTCTTCAAACAATGTTCTGACGACAAGACCCGAGTGGTTTGCACGCTGTGCCATCAGAGCCTGAAGCGAGGCATTAACGTTCTGAACCTTAGCACAACCTGCATGACCAGGCACCTGCATGCAAAGCATGAACTGCAGTGGAGTAAACACCTTAAAAACAAGGAAGTTACTCAGGCTCCCCCTGCTACCTCTTCTGCTGCTGCCGCCTCGGCCTCTTCTGCTGCTGCCGCCTCGGCCTCTTCCTCCGCCTCTGGAGGAACATTGGCACGTTCAGCTCTCCATCTCACAAACATTTGAGAGAAAGCGTAAATTCCCACTTAGCCACCCTCGATCCCTGGCCCTGAATGCCAGCATTTCTAAACTACTGGCCTATGAAATGCTGTCATTCAGGCTGGTGGACACAGACAGCTTCAAACAGCTCATGTCGCTTGCTGTCCCACAGAATGTTGTTCCCAGCCGGCACTACTTCTCCAAGAGAGCCGTGCCTTCCCTGCACAGCCAAATATCCGATAAAATCAAGTGTGCACTGCGCAACGCCATCTGTGGCAAGGTCCACCTAACCACAGATACGTGGACCAGTAAGCACGGCCAGGGACGCTATATCTCCCTAACTGCACACTGGGTAAATGTAGTGGCGGCTGGGCCCCAGGCGGAGAGCTGTTTGGCCTCCTCCTACTCAGCTTCCTCCTCCTCTTCTTCCACCTGCTCATCCAGTCAGCCACACACCTTCACCACCAACTTCAGCACAGCCCGGGGTAAACGTCAGCAGGCCATTCTGAAACTCATATGTTTGGGGGACAGGCCCCACACCGCACAGGATTTGTGGCGGGGTATAGAACAACAGACCGACGAGTGGTTGCTGCCGGTGAGCCTCAAGCCCCGCCTGGTGGTGTGCGATAATAAGGGGCGAAATCTCGTTGCAGCTCTGGGACTAGCCGGTTTGACGCACATCCCTTGCCTGGCGCATGTGCTGAGTTTGGTGGTGCAGAAGTTCATTCGCAACTACCCTGACATGTCAGAGCTGCTGCATAAAGTGCGGGCCGTCTGTTCGCGCTTCTGGCGTTCACATCCTGCCGCTGCTCGCCTGTCTGCACTACAGCGTAACTTCGGCCTTCCCGCTCACCGCCTCATATGCGACGTGCCCACCAGGTGGAACTCCACCTTGCACATGCTGGACAGACTGTGCGAGCAGCAGCAGGCCATACTGGAGTTTCAGCTGCAGCACGCACGGGTCAGTCGCACTGCGGAACAGCACCACTTCACCACCAATGACTGGGCCTCCATGCGAGACCTATGTGCCCTGTTGCGCTGTTTCGAGTACTCCACCAACATGGCCAGATGATGGAAGAGGAGGTGGCCCAAGAGGAGGAGGAAGAGGGGTCATTTTTAGCACTTTCAGGCCAGTCTCTTCGAAGTGACTCAGAGGGAGGTTTTTTGCAACAGCAGAGGCCAGGTACAAATGTGGCCAGACAGGGCCCACTACTGGAGGACGAGGAGGAGGTGGAGGAGGATGAGGATGAAGCATGTTCACAGCGGGGTGGCACCCAACGCAGCTCGGGCCCATCACTGGTGCGTGGCTGGGGGGAAACGCAGGACGATGACGATACGCCTCCCACAGAGGACAGCTTGTCCTTACCTCTGGGCAGCCTGGCACACATGAGCGACTACATGCTGCAGTGCCTGCGCAATGATAGCAGAGTTTCCCACATTTTAACGTGTGCGGACTACTGGGTTGCCACCCTGCTGGATCCCCGGTACAAAGACAATGTGCCCACCTTACTTCCTGCACTGGAGCGTGATAGGAAGATGTGCGAGTACAAGCGCACGTTGGTAGACGCGCTACTGAGAGCATTCCCAAATGTCACAGGGGAACAAGTGGAAGCCCAAGGCGAAGGCAGAGGAGGAGCAAGAGGTCGCCAACGCAGCTGTGTCACGCCCAGCTCCTCTGAGGGCAGGGTTAGCATGGCAGAGATGTGGAAAAGTTTTGTCACCACGCCACAGCTAACTGCACCACCACCTGATATGGAACGTGTTAGCAGGAGGCAACATTTCACTAACATGGTGGAACAGTACCTGTGCACACCCCTCCACGTACTGACTGATGGTTCGGCCCCTATCAACTTCTGGGTGTCCAAATTGTCCATGTGGCCAGAGCTAGCCTTTTATGCCTTGGAGGTGCTGGCCTGCCCGGCGGCCAGCGTTTTGTCTGAACGTGTATTCAGCACGGCAGGCGGCGTCATTACAGACAAACACAGCCGCCTGTCTACAGCCAATGTGGACAAGCTGACGTTCATAAAAATGAACCAGGCATGGATCCCACAGGACCTGTCCATCCCTTGTGCAGATTAGACATTAACTACCTCCCCTTAACCATATATTATTGTACTCCAAGGCACTTCCTCATTCAATCCTATTTTTATTTTCATTTTACCATTATATTGCGGGGCAACCCAAAGTTTAATGAACTTCTCCTCTGTCTGGGTGCCGGGGCCTAAAAATATCTGACAGTGGCCTGTTCCAGTGGTGGGTGACATGAAGCCTAAATTCTCTGCTATGACATGAAGACTGATTCTCTGCTGACATGAAGCCAGATTGTCTGCTATGGGACCTCTCTCCTCTGCCTGGGTGCCTGGGCCTAAATATCTGACAATGGACTGTTCCAGTGGTGGGTGACGTGAAGCCTGATTCTCTGCTATGACATGAAGACTGATTCTCTGCTGACATGAAGCCAGATTCTATGTTATGGGACCTCTCTCCTCTGTCTGGGTGCCGGGGCCTAAATTTTATGACAATGGACTGTTCCAATGTTGGGTGACGTGAAGCATGATTCTCTGCTATGACATGAAGACTGATTCTCTGCTGACATGAAGCCAGATTCTCTGCTATGACATGAAGACTGATTCTCTGCTGACATGAAGCCAGATTCTCTGTTATGGGACCTCTCTCCTCTGCCTGGGTGCCTGGGCCTAAATATGTGACAATGGACTGTTCCAGTGGTGGGTGACGTGAAGCATGATTCTCTGCTATGACATGAAGACTGATTCTCTGCTGACATGAAGCCTGAATCTCTGTTATGGGACCTCTCTCTGTCTGGGTGCCGGGGCCTAAAAATATCTGACAGTGGACTGTTCCAGTGGTGGGTGACATGAAGCCTGATTCTCTGTTATGACATGAAGACTCATTCTCTGCTGAGTCGCTGACATGAAGCCTGAATCTCTGTTATGGGACCTCTCTCCTCTGTCTGGGTGCCGGGGCCTAAATTATATGACAATGGACTGTTCCAATGTTGGGTGACGTGAAGCCTGATTCTCTGCTATGACATGAAGACTGATTCTCTGCTGACATGAAGCCAGATTCTCTGCTATGGGACCTCTCTCCTCTGCCTGGGTGCCTGGGCCTAAATATCTGACAATGGACTGTTCCAGTGGTGGGTGACGTGAAGCCTGATTCTCTGCTATGGGACCTCTCTCCTCTGCCTGGGTGCCTGGGCCTAAATATCTGACAATGGACTGTTCCAGTGGTGGGTGACGTGAAGCCTGATTCTCTGCTATGACATGAAGACTGATTCTCTGCTGACATGAAGCCAGATTCTATGTTATGGGACCTCTCTCCTATGTCTGGGTGCCGGGGCCTAAATTATATGACAATGGACTGTTCCAATGTTGGGTGATGTGAAGCATGATTCTCTGCTATGACATGAAGACTGATTCTCTGCTGACATGAAGCCTGAATCTCTGCTATGGGACCTCTCTCCTCTGCCTGGGTGCCTGGGCCTAAATATCTGACAATGGACTGTTCCAGTGGTGGGTGACGTGAAGCCTGATTCTCTGCTATTACATGAAGACTGATTCTCTGCTGACATGAAGCCAGATTCTCTGCTATGGGACCTCTCTCCTCTGCCTGGGTGCCTGGGCCTAAATATCTGACAATGGACTGTTCCAGTGGTGGGTGACGTGAAGCCTAAATCTCTGCTATGACATGAAGCCTGATTCTCTGCTATGACATGAAGACTGATTCTCTGCTGACATGAAGCCAGATTCTATGTTATGGGACCTCTCTCCTCTGCCTGGGTGCCGGGGCCTAAATATCTGACAATGGACGTTCCAGTTTTGGGTGACGTGAAGCCTGATTCTCTGCTATGACATGAAGACTGATTCTCTGCTGACATGAAGCCTGAATCTCTGCTATGGGACCTCTCTCCTCTGCCTGGGTGCCTGGGCCTAAATATCTGACAATGGACTGTTCCAGTGGTGGGTGACGTGAAGCCTGATTCTCTGCTATGACATGAAGACTGATTCTCTGCTGACATGAAGCCAGATTCTCTGCTATGGGACCTCTCTCCTCTGCCTGGGTGCCTGGGCCTAAATATCTGACAATGGACTGTTCCAGTGGTGGGTGACGTGAAGCCTGATTCTCTGCTATGGGACCTCTCTCCTCTGCCTGGGTGCCTGGGCCTAAATATCTGACAATGGACTGTTCCAGTGGTGGGTGACGTTAAGCCTGATTCTCTGCTATGACATGAAGACTGATTCTCTGCTGACATGAAGCCAGATTCTATGTTATGGGACCTCTCTCCTATGTCTGGGTGCCTGGGCCTAAATTTTATGACAATGGACTGTTCCAATGTTGGGTGACGTGAAGCATGATTCTCTGCTATGACATGAAGACTGATTCTCTGCTGACATGAAGCCTGAATCTCTGCTATGGGACCTCTCTCCTCTGCCTGGGTGCCTGGGCCTAAATATCTGACAATGGACTGTTCCAGTGGTGGGTGACGTGAAGCCTGATTCTCTGCTATGACATGAAGACTGATTCTCTGCTGACATGAAGCCAGATTCTCTGCTATGGGACCTCTCTCCTCTGCCTGGGTGCCTGGGCCTAAATATCTGACAATGGACTGTTCAAGTGGTGGGTGACAAGAAGCCTGATTCTCTGCTATGACATGAAGCCTGATTCTCTGCTATGACATGAAGACTGATTCTCTGCTGACATGAAGCCAGATTCTCTGCTATGGGACCTCTCTCCTCTGCCTGGGTGCCTGGGCCTAAATATCTGACAATGGACTGTTCCAGTGGTGGGTGACGTGAAGCCTGATTCTCTGCTATGGGACCTCTCTCCTCTGCCTGGGTGCCTGGGCCTAAATATCTGACAATGGACGTTCCAGTTTTGGGTGACGTGAAGCCTGATTCTCTGCTATGACATGAAGACTGATTCTCTGCTGACATGAAGCCTGAATCTCTGCTATGGGACCTCTCTCCTCTGCCTGGGTGCCTGGGCCTAAATATCTGACAATGGACTGTTCCAGTGGTGGGTGACGTGAAGCCTGATTCTCTGCTATGACATGAAGACTGATTCTCTGCTGACATGAAGCCAGATTCTCTGCTATGGGACCTCTCTCCTCTGCCTGGGTGCCTGGGCCTAAATATCTGACAATGGACTGTTCCAGTGGTGGGTGACGTGAAGCCTGATTCTCTGCTATGGGACCTCTCTCCTCTGCCTGGGTGCCTGGGCCTAAATATCTGACAATGGACTGTTCCAGTGGTGGGTGACGTGAAGCCTGATTCTCTGCTATGACATGAAGACTGATTCTCTGCTGACATGAAGCCAGATTCTATGTTATGGGACCTCTCTCCTATGTCTGGGTGCCTGGGCCTAAATTATATGACAATGGACTGTTCCAATGTTGGGTGACGTGAAGCATGATTCTCTGCTATGACATGAAGACTGATTCTCTGCTGACATGAAGCCTGAATCTCTGCTATGGGACCTCTCTCCTCTGCCTGGGTGCCTGGGCCTAAATATCTGACAATGGACTGTTCCAGTGGTGGGTGACGTGAAGCCTGATTCTCTGCTATGACATGAAGACTGATTCTCTGCTGACATGAAGCCAGATTCTCTGCTATGGGACCTCTCTCCTCTGCCTGGGTGCCTGGGCCTAAATATCTGACAATGGACTGTTCAAGTGGTGGGTGACAAGAAGCCTGATTCTCTGCTATGACATGAAGCCTGATTCTCTGCTATAACATGAAGACTGATTCTCTGCTGACATGAAGCCAGATTCTATGTTATGGGACCTCTCTCCTCTGCCTGGGTGCCGGGGCCTAAATATCTGACAATGGACGTTCCAGTTTTGGGTGACGTGAAGCCTGATTCTCTGCTATGACATGAAGACTGATTCTCTGCTGACATGAAGCCTGATTCTCTGCTATGGGACCTCTCTCCAATTGATATTGGTTAATTTTTATTTATTTTATTTTAATTTTTATTCATTTCCCTATCCACATTTGTTTGCAGGGGATTTAACTACATTTTGCTGCCTTTTGCAGCCCTCTAGCCCTTTCCTGGGCTGTTTTACAGCCTTTTTAGTGCCGAAAAGTTCGGGTCCCCATTGACTTCAATGGAGTTCGGGTTTGGGACGAAGTTCGGGTCGGGTTCGGATCCCGAACCCGAACATTTCCGGGAAGTTCGGCCGAACTTCTCGAACCCGAACATCCAGGTGTTCGCTCAGCTCTACTCTGTAGCTACCGTATTTTTCGCCCTATAAGACGCACCGGCCCATAAGACGCACCTAGGTTTTTAGGGGAGGAAAATAAGAAAAAAATTATTTTTAACCAAAAGGTGTGCTTTTGGTGGGTTTGGAACTAATGGTGGTCTTTGGATGGCACTATTATTGGGGATCTGTGGATGACACTAT